>NW_020449586.1:438282-652024 GCF_003343035.1 Apteryx rowi | reverse complement strand
TGAGGTTCCTCTCCGCCCACCTCTCCAGCCTGTCCAAGTCTCTCTGAATGGCAGCACAGCCCTCTGGTGTATCCGCCACTCCTCCCAGTTTTGTATCGTCAGCAAACTTGCTGAGGGTGCACTCTGTSCCTTCATCCAGGTCACTGATGAATAAGTTGAACAAGACTGGACCCAGACAGACCCAAGACATGCACTTTCRCTCCCTTCACCCTGTCATTGGTAAGTGATCCCAACAGCATCAGAACAGAAACTACCAGCCTCAGCAACCACAGCTAAAGAGCTCATTTCTGCAGGGGCATCACCTGCAGATACTGACATACCRTGCAGGATGTCAGGCCAGTCTGCAGCCTTTCGTTGAGTACCACTTGAGACATTTTGGGGTACATCACATTTTGGGTATATTACTCCTCTAGTCTGGATGAGAACTGCATTTCTGAAGTGAATCTCCTCSTTCTCCCAATTTACCATGCTTTGGTTCACGTCACAGGGCAATCTCAGAGTGTGTGAAYTGGATTCCTAACCCAAACTGCATGCTACTGGAGCATGCCTAATGTGCTCTGATGGCTGATGGGCATTCAAGCCACAGGATTGGACTAAAACTAGTTCAAAGTAATCCCTGCCAAAAGATATGGCACAGCCATTAGGTCCTCACCACTATCTGTTTCACTCTGCAGACCTGGCTCTATCGCACTATAAGATTTTCTAATGTAAACATGATCACTGTGGCTTTAGTTCTCAGGGTTTCCACTTTACCTTCCTACCACACTCACTTTGCAGAAATCAATGGTTTGCACTTGACCATCTGACTTTGACTGCTAGGGTGGAAGGGCATTAGGGCTCAGCAATTTAAAATTCATTTAGCGGTACTAGGGCTGAAAATTTTCATACGTGCACCTCAGATACAACTACAATATGCAGTTAGATAGAYGAATAGAGGCATGACTTAATTTCYAGAGTATATGATTGCCTTTGTGAAAGATGGAATTCATGTGTTGTGTTTCCAAAGAGAGATTGAGCCAGGGRCACAAACACAGGTCTTTCTGTCTCCGGGCCCATGGAGTCATGAGCCTTCACTACAGGATTAGCTCAGGTTCTTCATCTGTATGTTGTACCCTCTCTCTCCCCTCTCTAAACAACTKATGTCTTGTTCCTGAGCTTGGCAGCCCACTGGAGCCACCGTGTTCCTGTAGCTCGAGAACCCTGTCAGCAAGGCTAATTTATTCTCTTAAGGGTTTTATGTTTGTACATCGATGCCATCTGCTATATACAGAAAATCTTTGTGCACTCAGGTAAATCTAATACAGGTTAATCTACCAGAAAGTTTGTGGATGGTGAGTCTATTCTCCAGTCTCACATTATTTCCTGGGTGCTTTTACTTCAAAGGTGGATGCTCTCCCTTCTGGAGAGCTGGGGATCCTTACTCCATCGGAGAATTTGGCACACAGGCAAGGGTAGGTCAACCCCCTCTAGGACAATGCTGAATGCAAAGAGAGTTCAGTGCTAGCAGGAGAGGAAGGGTAGGGAGAGGCTTACTGTGAGGGTGACTGAGCACTGGAACAGGTTGCCCAGAGAGGCTGTGGAGTTTCCATCCTTGGAGATATTCAAAAGCCATCTGAACAGGGTCCTGGGCAATGTGYTTTAGGTGACCCKGCTTGAKMAGGGGWKKTKKRMYWRRWYRWKYYCMRRKGKYCCYTYCMAMCYYMAMCMWTYYKKKRWTYYKKKRWTTTTGTCACCTACTCTCAGAGATGGAAATCCCATTTGTGAAGGATTCAGCAAACAGGGCAGGACCTTCCTGCACCAGGCCCTAGCAAGACAGCACCCTGAGCAGTGGCAAGCCACCCTGCACTTGTCTTTGCAGAGCACCCGCTTCATGGCCTGTCCAGAACAACGCTGGGGCAAGTGCTGCTGAGCGTGCTGCTACCATTTGCTCTTCAGAAGACATGTCCTGCTAGAGCAATGCTGGTGSAGAGAGCAGGCCAGTTTTGCCCTAGCTCTGACCACTCTTTAGTTTGCACTTCTTTTTGCTCCTACGACCTTTTTTTCTTAATATGGTTCCTCTGTTATTTTCCACGCATGTTTGTCCTCACCATGAGGAACAACACCGCCTCTCCCCTACTCTGACATGGAAGCGAATTGGACACACTGTTCCACAGAAAGCCCCGGGGGGCAGCGGGACATTATTTTAGTATTGTTTACACTTCTGATCATCAGACCCAGCAAACGCCCACAGGCTGGAAACCCATCCTAATTGTTGCAAGTTGTTTTGTTTTTTTCCCCTGGTGGAAAAAAATCTGTTAGTTATTAATCATCACCAAAACCTTGGTTTTCAGCAGCGCTGAGATGTCTATATTGCATCCAGGGAGTGACAGACAGAGAGGAGGCTGTATCATGGGGATGCAACTGAGAACCTGGCTCCAAGAGCTAGTTAAGTAGCTGGGCTCCCTAAAGCGCCCTGCCATGCAGTTCTCAATAGATAAGGTCACTTTTGGCTATAATGTTCCCARTGGGGATATTTGTTTCAAACGTTCCCACCCTCCAAAAAATTCTGAATTAGCTTCTCCTCATCCTTCCAAAATCCAGTAAAACAAAGACATTATTTATAACATAATATAAATTGGGGACTAAATAATAAGACATTAATCTAGCTGTATACACACAGATTCTGTCTTCTTCTGCACGCATTCTCATCTGTTCATTTATCGCTTTCTCCATCCATTCCTGTATGCACATTAGGTGTTATCATTGTATATTTTTCACTCCATGTTTAAATGCACACACACACACACACACACACACAAACGCACACAGAGCCTATGTACCCCCTGTCCTTCTTACCAGTCTTTGGAGTGGTAAGAGACTTACTTTGATTAGATGCCATCCATCCCCACTGTAAAATATTCCAAGATGCAGACAACCTTTGACATTGTTATACATTAAAAGTACTGTTCAGGCTGCCTTCCCATGGGGCACATGGGAAAAGAGAAGGACATGGAACCTGCGGTTGTTTTAAATGTATCTCTGAATCTCTATTTGGAGCTACCACAGAAGGAGTTTGTTTTTCAGATTTGCAAAAATAGTCTGCTCCCAYACCTACAAGACTGGGCTGTCAAGGAAGAAAGAAAAGTGTATTTGGTCCTAAGGATGCACAAAGCCAGCACCTGTTTATAGGCCCAAAACGGTGGAGAACAGAGTATTGTTTGCTGGGAAAAATGAGCAAGGAGGTCTCTGCACCCATCAGGGGGTACAGCTGGTGCGTGTGACTGGCATGCCTTCAAATGACCTGGCTTTTCAGAGAGCAAGTAGTAAGCCTAGCAATCCGGATGCCTTACAGTGGTTGTAAATTGGATGTTTACAAACTGGTATAAAATGACATTTGCATTTCTCTCAAGCTATTTTATTCCTTGGAGTGCCTCTTAGAAGATGTCAAAAACATCTCCCAGGAGGAGGAAGATCCCATATTTTCGTCCTGCCTCTAATTCTACCTTCATTTTGGGAGAAATGTGAATAGTGGGAGGGAAGATGAGGATTGTGAGCTTGCACCTGTTGTTATCTACATCCCTAATTTCCACTCCCCACAGTATCTGCAAAATGCAGACGCTTGTATCCATCCTTGTAATGTTAAAATAGCCGTTTCTCCCTGCGGGGTACAAGTGACCGTCCTCTGGTACCTCCAGATATGTCTGCTGGGTACTTCCAGCAGACTCATCCCATCATCCTAAATGGCCTCCAGCTGAAATACAGCTCCGTCTCTGAGAAAGGGCCCAGAGCCGCACAGCTCTGTGCACCGAGCCCTGACATATTGCTGGAAAGGTCCCCCTCACGGCCTGTCCAAGAATAACAAACCTTTGCAATGTGCTCTCATATATCATCAACAATTAAGGACGGTAACGATCCAAACAGCCATCTCTCCAGGGACAGAGGGAGGGAAGGAAGACTTATTAGGCCCTCGAAGAAATGTAAACCCGGCACCGTGCTGGCCTTGCAATTTCCACCCCGCTTTGAGAGGCTCCTGCGCCATCGTGAGTCCTGGTCATCCGGACTGCAGGACAGCTGCTTGGGRGGGGGATCTGTGATGGGCCAAGAGCACAGGCTCCTTGGAGAGACATGCTGAGGCCGGGACTTGGACCATCTCWTGCTCCCTCCCCTTCTCTTTTTTGGGGGGCTTGGACAGCATCGATCTGCAGCCCATGCCATGGGAAAGGTGCCGTCTATGCATAAGACATGGGACTCTCCRGCACAGCTATGCATTGGGCTGCTATTCCCCAACCCCACGAGCCGAGTTCAAGGTATCAGCAGGGCTGTGCTCGTTAGCAATAATTTAGAAGCAGCTAATTCTGCCCTGGAGCCGCTGACTGGGTGCAACGATCTCTCTCCAGGTCTTTGCCAGCCCTGCTCTCCTATGATGTGGTTTAATGGGAAAGGAAAGCCTGCTGGGAATGGCTCCGTGGTGTTGGCTCATGGGGGCTCCAGGGAGGGAGCAGACAGACGGACTCTGGTTTGCAGCCGCGCCTCAAAATCTGCAGGCTGCAAACAGGGACGTCTGGCTGGGGGGGGGGGTTGTTTTTTTTTTTGGTGGAATTGCTCCCATGGTTCTCCTGGAATAAATGTTTCACCCCCTCACTGGAGAAGCTGTCGCTTGCTCTCCTCCCTGCGCTGAGGACAGCCTGGCTTCTGCCACGGATGAAGCTGTGGGACATCAGAGCCACAGCCTGCGGGGCGTGAGAACAATGTCACACCTCCCCAGCCAAACTGGCCCTTCAAGAGGGAATACGATGAAACGGCTTGTCCTGTCTTGTGCCGCTGCTCCACCTCCTTTCCCAAGCACCTGGAAAATGGCAGGAAACCTGTCTGAGCTAGCTGTAAATCGTCAGAGCAAGCAGGATTGCCAGGCTGGGGGTTAGAAGTGATTGCTGTGCCATTTAATGTGTCTATTAACCTTCTTGGGCTCATGCACCGGGAAAGGTTTTGCAACCCATCCTTAATCTCCGAAGAAAAATGTTGGATTCAGACCTCAAACGTGTCGGATCCCGCTCCGCGAAGGGCTAAGCGCTCGCAGCTCCAAGCAACCCCCCCCAGCTCTTTATCCACACACTCAAACATTGCACAGACGTCTCATTTTGCCTGTTATTGCACAAACCCTGCCCCAGTCTGTGCCATTCAACGCCGTGGGACAGCACGATGTGTCCTACCCGGTACGAGCACGTTCATCAGATGCCTCCTGGCCAACTGGAGCTTCACGGCTCTGCTCTGCGATGAACCCTTGTYAAGAACAGCCTCTCTTAACTTTGCGCTTTGCAGCACGGTTTGGCTGACCAACTGGTTTTATATTAATTGCACTTACTTCTTAGGTCCCCGTTGGACTACACCGGGAGGCCAGGATCAGGCCCCAGGTTTTTTTAGACCTGGCTCGTTCCCCACTCGCACTGCTGGGCCAAAGCACGTTCTGAGCAGGCCTGGCAGAAAACTTTGGATGGGACAATTTTCCATTGGCAAATGCARTGTCAATGAAACCCAAATATTTTGTGGGTGTAGCTCAATTTCCATGAAATTCTCAATGAAAAATTGTCAAAAAAAAACCCAAACCATCGCTGCAACTTTGAATTTGCCGTTTCAACTTTCTCCTTTTATTTAGGATTGCCAGTGCATTTTATTTGACCAAGTAAAGCCCACTGTATGTAGACATTATTTTTTTGTCTAATTTTGTTTTGCCTTTTAGAAATTATATTCAGTAACGTCTTTAGTATTTCATACCATTGTGTTATTTTGACATAAAGCATTTCTGTTGTGTTGAAATGAAATCTTTAACATTATCAAACTGAAACRATCTTATACATCGAATACAAATAATCCTACAATACTGAAATGTAGTGACTCGATGTTATCGACAAAAAAATATTTCCAACTGGACATTTTTGGAAATGCCATTTCACAAGAAGTTTCAGATTTTCACCTCTGTGTTCCAATTTGGAATAAAAACAAATGTAGAAATGTTGGCATTTCCCCTGGGATGGAAATTTGATTTTCCAAAAAGTTTTAGTAAGAATCTGGACTAGAGAGAGACATTTGAAAACCGGTTATTAAAAATGATTGTTCAGCCAGTAAAAAATGGTGTGAAAGGAATGGATTCAAATATAGATTAACAGGTTTTTTTATGTTTCCCCTTCATAACTAATGGATTTTTATAGATGTGTTTTGCCTTCTTAACATTTCCTCTTTGTTACAAATATCAATCATTTTCCTCCTCAGATGCTGTGATTAACTTGATCAAGTCAACTGTGAGCAATTGTTCTTAAACTATAATTTTTCTGAGAAAATTATTGCTTTAATTTCAAAGCTAAGAAAGAACATTTGTGCTTGAAAGCTAGTCTGTTATTTTCAAAATATATCAGTTGATTTAATAAAAGGCATTACCTTTTATTTATTATTATTTATTAACCTTATTTATTAATATTTATTTTAAAAGCTTAGAGTAAGTATACTGCATTAATATAATTATTACTTATATTAATGATATTGATAAATATTGCTTTTTTATTAAGCATTACTCACCCTACAGTTTTGGTTTAAGACCATAAGAACACCCACACCAAGTCAAACCATAGGTCTTACTCTGTTTCTGACAGTGAGAAGCACCAAATATGTAGAAAAAGTCTATAAGAAGGAAAGCGAGATTAGAGCTGTCTTCTTGGACTGTACTACCCCAGGCTCTGGGAGTCAATAATTTAGGAACTTACTGAGATTAAATCTGCATCTGGACTATCATGCTTAATAACCACAGATGGATTTATCCTCCCTAATTTATCTAAAACCTTTCAAATCCGGTGGACTGGGATATGTTAAAATAATTCTATCTAAATTATAATTCCTGTTTCTTTTTGTTTGAGAGTTCATGGGGGAAAATATTACTTGCAGGGAAAAAACTATCTCATTTTAACTTTTTCATACTCAAAATGACTTTCCTTTTATCCCTTCTATCATAGTCCAAAGAATTGCATTTTAACCAAAGAGGGATGTCTGTATATTCAATTCAGATGGATAACCAATATTTGGATGTTTATCCTAACTTCCTGGCACTTCAGTATTAAGCTGGAAACTTCTCTTATAGGTAGGCCCTTTTGGTCAGAGTTCTTTTGTTTCCATCTCCCATCAAAATAGCAGAGTTTCTTTACTGCCCAGGGCATGAATGTGTGTGTCGGGAGAGGGGTGGGGGCGAAATCCTTTTGGGAAGAGCAGTTAGGGTACACTGGTGCAGTGCACATATTGCATCCTCTCCCATCAGGACTGATAAGGATGCAGGGAAGATAGCGTGGAAAATAACATGATATGCTGTGGTTAAATTGCTTGGTTTGTGTGTGGAGTCAGGGGTAGGGCTGAGGATTTAGGGCTCTAACCGGAAAGAAGTCACTCGATGGAGAAGAGCTCTGCTATAAAGGAGAGATGTTTAAACCACAAAGAAGTTTCAATGAAGAGCTGAGGATGTGAGGGAGGGGGGATTATTGATGAGGAGAGAATATTTTCCTTGTCATCCCAAGAAACCTAATGCAGAAAGAACCATGAACTGTAATTTAAATTAAGCTACTTTAGCATATTCCAGGCAACCTCTGATGCATTTCTCTCCTGTTCATAAAGTCAGGAGTAGTTGCCATAAAATATGGGGGTCAGCTCTTTACTAGCTATATGTGAAAATGAGTGCACACAAAGAATCTCTATGGGAAAATCCAGAGTCTGGGCTAGCAGTCAAGCTTGGCTTCTCAAATCTTAACACACTAAGACACAGCTTCTKCTAGATGAGGATCAGGAGGAATCAAAGCCAATGGTCTTCTTCCTGGCCTGGCTCTGAAATGCAGAACCAATCTCTGCTTGGGGCTGGTCATGTAACCTTAAATAAAATATTCTGCAAAGATAACCCTGCAACACATAATTCTGTTGGGGTGAGCAGAGTTAGTTGGGCTGTTTGTTTGCTTATTTTTAATACAGAGAGCTTCAGTAAGCCAAATTCATCCCAGATGTTACTCATTTGACTTTAGCAGGGTTATTTTTCATTGACTTTGATGGGATGTGAAGGCTATCTGGTTGTGTCTATACCAGTGAACAAAGTGCGTCAGGGTCCGGGTACAGTCTTGTGCCCTGGCGCACRATTTTCCAGGCGTCTGCAGTGTTTGCATGCACTCTGGCACAGCTCTGGCCCATGCCGACCAGCACATTCCCAGACATATCCATGCACAGCTAAAAGGACAGTAAGGATGGCTCCTAATGCGTTAAGCAACTCAGCCTTGGGACCAAAGGACAGGCGTTAACCTGTTTTATTTTTTAGTATAAATGTAGCCTCCAGGCCTGTGGTATAACCAAACTAACAGCCTAGAAATAAAGTTTGCAGATCAGAGGCTCRGCACAGTCAGGTCGGACCCGAACTTGCTCTTTCCCTTGCAGTGGAGATACCTTCCCTGACCCGTTGGACAAAGAGTCCATCCAGTACCTGTTTTCACAGGATTAAGAGAATACTAAATCCAGCAGGGATTTAAGGGAGCTAAGAAGGGCATCCAAACCTTCCTGTTGACCCAAGGAAAAATCAGTTCTACTTACAGCTCTCCTGAGAGCCATTTCACTCCTTTCGGATTTGGGTGTAGTTGTATCCAGTCTGGGTTCAGGTCCGGTTCAAGACATCACAAAAATAAAACAAATGTCTGATTACCAGAACAAACCAGGCAGAACCAAAACCAATCAAACTCAAGTCGTAGTTCAAAACAGAGTGTTGAAACTCAAAATTGAGACAATTGTTTTTTGATCGTTTATTTGTTTTCTGACTTTAACAACAAAAAATTTCCGAGTACTTTTTGTGTTGTCAAATAAACACAGGCTTTTTTTAAGAACACTTTGTTTTAGTGAAATAAAAAAAACATGTAATATTTCCTCTGTGACAGTGGAGGCCTGCAACAAAATGATCTGAGGACTGAAAATGTTCTTTCAACACACACTTGGGTTGCTGGAACAGCCAGAACAATTTTTGCTAGTTGACACAGCTCAGGCATGACATTTTTATGATATTCCCAGTAGTTCAATATGTTTTTTTTCTTATTATTGAGACATGTCTCATCTGCAAATGAATCAAAAGTTGGCCCAGTCTTTTGGGGAGCCTTTCTTCTTTCATATAGTTCCTCCTAGTTAGAGATCTCATGAGCTTTCAGACAAAGAAATTCCAGTCCTTCATCTGGTCTTTCAACTCTAGACCTAGTTCACATTGATTMTGTAACATTATCTTTTGCTTCTGGGTGAAATATTTCTATCTACTTACTGATATCAATAGACAAGATATACGAAAAACAGATTTGTTCTTTTTTTCTTCTTTGATGCAAGCAATGTTTCAGCAGAGAACAGAGAGGTTTCGTGTTTCCCATTGACATCTTAAAAAAACAGCATAAAATTCAGTTTTTCAGTCAACTTTCAGTTGCTGAAAAATCTTTGTTCTCATCTCACGGTCTTTCCAAACAATTATGGTACATTTAACGCAACTTTGTCCCCTTCTGTCAGACCAAGCAGATGGTTTGAGATGTCTGTGGGTAGCAGAGGCTCCTGAGGAGCTTTAGGAGTCGTGCAAACGTGTCAGTAGTAGAGTGCCAGCTCCATCGGAAGCGCAGAAAATACCACTGGCTGGGAGSGAAATTGCAGCATACGAGAAGGGAAGGTGAGGTATAGCCACACTAATCAAAATAAGTTAGTGGCAAGGACCAAGACAGTCCCAAGTATGTCTTAATGATCAATGATCTCAATGTAGAGGTGAAGAAGGCAGCACGCATAGTGTGTAGGTAGATGCCAATTCTCCTGGAAGGAAGTGCTTTCCAGTGGATTTTGCTATATTGCCTGGAGGCCTCTAAACAAAATCTTAGTCCTGTGCTAATAGGGCTCTTTCCTGTAACTCCAATGGGAAAAGCCTGTATGTTCAGGAACAGAAGGAAGAAAAAATTATATACTCCTCTTGATGTCAGTGCTCAGGCTTAAGTGAGCCAACATAAATGCATTTGGGCAACAGAGGGTTTATTGTTCCCATGGCCCTGTATTTTCTTAAGTGAGTGAATGTATGTTTTGGAGGAGAATGTCTTGACAGTGCTGGTTAAAGGCATCATATGTTAAAGAGAGTTTGGATGTTACCTCCTTAGTCACTCCACCTGTCACTAGGTTGGCCTGCTATTTGTCAAGGGGAAAAAATCTTTGTTTGCAAGGAAGCAATCGTGAGTTTGAGAAAAATCCTGCAAAACTGCTCTTTTTTTTTTTAATGGGGGGAAAAAGAGTTGCTGTTACRTCATCAGCTGGACCCTTCCACCTCACAAAATCTCCTGGAACTTGCTCAAGACATACAATCCCCATTAGGCTTTCAAGAAGTGATCATCTGGTAAAATTTAGGGCAGCTTCCAGTGGTCTGGTTTCTGAGGAAGTGCTGTCTGGTGGCCAACAGAGAGGGAGAGGATGTCGATACAGACAGAAAGAGAGCTCCTAAGTGTTCTCCCTTGATATGTTGTTGTCCTCCTCGGAGACAAAGGGCTGGTTTCAGCCTCCTTCTGATTCTCACCATCTCGTTATAAAACTGGAGGCTCTGTTCTTCAGAAAACCCTTTTAGATGCTGCAGACTCTCTACAGAAGCATATGGCAGGAGGAGGATTGGTCAGATGGGATGAAGTTCCCCTCGCAAAAGGGAGGYAGCACAAAGTCCAGACCACCCAAGAATGGGATTTCCATGATCCTTCAAGTCTGTGCCAGCTCCCTTTGAATTTCTCCTAGTGGTGGCCGGACATACTGAGATACAGATGTGGTTCCTGTAGGCCTGGCAGCCTGCCAGCCATGCACCGTTTCAGATACTGGTCACTCTTCACATTAAAACACCACTTAAGGGATCTATACATCCACTTCAGAGATGGAGGTCAGAAGTGAAGAAGGAATGGCCTGGMAGTCACAACTTTCCCATCCCCTTTGGCAAATCTGCAACCACTTCTCCTTCATCGCAAACAATCCCCTTCATTGCTGTAGGGGTTTGGTGGAAGAAGAAAAGTTTTGACCTAYTTCAAAGTGTCAGCCGAGGAAAATGTGAAATGATGTACGACCTGGCTCCTGACTCTTCTGCACATGAAAGAGAATGGGCTGGTCTACCCCTTACAGCAGAAGGCAGTGCCAAAAATCCAGATCAGATGCCAGAAACAGGAGAGGAGTATCATTGTAGGACCGAGTGCRAGATAATAGGCTTTGATGAGAGAAGGCTGAATTACCACCGCACTTTTGTGACTAGCCTACCTCCTGACCTGCGTCCTGGGCCACATTGCCTATGGTCTTTGAACCTACCAGAATAGGTGGCACAAGCTCAGTTATCGTTGGACCATGATGTGCTGCATAGTGCAGAGGTGCAAAAAACCTGGTCTGTCTGATCCTGGGCCAGAACTGGTGCTCAGGATCAGATATGAAAGAGCATTTGGTATCCCAGGAAATAGCAGGTTTTAATGAAGGCAATTATAAAAATGACACATTCTTGGAGGGTTTGAACAGAAACCGGTGTTGTAAGTATCTAGGAATTTGGTGTAATCTGTTAACTATGTCCATCCATTAGAAAAATCCACATTTCTGCTGTTACAAGGCAAGGAGATCTTGGACAGGTGATGCGCAYAAGTCCACGAGCACTTTAAAGATCAGAGGCAAGCCACATGGCCCAGGACACTTCTACCCATCTAGCTAGGTAGTYAGAGTTATTGCTTTATCTCTTTCCTTGTTCCTGTGTGCTTGCCTCCTTGTRCACATCAGCTTGATCTCACCCTTTCATTTACTTATTTACCTGAAAGTCAGGGATGGGATGGACACATACGCTGACACCCCCACATTTATAACATGTGGGTGTCTACAGGTGAGCAGGGTATCTGGGCTCCCATTCTGGTCAATGGAGCTCAACAGTATGATTCATTTGCCTGAATGCAAATGTCTAGTGTCATTYGAGATTTTCTGGGATGTTCGAGACATCCATATTGGGTTAACAGTTATGACACAGGATTAGCAGAAGATGATGACCTTTCTGGAGTGACTGCTACAGGCTGGGAAGGATTTCTTAGGGTCTCTCAAATGTCAACAAATGCTTATGTTTAGACCACTGAACAGTGTCCATTGCTTGAAATCACAAAAATCTCCATTGAGAAGTTTAGACAACTTGCCTGCATGGAGACGCTACAAATTTGGTGCCTTAATCTGCATGCAGAACGACATCCTTGGTGTTTAATCTTAACTACTCATTTAAATGCAGGCACTGTAGAGCTCTGAGCTTGCAGAAAGCATCATCCACCTCTGAGACAGCTACTTTCAGATGGGACAAAGCACTTTCTGGAAGCACCAGTTTCTTCCCATTGACCAGAGACAGACACAAGGTGATTGGCTCAGATTCAATGCCTGGCTGAATTTAGATGAGTTTAAATTCAGATTGGTAAAACTTAGATGAGTCTTCACTCTCCGACTTCGTATCAGCGGCTCAAGCTCAAGAAAAGCAGCAACTAGTTAATTGCATTTGCTTTGGAATTTGATGTGTCCCTTCTGATGCAGTATTGGCACAAGAGACCCTTCCAGGAAAAAAAAGGCATGCAATACCAGTGGGACTGATAAGTGTCAGAAATCCCCATCAGTAATATGACATCAATAGGAAAGGCCGTGACAGAAGCCTGATAGTGCTATTTTTGAAAGACAGGGTGTGCGACTTAAAAGCATAGGAAAGTAGCCAAGCAATACAGAACGACAGTATTAGCTTAGAAATATCTCCAAAAAGGGATGTTTTGGACAGGATCCAAGGTGAATGCATACAACTCCCATAAAACTGCCAGATTAGAAATGGGTTTTCACATCTAAAAATTGGTCACAAGGCCTTGATGAGAACAGAGACAGAAAACAGCAAGCTGTCCTGGGACTTCCATCTAGATAGGACTTTTAAAAAAAGAAAAGACCCTACAGCCCTCAAAACAAAACTGAAATATGGGATGGAAAATACAGTGAACACTGCCAGGAGATGCTCAGTGTGCAGAATTCAAAAGAGCGAAGTTACAAGGAGGAGTTCCAGCAAAGTGCAGATAGGAAATTCTGCTCCTGTCCATGCAGCAAGGTGTCCTCATGATGAAAGGGAATGATTTGCCTCTGTCACAAGATGCCAGAAATTTCATCATAATGTAAAAATGGCTGCATTGCAACTACTGAAACTGATCCCAAATTCACACCTCTGATGTCTGCTTTACTGAGACTCTAGGTTTGACCTTAATGCTCCTTGGGGGAAATCAGCAGGGAAAAATGCAAGGAAAATCTCCCCAGAAATTCTTCTCTTGTGTAGTGTCAAAATTCAAAACCACAGGAAGATTCACAGAAATGTACAACACTATATTTTTTACTAGCATCAAGAAATATGTTATCAGAAGTAGCGAGATTAGCACAGTGATGATACAGCCAGGCTTTTTCAAAGAAACAACAAAGTCACAGTGGCCTGCATAAAACCACAAGTTCCTCTGGCACTGGGAGAAGTTTGGAAGGAAAAGAAGAGCAGAGTTACTGTACAGCTTCAGCTATGCTAAAAGGGGACTGGGCAGCAAGTCCAAGGAATGTGCAGCCAGAAGTTCAGAGAAAGAGTCATGAGGGACACGATGTGCTATGCAAAAGACAAGAGGAAAGACATTCTGTCAGCTTCAGTAAATGCACATTTGAAGAAACGGTCAGCAGCGCTGCATTTGGGCTGAGTATCCAAGAYGGTAAAGCAAGGAGACTTTCTTTACTCATGTCATATCCTTCAGTAATTAGCCACTGACTTCTTTGAATGCTGGGCAAACTGCTAGATAAACCCTGCTGTTTATCACTGTTTTAACTTACTGTTTTTATTTCTCCTAAAGTGATTCTGCCAAAATGTATGTCCCTATCTATGCAATGAATCAGCCCCCCAATAAGACTTCTACCCAAGCTCTTTCTGAGAAGCTTCATTTAGGTCATGGACAGCACCTGAGAAAATGTGAAGCTTTGGAAAGAATTGGCATTTCATGCACATGCCAACTTCCTACCTTACTCAGAGACCAGGCGAGTAGCCAAAACATGCATATAACTTGCTAAGCATATACTTACACATAAATATAAGCATATAGGACCCACTGACTGTAACATATCCTGGATCTATGCCAGTCTTCAGTCCTCCTTCCCCCYGATGGACTGGGAGTGGATGCCCAGTTTAGGACATTGCGATCCTGAGCAAAGCTGGAGAGGCAACCAGGAGACTCTGCTTGGAGCCTGCTGAGCTCAGTGTTATCTAAGAGTTAGGGCCCATGCTCTGAAAAGTACAAGGCAGGCTCGGAGGAGATACGAGGGCTCTGTTCAGTGCAGCAGGTCCAACCTGATATCTTGCCCTGGAGAGTGTTTTTTACCTCTTCTATGGCACATCAAAATTTTACAAACACTGCAGAGAGTCCTCAGTCGGTATCTGCTGCCCCTGATATATTGGCAAAAGAAATCTTTTCTCCCTGTTAGAACAGTATAAGAAAAGCATTGGTGAACTGACAGACACTGAAACCCTCTGAGGTTTCATGCCACCATGCTAGAATCATGCCAAAGAAATGCCCGTGTGAGGCATCTGCRCTATCAGCTGCAAACAAGTGGAAATATCACAGGAAGTTTAGCACTGGATGGTCATTACATAAGGGAAACTGTTGGTACCTGAGGGCCACTCCTTGGAGAGAACATCATGTCCACCTTTGGTGACACCACATCTGTATTTAAAAGAAGCATCCCATAGGTTGAAGACTTTAAACCTGGATAGTGCAGCACTTCTCAGTGCTGTTACAAAGCAGGGATATGAGGATATCACTACCCTTGCTTTGGCAGGAGCCACCCCACATGGTCTTAGGAATGATTGCATTTGTCCCTTGCATCACCAAGAGATACTCCAGTGGAGAGAACAGTGAAATTCGTCTTGGAAAATGCCAGTTCTGACATAGCCACAAGCAGCTCGATTTGCTTCTTACCCTTTTTCAATCACCTTTAATAGGATGAGCACTTGCAGGCAGAGTTTGTTTCTCCCAGACCACAGCTACTCTAAAATTGRTGCAGTCAGCTCCTGCCTAGTTTGTCCCAACATCCAGGCCCTCATGCCACCCCTTGGCAGCTGYTGGCAGGGAGAAGCTGTCATGTAGAGCTACGGAGCAGCACAGAGGCCCTGGTGTCAAGCAACAACAAGGGCATGCTGAAAGGAAAGTTAACCCTAACAGGTTGCATGACAGCCCTTCTTCCACCACGTGACCACCCCAGCACCAGGAATGTTCTCCTGTCACATTAACTCACAGCRGGGTCTTGCACACCAGGGGAGAAGAAAAGTGAACAAGTTGCATGGGACTGTACAGCCACCACATTAGAGGTGCCAATGCAGCAGGGACAGCCTGTGGCCACTGAGCTGCGTGCAGCTCCTGAGCAGGACRATACAGCCCCCGGGCTGAGCCTGCTGCAAGACTATCTGCGGTGCAAGGTTCCTGGTGGGTCACTGGCATCCTTGGTTTAGGGGTTCACCCTGGCACCCAACTGCATGTCCAGTCCCATGGATCAGTGGGACTTGAAGGAGGTTGTTTCCCACTTGGAATGACTCCAAGAGCCAAGCCAGGCTCAGGGACATGCCTTGCAGCTCTCAAGGCCACGAGGAGTGAGGCCACCCCTGCTGCGGCAAAAGTCATCCTGCGAAGATGCCACTCACCAACCACAGTCCTGGCCACCACTTTCCTTCCCCGGGCAGCATGGCTGTGTGCCAAAAGTGATGGAAAACTTCCTGTGCTTCTGAAGAGTTCGGCTTTACAGGTCCGCGAAGGAGAACGTAGAGGCCATACCCCTAATTTCCCTGAACCACTTTTCAGGCCATAGCCACAGTCGAGCTAGGGTGGCGTTACATGTTCCTCTTTCTTTCTCTCTGTTTTTTTCAAGTGAGGTCACCAGCTGCTCCCTTCCAGTCTGACTCGTCTTGCCCTGCACAGACGTTGATGTGGTTGCGGAAATTGAAGGCGTGACAGATGAGAGAGTTGAAAGAAAACACAGAGGGCGCTGGGTTTGCCTATTTATAGCGGACAGTTCAGAGCCTGCCACTTAAATATACATTCCTGATAAGTGAATAATCTCTGGCAAGGCATAAAAATAGCTCTGTGGCTCCAACCATAATTATACGGTCATGGTTCAGTAACCTGGCCCGTATCAAATAGACTACAACTGTCACTGATGGGAAAGGACAGAAGCAGTGAGGAGGAGGACAGTTTAAAGTTCATTGTAAAATATAGTGTTTTAAATGCTAAATATATGAGTATAAAGATGCAAGGACTGGGCTCAGGATTGCTGCAAGGAGAAGTCGTCTTGACTTTGGGGCAGGCAGGGGCAGAAAGGCTGGATGCTTTACATCCTGCTCAGAGGCGGAAAACCTGTTTTTCTCCCTCACAAAAAGTACTGAATCTTCTTGACCTCTACTTGGACGCGTGATCTAGGGACATTTGGTGGACGAATCAAGTGAATCTTCTTATAGCCTCTGATTGGAAAGAATGGAAGGGGAATGTCAAGCCAGGTCGGCCCCAAGGTCCAATCAACCCAATATCCTGCCTCTGACAGATGTAAAACACCAGTGGTTTTTAAGGGTAGTGTAGGCTATCCACAGAAGAGAGATGTGGGAATATCAGACCTCCATCTTTATCCTTATACTTAGAAACTGGTTTAAACTCTGAAACATGCTATGTTTTTTTATTATTATTATTCCTTGCAAAAACGCTTCTTTCTTTTGTCTTTTTTTTTAGCATTAGCTGTAATAACTTTTGCAAAACTCTTGGCCTTGGCAAGGTCCTGTGGCGATAAGATTGACAATCTCATTATAATCCACTTCTGAGCTGTGTTCAGTCTATATGTAAACAGGTGTATCTTCTGTTAGTGCCAAGATGCTCACATCTGCATATTCCCGTTGATGGGAACCACAGCCTTTCACTAACATCACAGCAGGCCTGGGCTGAGATCGGGTCCCCACATAGCACTAGCCAACTGCACTCTGAAGGGGAAAAAATGGTGGGAGGAGACCTGACTTGCTCATGACCTCCAGTTTCTCCCAGCAGATAGACTGTGCCTTTTCCCTTTGGAGTAGATATAGCAAGGCCTTGCACGTGTACTAATGCACCCTTCTCTGCCCTAAACATCTTTCAGGAATTGTATAAATAGAGCTGAACTTTCCATACAGCAGAAGGATGTCCAAGGTGAACTCTTTTTTTCCGTGGCACCATAATCCAGAATTCAGGCAAGGGTAAGACTTTGTAGCTAATGCCAAAAACAGAGGCAAGAGTCCTGGATTCTGTTTAAAATTGACTAACTTTGGGATTTTCAGAACAGGGTGGGATTAATCGCACAAACTGTTGCTTTCTAATGGTTAGGTGTTGATCTGACCTACTGGTCTAGGCCCCTCTATCATCACGGGCAGAGCTCAGCCTGTCAGAGGGTAATTTATCTCTCCTGTCTCAGACTCCAGCCTTTGGATGGATGAATTACCCAGCAAAGCTGCCTCTTTCTCTTGTAGGGAGCCTGGATGACTTAGGCAAGATGAATAACTCTTAGGTGGTTTGAAGTGAGATGAAACAAATCCCTCCCTTGATCCCTTTGGCTTGAAAATGTGCTGGCAATCTGGTTAGTCTGGGGATAGGTGACCAAATCAGCATGCAATCCAAGATTTCCCAGTGCATAAATAGCCTGCTTCACCCAAAGGACAGGCAGGCCAGAGAGGCAAATTTTAAGCTTATCCCAGAGCAGGGAACAGAGCCCAAATCCTCAGTCTCTTACCCTGATTCTTCAGGAAAAAAAAAGCTCTGAGACTGGCTATGTTTTGTTGCATGGGTTCAAAAAAAAACATTTCCCATCAAAACACTCCCCAGTCATTTGGAAGCAGTCATCCTTCCTTCTCAAAACCTGCAGAATGAAACAAGTTTCAAAATGTCCCTCAAAGACATCTTCTTCATTGGCAGGCCTGGGCTGAACTAACCCACTGTCCAAAACACTCATGAGGGGAAAAAAAATCAGTTTCAATAGAAAAATATCAGGAAAGGAAATCATGGCCCAGAGAAGGCAAGTGACTTTCTTGAAGCAGAGGTAGGAACAGAGAGAAAGTCGTCTTGTACATAAGCAGATATTTCTGCTATTTAGGCACTTTGTCTCCCCATGGCCATAGTTCCCATCCTCCTGGGGTGCTCTGAGGAGACATACATTAATAATCCATTGGGGAGCCCAGATACTGTGGCAATAAAAGCCATGTAAGAATAGGGGGAAAAAAAGTTTCAAAGATCCATTTATTCCTAATGCCCAAGCCAACTGCCAGATAAACAGAAGCCTTCTTGACAATGAACGGACAGAATTAAAGAAAACCTTCCCTTCTTTCCCTGGGGAACTGCCACAGGAGTTGGATGAGCCATGCACACACTGCTTTTTATTGCAATATCTCATAGCTTCTCATCCATCATTGTTAACACCCGCACAAACTTGCTGAAACATATTGCCCGGCGAAACATTATAAATGAAACGAAAGGGAGAGCTGAGCTCTGCTTGGTGCTCTTTCAAACCACAGCATCTTAAGTGGCACTGGGCAGCATCTTAGATGTCAGATCATTAGACCACATGGTTTATATTAATCACTTGATTACGCAGAAAATATTACAGGCCTCTTTGCCTGCTTCCAAATTGTGTTTTAACACAGATCTTTGGGAAGTCTAGATTTGGGGAGGTGTCCAGTAGGAGGCAGCTTCTCTTTTCCTTCCCAAAAGAGTTCCAGAGCTAAGGCAATACTCCACATGAATCTTTGGTACAATGTTTGATATTCTTAGGATTAACTGCATGATTTTCTGAAATCACTTAAGGTCCTAAATGAGACTGCAGATAGATTAAGCACTGTACGCACACTCTGACTGATTGCTAAGCTAGTTCATTGCCTGTTTTACAACAGCAGGTAGAAGCTCCCAATGAATCTTAAATCACTCCCTCCGCCCCCCCTCAGCCACTTTTTTTTTTTTTTTTTTTTTTTTTGAGCAGTGTGCACTTAGTAAGAGAATATCATCTACCTTGAAAACCAAAATCCAGGAGGTCTTACCTTTCTACTGATGGGGAACCGAGGCAAATGGATATGTGTACACAGTTTTTAAAAGATTTTAACGCCTGAAAAGAAAGCCAGGTCGCCCAAAGCACAGATCTGCTGGAAAATCCCAATAATAATGAATCTGAACTCAGATTTGAGGCTAGACCATTCACAATCCATTCTGAAGGACGAACTTGAGATCACACAGAGAATCTGAGGAAAACATGGGAATTAAACTAAGACTTATGTCATTTTCCTCATGCATCCACACCATGAAAGTCATTAAGAGGTTGTCTGTCTCTTTCTTGATTAGCATCAGAAAATTCAAATTGAAATGGAGATAAGGAATGGGAATTTGCACCACCTACCTTTAGCGATCTACCTATGTGTATTGGAGTATCAGAGCCGAGCCAAGCCAGGCTCCCTTTATGGTGAACAGAAGGAGACAAGTCCTTCAGTGATGGTTTTCTTCAAGAAAGAACAGGCTAAGAAAGTAAAAGCAAGAGAAAAATGGGAAATGACTCAAAGATGAGGGACAAGGTATGGCGAGTATGTAGACGGTGTAACTAAGGAAGCTGGGGTCTGCTGTGGTGATGAATGCTTGTGATTAGTACTCTGATAATCTGTGTCAGTGGGTAAAGGAACAACCCTGGCAGAGTCAGGGCACTTGGTCTAGGGACATGAAGACCACAGCAGGCAGAAGGAGCCAAAGGGTAAGAAGAGCCAGGATGAAGGGCAAGCTGAATAGCCCTGCCCAGATAAATAGTTTGGGTGGTTACCTCTGGGACTTCACAGCTTAGCTGTATTTAGGACATCACCTCAAGAGCCTCTTCTGTCCTGCCCAAAGTGGACCTGTCAGTGGTGAAACCCCTGTGTTGGGGCAACATCTGAGAGGAGCTTTACAATCCCAAGAGCATGGGAAATAGAGCTGGTAGAGGTCTCTCATCCATGGCAGGATCAGCACAGCCTAGTCCATCCCAGTGAGAAGACCTGCTTGCCTGAAGGCTGATGCCCAAACCGGACACACCTGCAAGGTGTATCATCACAGGTGAATCATTCCAATGGCAATGCCAACAGCATGACAATTCCCTGGTCAAAGGTGACCTAGCATGAAGTGGTTCATGCTGCTATTCTTCAGGTCTCCTAAACCGGGTGGCCATGTGCACACAACCTGTTGGGAATGGTCCCTGGCCTATGTTAGCTCTTGAACTCTTTCCAAGATCTGTCTGGGAAAATATACAGGCAAAAGTTGTGCCAGGGTTCATCCTAATAACTGAACAGTATAGCAAGTTGCGTTCCAGGYCCCAGGCATGCTCCCTGGCACTGCGTTTCTGATATCACTGTGATCACTGAGGCCCTCACAAGAGCCAAATAGATAGAGTGAGGAGAAATACTGCTGTTTGTACACAGTTACCTGGTCAGCAGCACCTTYACTGCTCCTAAGGTCCTTCTTCTCTGGAAGAAAGGTCTTCTATCCAGGCCTTGGTGAAAGATGTTCCAACATAGGCATCCACAGCTCTGCTGGCATGAACCATGGCACTTCACTGGACTGTGAGGGAGCTCTATCCTTTGGCCAGTATTTCAGCTTGTGATAGACTAGTCCTCTGCAATGCAACAGTTCCTCCATCTCCCACCCCTCCTGGAGGCCGTAGGGAAGACTATGAATATCACATCTTGTGTCCACTTGTGGGTGCATGGATGTGAGTTATCCAAATGGTGCCAAAAGCAGTTCRTGCCCCTGTTCTCACCCAGAATCCTAACAGAGTAAAGATGCCCTAGAGCAACCACTGCCCACAGGCCCTGCTTTCAGAAGCCCAGCTTATATCTCCTCTAAAGTAATCTACTCTTGTGCCATCACATCAGGAAGGGCTTGACAAGAGAGTCCCATACAGCACTCTCTGGCTTGTGCTATGCAGAAGACAAGACCTTGATGACCACCACCGCACTAGTTGTAGTCTTCCACCTTGCCCTAAAATGACTGTTTCCCCAGCACAAACAGTGTAACTATGGGCGAGTTTTGGACTTGTGTTTTGACTCTGACAGAGTCACTCCCATATTAGCTGAAGAAGTGGCTGCCTTAACTGACATCTGCCCAAATCTCAGCATCTTGGAGCTCTCCCTGGGGGTCTCTGAACATACTTATTCCCTGTAGATCAGGTAGTCAAAGTTYTGGGCAACTTGTCTGAGCAGGTTGAAGGGATGTTTTTCAACCTTTATTTCCACCAACTATGCAATAGGGTGGAGGTTACCACTCATTTACCATTGCAAAACACGTTGATTGAAAAGAGCTATAGGAGAATTACATATTCTAAGAGTTTAAAAATCCAGGGAGCTCAGCTGGTGCTAGGAATCGCTGTCAGGCAATGTTTTCAGAGCCAACATTTGACCAGCCGCTCAGTTTATTAAAGGAAAAGCCTCTTGTACTCTACTACATCCTGCCTGAAATAAGTGCTATTCTGGATGCGCTGCACTACAAAGTCTTCACTTGCCAACTGCCCCGCTCCGCAGCCCTTTGCTTCACCCTGAAGACACCACGCGCGCTGTGTGCAGACACACGTACACATTTGGCATGGGCACTTGCCTATCCAGGCTACCACTCCAGCACTGCCACCTCTTGGCAAATCCTGCAGGATCTTGCTACCACTGAACCCGCATGGCAAAAATCTATTTAAAGAAAGGGAAAAGAAAAGCACCAGTGTTGCATCCGGAAAGAAGCTAATAAACCATTTTTCCTCCAGAACCTGGCGGTGCAAGCCCCAGACCCCGCCACCTCCAAGGAAAGCCATTATTATCCCAATCGCTTTTCTGGCCTTCCTCCATGTCCCCCTTGAGCATGCAGTCCCTCCTGGACTTCTGGGTCCCTGCACAAAAGCTCTTCTGCTTGCTAACTTCAGTTTGCCGGCTCCTCTTCAGCGTTGCATTGACGACGTCGGCACCGGGGAATGTGTTTGTGTTTGTTTTGACTTTTGCCCTGAGCCACCACAAATCCTCAGGGCCAGATTTCAACTCGACACTCCGTTCTGGGGAAGGCAGCCTGTCATCAAGGCCTTTATTTTGTGGGAGGGGAAGCTTGTACTTAGCGTCAGCCCGGGGAGGAGGAGGAGGAGGGAGAGGGGGCGGAGAGGGACGAGTGTTCTTTTTGCCGTCCAATTTGGGGCCCTTCGCTCCGTCTTTGGCCTCCTCCGCTCCAGGTTCTTGCTGGATGCGTCTCCTCTCTGCCCTCCCCCTCGGAGTCAGCATTAGAGCTGCTGGGAGGCTATGCCCAAGTCCCCCACCTACGGAGGAAACCACAGCGCCTTGCCCTGCCCCATGTCTATGGACAAGGACGAGACTCTCCTCCGAGGCTTCTTGCCATGCCCAGCCCAGGAGCAGCCATCAAGAGCACTGGGTTGGTCTGTTTCACATTAAACTGGATTTTGTCTTTATTGATTAGCTGGATAAACACATATATATTTTAACAATGCTTTTTTTTCCCCCCCTTCATGCTGCCAAAGTCGCTGGGAGATTTTTCAGTCTGCCAGCTCTCATGCCAGATGTGAAGCGTGGCGCTCATGCAGCCTGACCTCCTGCATGGCCAGCGTATTCTTGTGCGGGGACACCAGGGTCCAGCCCAACACGATGGAGCCGAAGTGTGGCTCCACTCTGCAAAGCAAACACGCACTGCAGTGCCAAGCATTTCTTATCTTCCCTGTGAGCTCACAGTCTATAGAAAATAAAAGGGGGGAGGGRGGAATGATTGGTTTTGTTGTCGTTGTTGTTGTTTTCTCCCTTAATGTCTGGTGGCACCCTCTTGAACTGCCATCCGAAAGTTAAACGGGAGAGATTTCGCAGCTCTCATAATCAGGAGGACACCAGCGAAGCAGGCTGTCCTTGATGACCCGGCTTCACGGTCTGCAACCGGAGGGCTGCACTCTTCCTTTTAGCAGGATTGCACTTGTCTAACAAAGAACAGAACTTGGCCTTGGACCTTTTCTTGTTTCTAGATTGCCACTTTGTCTGTATGCAGTAGAGGGCTCTTTAATCTAGCAGAAAACAGAATAACAAGATCCAATGGCTGGAAACTGAAGCCAGACAAATTCAGTCTGGAATAAAGCACGCTTCTTTCCCTTTTAATATGATAATTAACTACAGGAACAACTTACCTAAGGATGGGGTAGGTTCTCCCTTTGAAATTGAGACAGGATGGCTTTCTAAAAGACATGCTTTAACTCCCTTGTGAATTATGGCACGGGAACTCTGGGGCAGGCAGGGGGATTTATGTGGGAGATCAGAGATCTGATTTTGTCTTACATTCTGTGAATCCACCATTTGCTACAGAAGTTGGATCCTTTTCCCCTCTGAAAGGCAGTGCTTTAAGTGATTAATGCACAGCAGGATTTCTTTAGTCTATCAATCCATTGCAGTTTTTCCTTTCCCTTTTCTGAGCCTTTTCCTGATAGATAGTGGACACCATCATCAACTTCAGCGCTAGCTCAACGTCCTTTTCAACACACTGCTCTTTTTCTCCTCCTGTTTTTATTTTGGAGCAACTGTGCTACATTTATCTCCTTGAAGAACTAAGTATTCCCTAAGCCCTTTTTCTGTTGGACCCTCCAAAGCATCCATCAACACTGAAGGAAGTGCTTTGGTTCATCTTGTAAGGGTGCGTGCAATGACGTATCTGCCGCATTTAACCTGAAGATTTCTTTTTGGCAGAACCGCCAACTTCCACATAAATCCTAGCCACAGGATTTTGGTGCCTTTCTTTATTTATTTTTGCAGGCTTGCTAGGAATCCCCGGACAACTGCAGACATACTGGGATTTCAGCAATACTGCAAGAGGTGGGAGCTAGTTTTTTATCCTTAGCAATGATATCTATACATACATCTATTTATTAATTTGGGGCCATTCTTTAGTCCCAGGGTATTGCAAATCTGAAATCAAACCTCGATTCCTTCTCCAACTACATTAGGTCTTAACAAAGCCAGAGGCAGGAGCAGCAGAGGTGTTTCTAAGACATTTCCACATCATCTCCATTACTAGTCTTGAATGTGCCTTATTCCAGAGGTTGGCTCATACAACTCCACGGCTTTGAGGAAGCCAAGCCATGGTGCGGGTAAAGATTTATGTGCTCCCGGCCCCAGCTCCACATGTCCATGCTGCTCCTGAGAGGTAGCCTGCAGCTCCAGCTGCCAATATTCACAGGATTTAAGAGCTGTTTAAAGACTGGATTCAGGCTGCCCACAGATCACATCTGCCATTTCAGTAGTAAATATCAGGGCTTTTCTAGGGATGGCCTCAGGCTGTTTCATCTGCTTGGGGCTACTACCTGGTAGTGGCCAGGCTGGTTAAAAGGCATGGTCCCACGCTTAGAGACTACTCACCCCAGTCACAGAGTTAAAATCCTTATGTGAGTGAACAGACCTGTTTTTCTGACCATACAGACAGAGACAGGAAGACTAGTTTTGATATTCCTGGGTTCAGCAACATCCGATGGTTTGCAGTAGGTATCCTCATGTTGGCATTTTATTGAGAGATTAAAAAAAAACATGCACTACTCCCTGTCTTGTGCCAGGGACCTGCTTTCTCAACATCCAAGCGTAATACAGGCCCAAGAGGCTGCAGCCAGAGTCAAGTGCATGTGCAGTGCCAGGCCACGCACCCCCAGACACCACCGCTCTGCAAACCGATCCACCGCACCTGGCACCTTGGGTCCAAGGATGGGAGAGAAACTGCAACTTTGGGTTGAGTGGGAAAAGCAGGAAACAGGGCCCAGGTGACTGATTTTCTTTTATCAGGCACAAAATTCAGCTGAACTGCAAGGTTCACACCTGCATTTTGCTGAAGGGCTGAAACTTGGGGAAGCCCAAGACTTGTTACAAAAGGTTTTAGCCCACCAAGGTCTTCTGCAGCCTCCACAGTGCCTTGCTCTCCCAGAGGCCCTCTCCTTCTCCTCATTCCCCTCCCTGTACCCAGACCTGGCCATGCATTGCATGACGAATCACTGCCAAAAAGTGAGGCCTTGGCTGAGGCCGTGCCAAGGAAGGCAGCTGGGGAGCAGCGGAGAGGCAGCCCTGCCGGGAACCCAGCAAGCAGGGAGACGGGAGCTACAGAAGGTCCCATAGGCAGGAGCTGAGATGGAAGGCATTTCACACCATGAACGGTCTCCCCAGTCCAGCCCCAAAAGTAGGACAAGCTGTTGGATGGAAGCGGGAATCTCACAGGCTTAGGCCAGCCAGTCTCAAGATGCCATGAAAACAGCCTTTCCTGGCATGGATTTCAGTGTTTCCAGCCAGAACGGGGAAGCACAGAGACATGAAAAACAGCGGAGGAAGAGGAGAAAAGGAAGCAAACGTCTCGGAGCACCCACAAAGGAAGGTCAGTGCAGGACTGGACGTGGGCTGAARCACTGGGACACTTCTCAATGTCCCACCTCCCTGCCAGCCGGCACCCAAGAGACAGCAGGGAYGTGCAGACTGAGAATCCCAGTGCCTCGCTCAGCAGTGAGCACGGCTCGGCTTTGATGAAGGTGGTTTTTGCTGAGAGCCAGCTCTCGACCGCAGGTTTTAGCTGTTAGGAGCCTTCCTCCTTCCTCCCTGTAACGTTCCACTCGCATCTTCACATCCTCGCGCCCGCGGCGGCTGCCACCCAAACCACAGCTCAATTTGACGTGTCAACATGCCCCGCGGAGGCACATCCGGCTGATGGAAGAGTTTATATTAAGAAATGTTCCTACTATAAATGCCTTCGGATGAAATGAAATTGTAAGAGGAAAGGCCATGTTGTCCTTTTTGAGGAGAGCCTTGCATCTGTCATCTCACTGCAGGAACCGTTTTAGCGCAATGCTTTCTGCTCTTCATCCTACCAATGCCTTCATCCAGCACTTCCAGACCTTTTTAGCACACGTGCTATCGTGTTGGCTAAGAACTGTCCACAGTTGGCCCCATGATGTGYCACCCAGAGATGTCGGGTGCTTTGGGCTGTTCAGCAATGCCTCCCCAAGGTGGCACACCRCTCAGAGGGACATGTGCAGCCCTATGGCATCCACAGTTTCCAACTCTTGGCACCCAGCTCAGAAAGGTCCAAGGATCCACTGTTTAGGGCTACTGAATCTGGCAACACAATAGAGGCGAGACGGCTGCAGCTCCATGTCCCCAGGTCCAACCAAGAGCAAGGCCAACCACGTATTCCCAATAGGAACAGGCACACATGTACATAAGATCTATATATATATATACATGCAGCCAGCCACGCAGATCAACACAGACAGGAAACACAGCACTCACACAAACAGCACCAACAGCTTCACCATGTTCTCCTTGGTGGCTGGTCAGGATGAAAACCCACTAGTGGAAAAAATATACATACACACACATGTATATACAATATGGATCCCTCTGGTCGCTGGTCTTGCCACTCAGTCCATCCAGTAGCTGGCCCCTGGATCCCRTGGTCTCCCAGTTGCCTGATGCACAGACACTCAAATGCAAGTCTCTCTGCTAACTGACCCAAACTTATGACCTTACCAGCAGCCGAAGCCTCCAGACCTTATGGACTCTCCCGTAGCTGGCCTGGACCCCCTAGTCCCTCCAGTAGCCAACTTGCAGACCCTCTGGTCTCACCAGTACCCAGCCCAGACTTATGGCCACTTTGATACCTGGCTCCCAGGCCTCATATCCTACTTGTCAATCTGGCTTGGTATTTGCTAGCAGTCCCACACCGACACACTCGCCCACACAATATGCACTCACACTGGTCCCTCCAGTTGCCGGCACCACAAGTGCATGGGCCTGCACGACCTGGGGTCCAACTCCAGTTCCCCCCGTCGGTCATTGTCTCTCTGTGCTCTTCCGTGTTTGTGGAGATGAGCCTTTAATCACATAACCAAATGCCCACAGCCCATTTTTTGCCAAGAAAACCCCACTTTCCTGCAGCTCCTGAGGGACCAACGCCTAGGAGCACAGCCCATGCACCAGTCACCTTCTGCACATCAGCACGGGCAGCTTGCATGCGCCGAGGGCTCGGCCAGCACTGAGAGCAGGCGCTGGACAGCACTGCAGCCTGGCTCCACCAGGGCACAGCTAGCCAGCAGGCAAATCCTCRGAAGGAAAATTTCTCCTGATATTACCTCAATTCCTTAACAGATTGCTAGCGCTTACTGTTTTTCACTGTCTCTTCCCTCTCCTCTCTCTCCCGGTATAGATTTTACAAGTACGTGCATAATCTTCCCCGTGTCATGGCACCTCACAATCTTCAGCGTCTTATGCTGTCATGCCATTCTGATACCTTCTTTGCTATTTAGGTATTTAATCAGGGTATTGCTCCAGTCCCTGTGGCTGTAATCACCAGGGTTATCAACGGCTACTAATTATTATTATTATTTTTTTTTTTTTATGATAGGAGCCCCTGATTACTTGTACCACAGCTGAGTTACAACAGACTCCTGAACGTCTTTTTGGCAGGGTAGAAAAGGGCAGTTGAAATGGGGAGCTAGTCTGAGCTTTAATCAYTCAACAGSAAGAGTTGGGGGTGGAGAGAGGCAGTGGCCTGATTTTTCTTTCTCTGTTCAAGGTACAAATTCCAGAGCAGCTCCCTGGACAGCCTGGACACCAGCAGGTGCTCAGGCATGGAGCGCACCAGGCTCAGCACAGCGCAGCATTTGCGCGCCTTGGGGTCGCAGCGCTTTCCCTGAAAACGCTCCTTTTTTTCCAGCGCTGAGGCGGCGTGCTCTAGAAGCCGCTGCGCAGAAAGCAGTTAATATCACCTCAAATGGAATACACCAATTTGCTCGTACTCGGAGCATATTCTTTTTCACTAAAGCCTTTCTGTGGTTTTGGCTGGGTGCCGTGGCCTGCCCCGAGTTCCAGAAGCTGGCAAAGCCRGTGCGTGCGTAGACGCGCAATTGAAACGTTACCAGCGCGAGACTGCTGGAGCAGCCTGCGGATGACAGAAGAGCGCTTGTGAATTTATTGGCTAATTAGGAGACAGGCACATTGGAAAGTGATGTGGGAGGTGGCGTCGGTGACTCAACGGGTGGCAGGTTTCCACGTCCCGCTGGACGCATCCTCGCCGTACTAGAGGGCGCCCTGGGCTGCTGGAGGCGAAGACAGAAAAAGGCATTGTCCCAGCTCAGGCATTAAGGAGGCTCTGGCACGCCTGCGTTTTGCTTTGTTTTTCTTTCCAGGGTAGAGGTGTTAACCTCCTTCTCCTGACTGTTCTCCCACTGGGGTAAAATGCTCTGCCTTCTACCTCTCCCCCCTCCTCTTGCAGCATTTCCACTTCGCCGAGAGTGTTGTACTTCCCGACGCAAAACTACACCACCGTTGTCACCCCATCCGCCGAGGTGCTCAAAGCTGAACGTACCTGGTGGTGTTGCTGCCGCTTGAAAACTCAGGTCTCTCTTCCCCAACGTGAGCATCCCAGGTCCCATGGTGAACATCCCATATACAGAGGGACTTACTAGTTGATGGATGCATAAGCGATTCTGGTTTGCCATCAGAAGCCAAAAACCATTCTCAGCTCAGATCTGCACATTTTGGTTCAGACAGGTAGCTGCAGCGCCCTATGGGAGTTGTAGTCCCCCCATATGAGTCTGGTTCCTCAGCCAAGATGCCGCTGCCCAAAACGTCTCGTGGTCACAGCACTCCTCTGACGTTCTTCATACTTCAGTGACTCAAAGGGAGGGGAGATGCAGAGTAGCTGGTGCTCACCTCCCAGAAGAAACAAAAGGGGACGAGCCATCCAAATGACAAATCTTACTGGGCACAGAAGTGGCATTTCTGATGGGAAAGTTCAGCATTCAGACAAGGTTTTGGTTTTKGGGTTTTTTTTGGTTTGGAATGAAACAATTTAAGTTTCAACTAAAGTGTCTCAGTCTGGGCTGAAAACATGAAGGTTTTTTTTTTTCCTAGAAATATTCATTTTGTAATTTCGGGGGACACTTTGTTGCCAGAACACTAGTTCTGGGCCTGAAATCTGTACTTCTCACTCTCCAAACACTTCTAGCTATAGGCTGTTAAAAGGAACAAAGCCATTACAGTGGCAATTCAGTGACAAGCTCCAAGGAGGCTGTGAATAATACAACTCTTCAATATTAAAGCTGTGAAATTGGCATCGAGAAGATGGAACTGACTTGCTCACAGTAAGTTTCTCYATCAGGCCCTTTCCGTGATGCACAAAGCATTAAGCAAATCCAGGAATGATTTCTCTAGTCTTTGGCTAGTCTCAATACTGGCCAGGAACATGGAGAGAAAGTCTTAATTGCTTGTGTTTGCAATTCAACGTACTGTTTCAAGAGTCTCTCTAAAGTAAAAGACCAGGAATGTTGTTAACATTTGCTCCCATTTAACATGCTTATTTAGGCTCTACTCCTACAAAACTCTGACACAGCTTTCCTGGGAGGCAAGGCAGTGCTATGACTCCCGAAGGACTGGTGGACAACRAGGTTTAGTGGCCTGACAACAGTCATATTGGAAAGGTTGTGGTTGCACAGGGGCTTTGGACTAACTAGTAGCAAATGTTCTGGCCCATGGACTACTCTTCCTTCTCGTGGCTGAACAACACATATAGACACATGCCAAATCATCGTTGCTGCCTTAAAGTGCCTTGTTTCTTGAAAAAACTGGGGTAGGCCAGGCAGGTAAAACAGGCTAGCTGCTTAAAGCAGAAGCAAGGGAAACCAAAGCAGTGTTGAGTTCATATCGATCAGCAACCCCAACGTGCCTGTTTGCCTAACAGYGATCCAAGAAGTGATTTCCAAGCCTTCTCTTTTGGCTCTGAAAGTCCAGGCAAGAACCACAGTGCACCTACAAAAGAGATTATCTAGCACACYGGAAAAAAGGAGGATGTGATCGATGCATGAGTGGGGAGGCAACTTCCAGGAGCACACAGCTCCCACAGGTCTCACGCCAAAGTGAAGGAGTCCTTTTCTGATGAGACTCCACATTCACACGAGAGAATGTACCTGCATGTTTATTACGGCAGGAAAGACCCCAGAGCACTAACCTGATGGAGTCTAGCTCCCAAAGTGTTTGATTTCACAGTGAACTGCCAGCTCTGGTCAAACCTCTTCACAGAATAACGTAGGTCAAAAGAGACCTCAGAAAGCCATTCAGTCCAACCTCCTCCTTGAAACAACACTGAATTCGGATGAGGTAGCTCAAGAATGTTGTCCAGTCGGGCCATGAAAATCTCCAAGGAGAAAGAGATGTGGGCCCCTGCTCCAATACTTAACTGTCCTCATGGGGAAACATTTTTTCCTTACATAAAGTCAGAATTTCCCCTAGTTGAATTCATGACTGTTGCCTCCATTGTCCTGCCRTGCACCTCCATAAAGGGCCTGGCTCTGTCTTCTTGATGACCCCCTGATAGGCTCTGGAAGGTGGCTATGAGGTCTCCCTGAAGCTGCCTCTTCTCCAGGCTGAACAAGTCCTGCTCCCTCAGCCTCTCTTCGCAGGGCAAGTGCTGCAGATCTTGACCATCTCAGTGGCCTCTGCTGAACTCACTCCCATTATTGATGTCTTTCTTGTACTGGGGAGCCAAAACTGGATGCAGTATCCAGATGTCAGCTAACAAATGCTGCACAGAAGAGGATAGTCGCTTCCCTCAAGCTGCTGGCTGYGCTGCTGTTAGCACTGTCCAGGATGCTGTTGGCCTTCTTTGCTGSCAGGGCACACCATCGGGCTGTGTTTAGGTTATTTTCCACTGGSACACCCARGTGCTTTTCAGCAAAGCTGCTCTCCAGGGAGGCRGTCCCCAACCCCAGTTTTCCTACAGTTGACTCTTTTATAAAATCTCTCTCCTTTCCTTGTTCTCTAGTGACAAATAACACATGAACTTCTACACCACAGCTACATTCCTCAGTTGGAACATTTATAAACACAATTTTGTCACATTTCTCTCATATTTGTTTGCTAAAARCTGGCCAAAGCTACATAACTTTGCCACCTCTGCCCCAAATCCACTGTCACTGAAATCAGGCAAGAGTAGCAAAAAGTAGTTAGGCAAAAATGCATAATAAGGCAGAAGGACATACACACAATGCACAGTCATCTAAATTTTGTTTCTTGAGGAAGTCAGGCCTCAAATTCAACCTGCATACTACCCACTGGGAACAGAACAGATGTGCGCTAGATATTGGCTAACTGGAGTTTTGACACATGGGATAGTCTAKAAGAGCGTGTTCACTGCAGAACATGGTGTGGCACCAGATACCTCTCTAAGCTCTGGTAGTGCATTACTGCTCAGCAGAGGAGGCCCAGTTAGATCTGAAGCACGCAGTATTTTCAACTCTTGCTTTCAAACACCTTCCTCCCTTTGGGCATGTCTCCAACTGGTGCAAACAGTCATGGCTGTATCACAGACCTACAGTGAACATAGGTGCTTCTGTAGATCTCTCTCTCCTCTGACAAAGGGCTGAGACTCCACGGAGAAGACCACAGCAGCTATGGAGTCCCGGGATGAGAGCTCTGCCTCCCACTGCACGTATATGTAATTTACACGGTAACAGTGCCTGTTGCCCAGAGCACAGAAGGGCCTTACGGGCTGCTGGTTCAGAAGTGCTTCTGTTTCTCATATTTTTTCTTTCCTGACTGCAGGGAAATTTGTCTCTCAGCCAAGCCATCTTAGAGAGCAAGAGAGTGGCAGAGGCAGGAAAAAGGAGGATTTGGCATCGCACTTTTGAGAATGTTCATTTTAGGTAGGACGCAGACATTGGATAACTTTCGTGGAGACTTGACATATCATTCAATTTCCTCTTTCTTCCCCTGAATCTGAACGCTGCATGGAGAAAAACTAAGAAATTCAGGCAAAGGCTGGTGGGTAAAATGTCTCRTTTTAGAAAGTAAAGGGCAAGGACAGCTCTTTGGTACACTCAGAACTCTCAGTCTCCCCTAATTATTCCTGATTTAAATTGTACTGAGAGACACACCCTGAGCCATAAAATACAACCCTCTGGAGGTGGAATAGCAGCCCCTTTCTGACAAGCATCTGGAAGGTAAAAGAGGTTGTGTCAAATTCTGGGCCCTTGAACTGCACAAGCTGGAATAAATATGTTCAAAAGGATAGTTCTCRGAATGGAAAATCGTGGGAAATTAAAGAAAAAAAATACTGCTTGGATCTAAATTCTCATGAAGCTTAAGAGGTTTTCATCAGTACGAATCTGAGTGCTGTGAGATCCTGGGAAAAGTCACCCACCTGGCAAGAACGGCTTTTTCATTAAATACAGTTTGGAAGGGGGAAAACTATCATCTCCAAGGTCATGTAAGGGACTCCTAATTAATGTTGATGGAGAATTTAAAGGAGTAGTGTCTCCTAGCCAAGGCACATGATTCAGTCTCACTTCGAACAACTGCAAACTTGTGGAACCTACATTCAAAATTTTCCACTCTACCTTTCCTCAGCGTTTACAAACGCAGAGAGTCGTCTTTTCTGATAGACCTGCCTACAGTGTCAGGGCTTGGTGAAGTCTCCTCTTACGGTCTCTGGCATCCCTTTGTGAAGGTGCCTTCTCAAGGAAGGAAATGGAAGGAGGAGAGGGGTCTCCAGAAGACCCAGAGTCTGTTTTGCTCCTTTATGCCCTTGGACAAGGCACATCGGGTAGGTCCACAGTGCCCAGGGTAGGCGGCTGGATTACTAAAACGCAGCAGAAGTGAGACACGTCACACACATCTTCTGCAGAAAGACTAGCATACAGTCAGGGCTGGAGTGTCCCACAGCCATCCAAGGGATGCTAAAACTCAGCTGCAAAGGAAACTTCACAGACTGCATACRGAAACCACTTGCAAACAGTCCTGTCAACCAGTCCGGGACCCGATGGATCAGACCACCCACTCCAGCGCAGGCATTAGGCATCATACACATGCTGATCTGTAGGGATGGAATTAATTTCACCTAATTTCAGATGTAGAGCAGGTGACCAGTCACAGCTACCATAACTTCATCTTTAGTCTAGTGCAAGAGTTTGCTGCAAATATTTTATTTAAAGCCCAACAGCAGTGAAATTCTCCATATTTAAATCACACCTTAGTCCTCTCAGTTGCTTCACAAGCTATCAGTTTTCAAGCATTCCCTGTGTGATATTAGTCTCTAATCTGACAGTAGCTACATTGTCTTCAAACAAAACTGCCCAAACTTTCTTTGGAAGAATTTGGACAGAAAAGGCAATACTTTGCTTGCATCTCAGTAAAACCAGGGTAAGATTTCACACGGACAAAGGAAAGGTTCTTTCCTAGTCTTATAACTATCCTGATAAGAAATAATCAAAGGCTTGCTAAACATAAAAGCTTCCAAAATTTCACAAATAAAACAAAGCCAGCTCTTGCAGCTAACCTGGGCAGGTGATGGAGGTAAAGAGTGCACATGTGAGGGCTCTGCTATCTCCCTCTATTTAGCAAAAGCAGATTGTGTGTTGCTGCTCTGTTCAGCCTCACAGCAAATAAACTAGAACATAATTAATCAATATTGAAAAGGTGTTTKGGGGGKKYTTTTTGTTKTTTTTTTAAAAAGTCTTCTTGAAACATTATCAGACTGTGGAACCAATTACCACATGTTGCGGAAGGCAAGAATATAAGGGAGATTCAGAAATGAACTGGATGCTGGGTACAAATTAAAAAAATATCAGGACTGAAGGGAAATGCTAAAAGCTGTAGGGGCTTAATTKCTTTTTTAGAGGAATTCTGGAAAGTATCTACATCTCTGAAACCGTCCTCTATCAGTATTATTAATGACTTGCAGATTAACCTGCAGTGGCCCTATTGTGAGGTTTCTTGCATCACCATTTGAAGCATTTGTTTCRGACCACCAGGGCAGACAGGATAGGGGGCTGACAGCGGAGCCTTGGACTAGTCTATAACCAGTCCTCTATGATGGGAAAATTTGGAGATCATCATCTCCGCAGAGCATGTGATGAAGATGGGATTGGGCTCCCAGGCCCTGGTGCTCGCGTCTCTGGGAATGTTATTAGCTTTGGCTCGTTGACATCGCATTCATGACTTTCCAAGTCCTCCTGCCCACCTCTTCCTTCAGGGACAGCCCCACCCCAGCAATTTCTTTTACTGCCGCCTGGCCCAGCAAGTGACAGAGTGAGTGAAAATCCAGGAGGGAGGAAACACTGGAGCCGAAGGCACCTCCTGAACCAGAGCGGACATTGCTGACTCAAGAACCCATGAACAGACACTGACAGCAGCCAAGGCTGGAAGCGCTTGCGGCACTTCCCAACCCAGCCCAAGGTGCTGAATAACGCAGAAAAAGGAGGGAAAGATGGATTAAAAAAAAATGAGGGGTGGGGGGGGGATAGTTCATGCTGAGAGGTGAGCTAATATAGCTTGAACACTGCATGCTGCGAGGGTCTGCTAGGAAGCTATTTTGTGCTCCCCTCCCTACAGTATCCTTTGTGCCCCAGTATTTCCAGCGGGCTGGTTGGCAACCGCTCCTGCGAATTGCRGACACTTAATAGCCCCTGAGAAACAGCCAGTCCTGGGAAGGGGAACAGCATCAAGGAAACCATCCCATGACACAGAAAGCAGAAGCCTCTCAGCTCTGCAAGGAAGTGGAYAGCCAGGGGTGACAACTAGCTCTCCCCTGTATGCCACATTGTATTAAAGAAAGTGCTTTGTATTTATTCTGCAATTTTCACCTCACCTAACCTCTGGTCCTCAGTGTCAGGCATCCAAACTAAACTCATCATCTGGGCTTGCTCTGTCTGGACAGTGGGAGCAATATATCCAGAGGGTTGTTCGTCCCATCCCAAGACAGATGTTTAAGTCATTTGAGATAAATTTGCCTTGAGGTATGGAGCTCTCCACCGGTGAGGAGAGCAGCCCATACAACTGACTCATCCCAAATTGTGCTGCTACCTCTACCCTACAAACCTTGTCTTGCCTATGTCCTTAAGACATTGTGACAATGACAAAATATTACTTGCTTTGACTAAACGTCTCATTTGTAARTAGCAGTTAATTTAGATAAAAGTAGGCAAGACCGAATCCATCAGCATGACCAAGTTTTGTYTTTTTTCTACTGTGTGAATAGCAACAGCTTTTAAAGCTAAGGAGGTAAAGCTAAGGAAATAAGGTCAGATGTGCTTCTCCCGCAAGCCTGTCATTAGCTTTCTCACCAGAGAAGTAGCATCTCATGGCCAACACAGAAAACTCAAAGGCCAAAGTGAAGTTGAAACATGGCTATTTATGTTCTTTGMCATTCCRCAGAGCATCTTTCTTCCTGGTTGCCTTTTCAGTGAAGGTCTTTCAATTGCATATTGTGGGAAATGAGCAACATACCTTTTAGAAAGACAGCACACTGGATTCAGATTGTCATTAATGGAGTTTGTCACATGCCTACTTGAAAATCTTCATTCTCCTCTTCTGTTATGAAACATTTCACTTTTATACCCCTAGGCCACACCTCATACCTCATTTCATCTCTGCAGGTAGGATTCATCTGAGTAAACAGTGATGCAGACACACATACACCTGGATTTAGTTTTTAGAATACTGCAAAAAGAAGTACTTTTGGGTGTCACTAATCTTTCTAGATTAAATGTCTAAAATAGGTCAGGACACCACAGATCCCTCGGTACCTCTAAAACTGGAAGGGACAAACCCTATCCTGTGACTCTTATTTAAGTTAGTCTGGAACAGATTAAGTCAACCTTCCCCCATTTAGTACAAGTTTATCAATGAGCAATATGGCTTTGTTGTATTTCTGGACCTTCCCCAAACAGTCCAGTATAAGGATCACTTGCTCCAAAACATCCCTGGTTTTGATTTTGTGGGGGAAAAGGATTGACTGATATTTACAAAACCAAACCAAGCCCATTTTTCCCATTTTGCTTTCTGCAGGCCCAGTGGTTCTGCTAAAATAGCCATCCTCACAATACGCTACTCTTCTGCTTTTGATCTCAGCTGGAGCCAGGAAACACCAAAGAAGCCACAAAACAGGAGGGGGTGAGGGGGAAAGGAAGACTGAGCAAAAAAGTTAATTGAACTTTTTTGAACCACAGAAAACATTCACGGGATGATCTCATTTTATGGCTCTAATCTGCGCACCAGTCCCTCAATCATCTTTAAGGACTGAAATACATCAACAATTTTGCTTGGTATTTGGCGAAGAAGGGACCAGATCATGAAGCAGTGGGAGAAAGATACCCTTCATGCATACAGGGTTATAGAAACTTCAAGCATCCAAGCACCATCCAAGAGTCACTCCATCAATCTGCAGAGCTACTTCTGACATTGCTGGTGGTCTCCAAGAAGGGATACTTCCTTCTTGCCAGAAGAACCAGGAATTATTTTAGACATGCTTCCTACATGGACAAGGTGGCTTTAAAAGTCTCCCAGCTCCCCCCTCTGTTAGCTACCTTCTAGGTGTCTCCTGCTGAACATTGCTTTTAGGTGTTAAATTCATATCTAATCTCATATCAGCACTTATCCAGTATTGAGGTGCTGTGGAACAAAGCTTTCAATTAACATTCATTTTCAGCATCTACTAGTTCAGAGGCGATAGGATACACTTTTCGTCTCAAATCTATGAATCRGGATGGATTTTGAGGGTTGTGGGATTACAGATTGTTACCAATGCCAGCTGCCACAGAAAACACGATTTTCACTAATGCAGGAAAAGAGGCTGCAAAAGGTGGAGCAGAAACAGGTATCTTGTTTGGAAGGAAGAAATGAAACAGCCAGAGGATTCACACTGAGCTTAGCAGGATCGTGCAGGGAGATAGAGGAGAAATACCGCTCCTGCAAGTATGTGGGACAGTGATACAYTGAGAGATGACTGGGTCGAGGAAGCAAAAAAAACCCCACAAACCAACCACCTAGCCCAAATTCTGCTCACTCTTAATGAGCTGTAGATCTAGACCAATCCCATCAACTTCATATCTAGAAGACATTAGATTATTCCTGACCTGGTCTTGCACACTGTCACTGGGTGTTGAACTAACTCACCCTGTATATTTAAAGACAAAGCACATTGACCATATCATGCAGCTGTACTTGCTTAGAGTCTTCAACTTAGCACGATTTAAAAAAACTCTCCTAGGGGAACCCCAGCTGTTTATCTTTTCAATGACTGTTTACTGCCTAATTCCTCTGCCTCATTTTTTTTTCCCCTTGCCACTGAGAAAACAAAAAGAAAAAGGGAAGAGAAAAATGGGCCTTACAAGCCAGCAGCAGTGGCATGAAAAATGGAAGTGATCGTCATTGATTTTTCACAGTTGTTACTCAAAGGCCAGGATTACAAGTTCACAGGGAGGCCACTGGCAGTAACCCCAGTCTGCAGTTAATGTGTTCCATCCAAGAACTCCCTTACAAAAGCCATCCAGTTCCTATGAATCTCAGTGATAAGTTGAAGCTACCCCAGCAGATAATGGGAAAAATATGTTGAAAATACAATGCACCTGTCTGATTATACCAAAGCATTACTGAAAGAAAAGGGATGCAAAATGTATGGATGCATAACCACTTACCGGATCAAACCCTTGTACCCCAGAAAACTCTCTGACCTTGATATCACCAGCCTTTCAGGAAAGAATTAGGGTCATTGCTGTTATGTTTACTTCCCCACCAAGAGTAAAGAGATGCTTTCATCTGGAACGTAGGAGCTGAGACAACAGCATTTTCCCCCTTTCCCCCCAGTGGATGGTGCTGAAAACAAAGTTTAGATTTTAATTGCTCTCATCACCCAAAACTGTGCATGCTCTGTATTAGAATTATCTCAAACATTTGCAAGGGGAAAAGAGAAAAAAAGCAAAAATAAAAAGAAAACCCAGTGACCTGGTTTGGAAAGCTGCAGAGAATAAGATTTCCATCAACTCTTTGCAGCAGCTCTCTGGTTTGAAAATCAGAGACCAAATAGACCTATTATATCACCTCTTCCATCTCTTAGCTAATGTAGATTCTTTCCCTCAACTATATTGTCCATTCTAGCATTAAAACCTGCAGCCGATGTGGCTTTCACTCYCCCTCGAGGACAATTCCAAGCCAAATAGATTTCACTGATGGCCTAAATGATCATCTTAGTCTCATCCTATTACCTCATCATTATAACCTCATTAGACCACATTAAGCAATACATTACCCTCCACAGTGTTGACATCTTCACTATTGTTAAACTATTATCATGTCCCAGCTTTAGCCGGGACCTCCTCTCCAGCTAACATTAATCACAAGCCCCAGAACACATGATCCTTTGCAGGATGATGTACTTTAAATCCTTCCTCTTAAAATAAGTCTCACCAGCTCTTTGGTTATCTCTGCTTCTCTTAACTCTCTCCAATTTGTCCATGTGTTTCTGGGCACATGTTGCACAGAGGTAAACACAGCAAGTATGATTTACTAAAATATTCACCTTTTTAGGCCAAGGTAACTTCAAGGTGTCAAACCTTCCACACTGGTGCCAAACCCTCCCCAGGAGGCCAAGGACCAGATGCAACATCTGGTTACTCCAGACAGGTCCCAACTCCCATCACCTTACTTCATTTTGGTCCAGCTGAGTAAGACACATGCCCCAGCATCATGCAGCAAGCCAGCATTTAAAGTAGCTTATGGGGGACAGTAAGTCACAAAATGGGACTTTTCCTGCTCAACTTGTTACTGCCTCCTTAGATGCAGCTTTCATGGCTTTGTAGCAAGACCCACTGGCACAGAGCAGTAGGCTGAAGGAACGTGATCTTTGGTGAGATTAGTGTAACATGTATTAAGTAATAAGAGAGCAGAAGAGGTCATATGGCCTTCATCCTATGATGAATTTTGCACCCACTAACAAGCTGTGTAGGTGTACTCGTGGGTGTATGCAGGTATATCATGATACACCACTAGCAGAGGGAAGAACCTGTGAGCATCAGCTACAGCTTTATAGGGATTCRCGTACAAACTGGTATAACCTCTGCCCAGCCTGAAATACTCATTTCATTTCACTCTGCCAGACAGCTGCAGACAGAGGATTTTCACTTTGGTGGCTAAAAGTACAAACGATCRTCTCAGGCTGGCCCAAAATACTGCGCTCTTTTCAGGTTATTTTGCCCCCCCCCCCTTTTTTTTTTTAATCTGAAAAGGCCACTTGTCCATGGAAAAGATAATAGTCAACTTCTTGAAGTTTTTCTGCCCCCTCTCATCTTTGATTTTCATCTGAAAATCATTCTACTCTGTTCCAAACAACATTTTTCAGGATGAATTTAACTCTCACCAGAAACATTACAAGCTCTGTTCTTCTCCAGTTGTGGTTTTAGGCAACCTTGAAAATATTTAAATATGTAATTATTATAATTTACAGTTCCCTCAAATACCCCCTAGACAGCAACTGCTAGAGAAACAATGGCCTTTTACCTTTCGCCTATTATTCCSCAGCCCCTTTGTGGGAGCTAGGGAGAACAGCATACTAGATAGCATAAATCATGATATTTAACAGGCATCTGGACCACAAGTCTTGTTAAACCTGCACAACTATATCATATTAATTACAGATAATATCACATATTATCTATTAGATAACATATATAGCRTATATGTAAACTGCCTATTTTTATAGAACTAGAAGTGAGAATGAAAGCCAACAGCGCTAACATTAAACTTATGCCTGAAGAACGCTTTTGCATGCATACTATTCTGATTAAAAACAAACAACACTACCAGCTAAGTGATCTCTCTCCTACAGTAATTGCAATCAGGAAGTGATTATGCCATATGCACATGCTTCTAGYGTGATCTCAGAAGGGAATTTGCTCTTGATCTAATGTTACTCAATACTTCTATCACTGATGTAAGAGAAAATATGAAGCAATGTGTTAAAGTCTAAGGATGACAATGATGTAGTGGAAAAAAAATATTTTTTTTTTCCTGGCACTCTCCACTCAAACTATATAAATGAGTGTCTATAAGCCATTTAATACCTAGTACCTGTGGCTAAGGCAGCAGGTCCCATTTCCTTCTTGCAGGCAGCTCCACTGTGTATGTGCCATTGAATTGTCCTTTTAACATAGTCAAACAAGGGAGTATATGAAATTAATACAAATTGGGCTAGAAGATGACCTCAAGAGGTTCATGGCCRCCTCAAATTAGAAACAAATAGACTAAACCTGTTTCAATACTAAGATACCTTAGTATTCAGGCCCCAAAGGACTCTGCTGAGCTTGCTCCAGAAGTCTCTGGCAGACAGGGAAATGAACCTGGGTCACATCAAGCCCCAGTTGTCTGCCCTAACTGGTGGCTGGCTTTGCTCTTACAGGGCTGCAATTCCAGGAACAAGGAAAGTAGGTCACATTCAGCAAGTACATTCCTGGACAGTCTTGATTCCCGACACACGCTTGGGGTCACAGCCGATAAGAAGAGAGATAAAGTCAGTCCTTGGATGTATAAACAAGTGATTAGGACAAGAAGGAAGATGACATGCCCTTTAGATATATATATAGCATTAGTGAGATGCTATATATGACAGAAGGGACTGTCACATTCTGGTGTCCACATTTCAGAAAGGACATTAAAGGGAAAATTGGAAGTGTTTCAGGAAAGAGCTATAAGAATGGTCTGAGGTCTGGGAAACCTGCCATAAGTATCTCAAGCTAATAGCTTATCCAGGAGAAGGTTAAGAGGTGACTTGGTTGCAGCCCACAAGTACCTGCATGGGGAAGAGATTTTTGATAGCAGACAGCTCTTTAATCAGCCAGCTGATGACTGCATAATGAAATCCAAAAGTCAGAAGCCAAAAGTAGGCAAATTCAGGCATGAAACAAAAATGGAAGTTTTCTGACAATGTGAGGAAATAACTGCTGAAACAACACACCTTGAGATGCACTGGGCTTCTGGTCACTTGGAGCTATAAATCAGACCAGTTATCCTTCAGAACTCTGGGTGGGATTCACATCTCTTTTTCTCTAACTATTTAAAAGGAGCCCAGGTGACTGGACAAACAGTCACTAGAGAGAGGGGCATCTCCAGATGGCAGTTTGCTCCACTATTCTTGGGGGTGTCCATCATCTCCCCCACTACACAGAAGTTACACTAGTTTTAGGGGTAGGGGTGCATCAACAGGTCTCGTGGGATGCAATGGTCAGGGTCTATAATGTTCATATGATTTCCTCCTCAAAGTTACTCTTCTGCTGCTCCCATCTCAAACAAGTTCTTTAAGCATCTGGTTTGTGGGCCAAGAGCATGTTCGCATGCTCAGAGGCCACAGCTGCACTGAAGTTCCCGACTTGTTGCCACTGTGCCTCAGAAAAGGCACCGCAGAAGAGCTAAAAAAAAAAAAAAAAAAAAGGAAAGGACCACTTCCTAGCCCTCCAACATGCAAGTACAGGAGCACACCTTCCTTCCCTGTGAGAGTGCAAAGGCAGCCTGGAAAACCTAAATCACCGCTGCTAGTTCTGAGAATTTCCGCGTGGTTTATTGTCCAAACTGCATTTATGGGAAAACTCGAGTGATGGTAGCATCCAGCTCCTCAAGGACTTGCAAGCACACTCCAAGAAGTCATTAGGGGAGGGCAGGACTCTCAGTTTGGATCATTTCCAAGCAAGGGCTGAAGCTTGGATACAATCAGCAGCTTAATGAAGAATATAGGCATCCCCCACGTCAAACTAGCATTCATCTACTGAAGCCGACTGCTCTGCGCAGTGGCTGTGAAGTCGGTTCCTTAATTAGTGTTTGCGAGGCACTCAAACACTACAGCACCGAGGGCTGTAACAGCAAACAGATGAACACTTGGGAGTATCAGTAAATGGTATCTGGAGAACAAAACGCTGCCCTTTCTTGCTGTGCTTCTGGCTTTGCACATTTATCCAGAACAAGACAGTCTCCACAGGCAGTTTCATTTGCCTCAGCCTAGGATTGTTACAAACCAAAAATGCAAAGAGACTATGAACTTGACTCCCTTTCATCTCCCTCACCCCAAATAAATCTTGGCCTTTACRGTTAGTAGCCAGTGAGCTATCAGGAGACAGTAGACTTTCCAGGTTATGTTTCTGAAATGCAACAGCAGACAGAGCAATTGTTGCTTGGGGACTCCTTGGAGTTTTTACAGTTTCCATAGAAAACTCAGGCTGTGAGGGTTTGTGTGCTTTTTTTAAAGTTTCTTTTTAACCAATTTCCAGTCTGGTATCTGTTCAGACCTGCCTCCCCCCCCCCCTTTTTTTTTTTTTTTTTGTGCAATAATTTTAAGATGAGTTAAGTTCACTACTTACTTGAACCTACCTTATTCTCAGAAGTTATATCTCAACTGCTAGATCTGGAAACAGTTCCCACCTCCACAGCCTGTGGGCTGTGCCCTGGCCTTAGCTTGACTCCATGGAAGGGCAAGACCTGAGCACTCACATCTCTTCACTTATTTATTTACACCCTGGTTTCTATGGAAGGAATGAGGGATGGAAGGGACTTACTGCGTGCTCCACCTACATCCGACCTTAGCAGCCCATGGATTGCTGCAGGACAAGCCCATCACATGCTTTAGGCAGAGCTTTAGGGAAGCAACAAAGTGACAGAAGGAGTTGGTGGACCACGTAAGGTTAAAAGGCAGCCCATGCAAGAAACAGCTTACGTGGGTTTTCGGAAGAGCAAACCAGACTTCATATTTGGAGGCCTCAGGGTGTTTTATGAAGCAAGTGTCTTAGATACCATCTTGCCAAATGGTCAAATGTTTCAGTGTCCAGTAATTTCACATGTCCGTCAGAAACATAACCTGGTTTCCCTGCTGCTTGCTCCATCCACTAAGCTAAAGAGGGGGGATTAAACTGTTCCTCAAACACATGCACAAATCCAAACACACATGGACTTTGGAAACTCTTGAATTGGGCTCTGAGTTAAGACACAACCCCCATCCAGTTAAGAACATTAATAACCTACCAGGGAGCTTGTGGTCGGAGTTTCCCCCTCAGGGCAAAGCCCAGCTCAAGACAGTGACTCAACTGACCTTTTCAGGCGCTGGATCAAATCATGTCTTCTGTCACRCAGGAAAAAATTGCTGTCTCACTGCAATGCAGCAGGTACCAGCACCTAGCAAAGCAGCCTTTGGTTTTGTCATGATCCTGCTAATATTGAGCAGAGCCAGTCAGTGCTGTTACTTTCTGCAGATCTCCGATTTCTCAGTTTGCAAGCAGATCTGAGAAACTGGAAAAGAGATTTGTTTCAAGTCAGACCAAAACAGAAATATTTAAAAAWTTTCAGCAAACCAAAGACTCATAAAAGTGTCATTGTGAGGTTGAACACAGCCCATCACCGGACTCAGAATGAAATGGCTTGTTTCCTCCTTGAGCTTATTAAAAGCTTTTATTAAAAATAAAAATGAACATAAATTTTGAAAYTGAACTTCACTCCCAATCCAAAATTGAAACTTTTGTGTTGAAAAGATTGAAGTGAGACATTTAGATCCTCCCYCCCACCAGTGTTATTTAAAGGGTTGGATATTTCCACCAGAACAATTTGTCCAAAATCAACATAAATTCCAGAAATGCTTCCTTTGAACCCGCTGTGCATTCTTCAGTGAAAAACAAAACTGTGGCTGAAAAGACCTGCTTGGATCTAGCTGGGAAGCAGCTCATAACGAAGGTTGCTAACAGTTTCTGCCACAGGCACGCTGGGAGAAGGTGCCACCTGAATACTCCCTAACCCGTGTCAAGTAGGCAACCAAATTAACCTGACCTGCCAGTGGGTGTAGGTCCGGGTTTGCACATCACTTGGCCGACTGACCACAGCAATCTAGGAAGTATCCTCATAAATCGTTTTGCAAGCAGAACTGCGGGTACAGAAACCTCCACCCTAAAAAGAGGGAGAGGGACCAGTGAGCAGCTGTGGTTGGTACCACCTCTCACAAGCACATCTAGATGTGGGGGAAGGGGGGGAACACATGCTGTGCCTCGTCAGAAGATGACATGTAAGTTACCGTGACCATCTCCAATAGGACTGACCCACCTTTCAACGCTGAAAAGAGTCGGGCACAAAAATCCCTCAGTACTACTCATTTATGTATTTCAATGCCATCCTGTTCAAACCCAACAGGTTTCAGCATTGAAGCCAGACTCACCTGCACATCTGGATATCCAGTGGCTGCAGGTGACAGTGGCAACTCTGGTGCCTTTCTTCACCTCATCTGGAGCAGGGTCTGACCATAGTTCTCCCAGGTGCTGCCTGAAAGCCCTCAAACACCATAAGCCTGTTGGTTAGTTCAGTGTATTCAAGTGTTGTCCTGTCAACGTTTCCTCGTGGACCACGGGAGGCCTTTCCATTCAAGTTCTTAGCTTTGCTAAGATCTCCACAAAAGCAAAAGAAAGCCACACAACTGCAAGTTTGTTTTACCAGCCTAAAACTTTCTGACAAAAGCCAGACGAGCTTCACTGAAAAARTCTCAAGTGCCTACCACTCCAGACACAAGTTTGCAGCCCAGATCTGCAGGTTTCCAAGACTTTATAAGCAGTAAAAGGGGTTAAAAGTGTGTCAGCAAGTTAAAGACAAGGCAAAAAGCACTGTTCTTCATGAAAATGCAGGGAAGAAGGGAAATAATCTCTCTCAGCTGATGGAGTAAAGTCCGTGACTGGAAACTTGCTTCCAGCCATCGCTTCTCAATAGCTAGGCATATTGTCATGCAGCCATTTCCAGTGGGACACAATGCTTACGACCAGGAGATGTGCTGGCACCTGAAGGACCTCCCATTCTCACGTCCTTATTGCTCTGACCCAAATAGGGGCAGCTGTACCTAACGGTTAGCCTAGCCTAGGAGAAGGAAGAAGCCACAGCTTGCAGTCAGGGTAGGCCTAAGTCAAGAGCCAAAGTCATGAACATATCAGTCCCAGATGGGAGGAAGAAGAGCCAACAGAGACTGCAGAGACACTAGAAGCTGAACAGACCATATACAGCATGTCCAAACAGCGAGGCCAGGCCATGGTCTGAATCAGGCCAGAGGTGAAGAACAGGAAGGGCGAACAGCAAGGAAGGGTGCAGGAACAAGCAGAGGTGGAAGAGAACTGAGAAGACTTTTGGGGGAATGGGTGCCAGGGAAGAGACAGTTGGAAGCAAGTTTGGAGGCTCGCCAGCAGGGATGCCAAGTAGACATGCAAGAAACGGTAAGAACAGAGCAGATGCACACAGTATTTTTCTGAGCAATCTGACTGTTTTCAACCCAACAGGCTTCCTGCTACCATGAAGGATTGCTAAGTAAACAAGCCACACCAGAACTCTTCCAGGTACTTGTCCAGTCTCGACTTTAACCCACACGGAAGAGTCAGGACAGCACATTTTGGTGCTCTGGGAGTTATAAGAGCATATCTCATGCCACCGTTCAAAAAGCATAGGCTAGCTCCATAAGATGAGTACACAGGAAAGCTGCGAAGGGCAGTTGYATTTATATAGTTATCCCTTGGGAGGGCAAACTAGCGTCATTGCCGCCTCAGGCTATGGAGTCACAGCACGGGAGTGATACCAGACAAGTAACGCAGTCTAGGGACTACTCTCACAAAAGGAAAGCTTCCGTTAGACTCGGCCTCAACCCTTATTTCCCCAAAGCACTGTCAAAGGGAACAAGGGAAGTGTTCCCAAAMCCCCAGAAAACCTGAGCAAGGCACAGGTAATGGGACTTGTGCTCCAAAGTCAGATAGGGACATTTTAACATTTCTTCCTCTGCCTAGGGGATGGACTAAATCTCTCTTACAAAGCCAGGCCTGGAGCAAGATGCTAAATCTAAGAAACACTCTGGGTTTTTTTCTTTTAAAAAAAAAAAAAAAAATCCTTTGCAGCAGGATATTGCAAAATCCAGACAGGGGCCACTGTTAAAATGAAATGCCCTGAGCACAAAGGATAGCGCTTACAGCAGAAAGCCTGAGTGACTCCGTGCATTCTCATACACTATCTATACACACACATTTTATAATTTTTAAACTGCTCTGATTCCCTGCCAGCTGCTGTAAATTTTACCTGGAGAAGGGGGATCAAGTCCAGGCCTCATTAGGTTTTTATATTCTTTCTGATTGCTTTTGCAGGCCTCCAAGCTTGTCTCCAAGGGACCCCAGAGTTCAAAGATCAAATAAATTGTCTGGCAGATTTATCAGGTCTCATGGTAGGTAGCCATGTAGTAAGCTTCCTTCACTTTCCTCCCTTCCCCCCAATTCAACAGCAGAAAGTAAAAGGGACACTAAAAAAAGATGGTCTCAATTGCCCACTTCATCACCTCTCTTTTAGGACAGTGAGAGCCCAATGTCTTCTGCGCAGCCTTGCTAGCAGTAGCAGCACAGCAGAAATGCAGGCAACGGCTGGAGCAGTCAAACAAGCTAGAAGTCAAGCTGTTAGACTGAACATCAGCAAAAAAAAAAAAAAAAGTTAGGCATTTGCAAAGTCACATTACCTTTCATGAAGCTTCCCGCAGGACAGGCACCCCACAGTATTTCTGCAGAGGCCATTGCAAGCAAGGTGCAAATCAGCCCTGCCAGATGCCTGCAGGCAGCTCTGATCCCAACAGATCATTAGCTCAAGCAGAGAATGGCTTTTACCCTTGTTACATGCCTTCCTGTCCCATGCTGGTTTGCAGCTGGCCATGAGGAACACAGACAAAACACACTTGTACCTGCCTCCAAAAGACCACGTAAAAACAGGGCTTGACAAATACTTTTCTCCCCTAGTCCTCCATCATCAGCTTTCTAGGGTAGGAGCTATCTTCTTCTTCTGCTTGCACAGTACCTGGCGCAGAGGCCCAGTTGCCAGTGACTGTTCAACTGACAAGAACAGAAATAGTCCCTTGTGTTTCTTGTGAAGCTATCTAAAAATTACACACCCTAAAATGAAAGCCTTCAGCCCAGGCACTTCCATTTCTAGGGGAATAAGAACCTTCAGGTCCTACCTTGCGAGGACCAAGCCTGAACGGGAACATCTGCCTCAAGTGTTTGGGACAACGTGGGTCTCACAGCACTTCTTGGCGGTGGTTAGCAAAAGCAGGTGAGGAATACCAGAGGTCTTCCAGGAGAAGCAGCAGCAAGGTTTCAGCTGTGGTGGTCAGAGGGTACAAGAAGTACAGCTTGCAGGAAGAGGTTGTAACTTAGAGACCAGTGAAGATAGCTGGAAGAAACAGAAGGCTTAAGGCTGAGAAGCACAAGGTCCTGGTAGCTTGTCCATTCCCCCCAACCTCCCCAGTTATACCTCCAGTTTCATAAAACGAACTTTCTTGCATCTTTATATCTCACCCACACGCTTGCCTCCGTTTACTGTCACCCCGGATAAACTAGCAAGCCTCTGAGGAGACAGCATGAGGCAAGGAGAGGAATCTGCCTGTCTGGTCATGTTCCTCCCCTACCGCCTGCAGCAACTGTTCGACACAGATGTCCACATCTTAATGAGACTTGAAAGACAGCCAAAGGGAAGGGGACAAGGCTCTGAGGGCTGTCATTACTGAGATAAAGCCTCCCTACCACAGCAGTGTCCCCTCCGCAACCTCTGCTTAGGTCATCTCCAATAGAAATTTGGCTGTTCTGCTGTTAGACGACCTTCATGAGGAAGATCTTTGGTGCAGGAAAGCAATGTCATACCTACACCTTCCCATCACCCGTCCTGACAAATAGCATCTTCTGCCAGCCAGCAAGGGGTAATCCGTATAGATGACGGTCCTCTGCAGCACCTCCCCTCTGATCTTCACCTTAAAGCAGCTATACAGGGTGAGCATTGCCTCATGGCATCAGGCAGGGGAGCATGTCAGGAGACATGACTTTTGCTCAAGAAAGCAAGCAGCTCCAGTAATTAACACTAGGGTAAGCAGGCTGTAAAAGCAAAGAAAAGCCCCCTCAGAGTAGAGGCATGGGCCCGATCAGCTCACATGACCCATGGATGTGCTTCCTTCTCCCTCATCAAGCTTCGACCAGCCAGTGCCACAGTTTCCTGAGTTATTGCTGAAGTGCTGGAAAGGGGCAAATGCACCAGGCCAAAGAGGAAGAGGGAGAGATAGACATATGCCAGCAGCAGCCTTGAGGGACAAAACAGTATCTCAGGCATTTTATTCAGGCATTGAGAGGGCTCCATACTGCAGGACTCGCAAGCCAGAGAGTCATGAGATCTTTGAGAGGGCAACCCATGAGACCAGTCAGGAAAGAAAAGCTCTCGCACAGGAACTCAGCCAGGAGCAAAAACTAAGTGGAGACAAGCAGAGACACAGGACTGGGCAAGACCAGCTACCCAAGCTGTGTCACAGAAGAGGGACTTCACCTGGGAGGGGACAGACAGAACAGGACATTTCAGCATTAACTGAACCACCCAGATCTTAGTGGCATCGGGAATCCATTGCTAATCAACTTTCAGCAGAGTAGCAAACTCCTCCAGTGAAAAGTAGCAGTCTCATTCCTTATTTCTTCCACTTTCCCTTATGTTTTTCCAGGGCAGAAGGGATTCAGGGGGCCACCAAATTTCCACCACCATTTGCCCACTGGTAAAGCAAACTGGAGGGCAGCCCATGCAAATGGAAACTCCAAAAACCCCATTGCTGCATGCTCAAAGTTACAAGTTACAAGCCAAAAATTACCTTTGTCCCAAGTCCCCATGCACACCAACATGACAGTTGTCACATCTGCATGGTGGCTAGTAGAGACATCCTGGGACAACTGTAAACTCAAGGGATTGCTTGCTACCTAGCAAGCACATGCAGAAGACAACAGCAGAGACCCCAAAGGACTGTTGTCCCCTCCTCAGAGGTCTTTTCTCCTGCCTAATGTTGCTGCTTCAAAGCCTGGTGCCAGATCTTGGGATCTAGCACAGTGCCGATCAAATGGATGCAACTAAAGAGTCCCCTGGAAAACCAGCATGGTCACCTCAAAACCACCAGGCCATGGATACAGTGCCAATTTTGGCCTCAAAAGTGCGTAAAGGAGAACTCTACAGTCAGCCGGAGCCAGTTGGACTAAGTTCTTGTCTTATGCTAAGCTCTCAGATGGTAATGCTGAGCCCAGTTAATCAACTGTAGCGTTCCACCCCAGAGTTGGCTGCACTTAAGGGAAGAGGGAAATGATTTCTATATATAGGCTGGTAAGTGTTCTGGGAATGAAAGATGCTTTATAAAAAGTCCTCCTCCTCCTTAACTTACAGCATCAGCTGTGCTTTTCAGGAGGTTTTTTTTTTTCTTCTTCTTCTTCTTCAAATGATTTTTCCATGCACCAGCTGATCTGGAGTTATCTAAATGAATTTCCACAGGCATAAAGCTTAATCTGCTCTTGTTGCAGACTTCCATATATTTTTAATATGTCAAGCAGTGGAAATTTCTCAGACTGAGTCAAGGGAACTGTGAGGTTTACTGCTCTGGAAGATCAGAAATAACTTATCCATCTAACAGACTTACACATAATAGAAACGCATAAGAAGCATTTGAAATGGGATGTTTAAAAACAAACAGGAGATAAAGATTAGACAGTCACCTAGATGGAGCTTCGGAATGGGATACATGCAAAACCTAGGATTAGAGCTGACAAAATATTTTCTATTTACTTTTTTTTGGGGGGGGGGGGGAGGCTTTTTTAACCCCTAAGAAAAATGGTATTTGGAGTAAAAAGCCCAGCCTTTTATGCAAAAAACACACCTGTTCTGATGAAAACAGAATGCAAGTCCTAAAGTCAGGGTTTCATTTTCCAGGAAAACAGGCCACCTTTTGGTTTCTGTTCAAATTTTACACCCGTGCTCCCCCAGTTTTCTCAAAGTACCGCTTGCATTAAAAGCRGTACACAGGCACAGCAGAGCAGTGTCCCGCGCCTGAACAGGCTCTGGAAAGCAGAGGTCAGAAAGAATAAGCAATGCACAGGCACACAAAAAAGCTCAGGCAGGATTAGCTCCAAGATCTCCTGCCCCATCCACCACAAGTCAGGGATATCCCGTGTTAAGGCCCAGGATTCCCCCAACCGCCATCCCCACATTGAGACCATCCAAATAACGTCATTGATTCAGGGCACAGAGAAAACACGAGGCCACACCTCAGAGGGAAAAAAGGGACCATCTCAGTGAGCCTTTACATCACACCTCAGATGTCCATTAATGAGCAACGTGCGGGTCCAGACCACTGCCTTGCAGGATGCGGGTGGGTGAACGAGAAGGTCCCAGAGCCTTTTTTGCRTGCTGTGAACAACAGCCCTGTGCATATAGCAGACAGGTTGTTCCCCTTCCAGGTCTCCTGCCTGGCAGCTGGGAGCGCTGCTCTCCAAGCAGCGGTGAGTCAAGATTGCAGTCATTAAAAGATCTCATGATGAGCTCTGCTGTCTTGTGAGCTGTGTCCTGCCCCACTTTATGGGTGCAGAAGTTTGGGTGCTAGAGCAATTCAGCAAACAGCTCTTGTGCAGATGAATCTAGTCTTCTGTAACAACAGGGGGCCTGATATGCACTCACCTCTTTTCTGCCATGTCCATTAATCCACTTCCCTGAGGACCTCAGCCATCACATCAAGGCTCTATACAGCTTGCAAGAGCTCGTCCACAGAGGGACAGGTCATTCTGCATTTAGGAGATCTAATGAAGACTGGCTAACTACAGCTCTCTCCTGTGTAGATCCTCTGATGTCTAAAGGTTACCTTCCCCCCCCCCCCGCCCAAATGAGAATATTAAACTTTTTCTTTTCCTCACAAACCTCACAGAACATAGGGATCACCTTGTCTAACCATTGCCACCTACAATATAGCTGTCTTCACTTGAGTTTGGAGGTCTTTCTTTTTTTAGTTAAAGTAGTCAATGGAAAAAAGAGCATCTCCAAAGTGAGACTCATCTCATGAAGATTAATCCCACCCTAAAGCCTCTGGAACCTCTTTTTCCTTATGAAATCTCAGTGAAATCAGCTAACTGGCCCAAAAATGATTAGGGAGGGTGACAGAAAGACACTGTAATTGCATTAGTTTCATTGCCCAAGGAAACCAGACTAAAAAAAATCCACTACAGAAAATAGAAGGGTGGAGTTTCTCTTCCACTGCTTAGGCCAATTTCAACACATAGAAATCCCACCCATGCTTTTTTGCTCACACAAAAAGCTTGCAGTAAGCCTGCTGCCTCTCCAGGAAGGGAAGTGGGTGGAAAAATTACATCAGTTCCCCCCCCTCACCCCTTTACCTTCTTTTTTAAAGACRCTTACTTAATGCTAGAAAGCGGCAGGAGCAGCCAGCGTCACGGTTACAGACAGTCAAAGAGACGACGGTGGGGGAACCCCATTCAGACACTTCATTATGTCGACCATAACTAGAGTTACTGTCCCTAAAAATCATCCTCAGTCTTTCAAGCCCATCTTATGCCTTCTGCTCTGACAACCTCCTGCAACAGCAAGTTCCACCGCTTGGAGGAGATACTTCTGCTCTTCCTTCTCTGCTTACAAAAGGCTGTCTAAGCCAGTCYGGCTGGTCTGAAAGAAATGTCCCCTATCAATCCAACCCGTTACTCCCATCCTTGCAGTCAGTACAGGAACATCCTTGGGGAACAACAGAGTAAGAAAAAACATGGTCAGAATCCAGCCTGGCATTTAGTGGACCAAGAGCCTGTTCAGCTCCCAGCTCTGCCGTAGACTGCCTGAGTGATGTGCAGACATTCACTTTCCTCACCAGTGAAACCATTCCCTTGTCTATTTAAGATGCATTTCCAAGACAAACCTTGATTTCCAAAGAGAGTCAGCAGGAACCAGGTACCTACCACATGCAGACAGCTCTGGAAAGCCTCACTCTTGCATTACAAACACTTGGGTACGAGGGCTGCTGTGAACAGCCCAGAAAAAGAAGCCCCTGTTAAAGCAAGGGCCAAATTTTGCTCAAGCAATGAAGTTTCTTCCACAGCTCCTCTGAAGACATTCTGATGCATCAGATTAGACCTTGTCGTTAGGTCATTCTCCAAGCAACATTTGCTTTTGCAAAACTTTACCCTCGTTCGCTCCTCATTCTTGGACTCCCAGCCCAATGAATTCCTGTCTGCCAAAATCACTCTGGTCTCTACCTGCTGTTCTTCCAAGCATAAAGGCTGGTGGACATTTACCTCCATCACTCCCAAACACGCAAGCAGGCCTGCTAACAAAGTAGCTTTCCATCTTCCTTCCAGCCCAGTGATTAGAAGAAAAAAAAAAAAAAATGTTTTTTGCATCAGCCACTTGAAAGACTGCAGATCACCTACAAGTATTTTTATTGAGCGAGTTTTGTTCTTGTTCCGAATTGTAAATACTTTATGTCTTCCAGGTGTTGGCTACTCAGCTGTTGATATAGTGCATTTTAGCAGCACACACAGCTGCAACATGCAGGTGTGTGCAACTGTCAGCCAGCATGAAGCTAAACAGCTGCTGGACCAGGAGAAACTGGAAGTCATTTTCAGTCCTAATGAAGATGGTTTCTTATTAAACTTGAAGCCATAGCATAAAGTTCTTCAGGCCTGAAGAAAGTTTGCATTTAGAAGCAATCCCTTTGCAAACTGTTTTGGAGAATTAAATAACAAAAGAGAGCAAGCAATTGGGGGTAGAGAAGTGGCAGAAAACAGTGTTGGAGGGACTTTGCATGGTCAATAGACAGCAGCTTTCAGGCACACGACTCAACACAAAGCTGCTCCATAGACAGTAAAGGATTGGGAAGTCTTAGCGAGCCCAGTCAAGACACTGGGCAGCACAAAAATCAGTGAAGTCGAGAGGTAAGGATGATAAAGGGAGAAGACCACATCCACCTGAAATTTCAAGAGGCACGTAGAGAAGCAGAAGTGTTCACCTGGGTTGGAAACAAGGCTAGACACTAAATCATGCAGGAGCACAGGATGATCAGACAGTCCAGATTGTTGATTCCACCTCACATACACTTTATGATCGCTCACTGGTAAGTCAAATACTGACCTATGACCCAGCATACCTTTAAGATAAAAGGGATCAGCTAACCTAGGAGAGAGCATGTACCACTCCACTGACACATCCTTGGTCCACAGGGCCCAAGAACAGAGCAAACTTCCACTGGGAAATAGGCTTGTCCTCAAATTAACTTTCTTTATCCATCTTTGAATAAAGCCTTTTCACAAGAGCAAGGAAGACAACCGGTAACTTTGGCTCAGATCCTAGGTTCCCGGTCCTGATCTCYTGAATTGATAAAATACTGTAGGGGCAAGAGGGCTCCACGCAGCCATTTGAATGCTAATGGCAGGAAGTTTACACTGGCTCCGTCTTTGTGTTTCACACATATTSCCTTTGAAATTATCTGGTGACCATGTTGACAGCAGCCATGAATTTTAAGCAAATGTTTATAACTTAATATTTGTCCTCTGGGATTTCAGCTAGTACATCCTTTGGTTTAGTCCTAGTTTGGATTCAGCTGAGACTGAAACTGTTTCAGATCACATCCAGTTAGAAGTTCATTAAATGCTGTAAAATAATCATTTGATCCTTGCTTGGGGTGGGGAGAAAAGCAGTGGATTTCCCCTCCCTCTGTTCAGAATCAAATCAACTGAATTTGTCATTTATGGTCAGGTCCAAAGCCTGGGCTCCAGCCATGGAGCTGTGACTGATGCCACGCAAATGCATCAGAAAAGACCACCCCCGGACGCTCATCACAAGGATGATGAAATAAGGCAGATAATGAAATGCAAAGGCAAAGCTCTCAGCTGATCTAAGCCAGTAGTGTCTCAGACTTCAGGGGMTCTGCACAGCCATACGCGAGCTCAGGAAGGGTCCCCTGTTGAGTTTATAGCCACGAGCATGCGCCCTACCAGTCTCAGTTTAAGGATGCAGTGAAGTTCATAGCCCTTCACTTCTCTGCTGGGTTATTATTCTGCCAGCTCAGCCCTAAGGCAGCTCAAAGGTAAGTTGAGAAGCAGTGCCAACACAAAGGAGGCAAGCGGAGCACATGGTGAGGATGGGGCAGAGATCAGGTCAGATGCCTCAAACTCAGCCCAGAAAGGAAAGAGTGCAAAAGCTGATGGCAGAGATTTATGAAAGCGCCTCATTTGTCTCTAGCATCCCTTATAACTAAGTGGGAACTGGGTGCCTAGGTCCCCTCAGCAGGCAGAAAATATCTTTCCCATTCACAGGACCAGTTTTGTCTCAGGTCAGTTCCCCAGGTTGGTTCACCATGTGGTGCCAGAGACGCATGCCATTAAAAAGGAACAAGCAGCCAAGGCAGGCAAGACTGCTGCTTTTGGCAGTGGCCCTAGCCTAACCAGTATGTTAACTTACAGCCCAAGCCATTTTTTGTAATAAAAAAAGAACCAAGCTTGCTTGCTGACCAGAATGGATAGGCAGATCATTTTTCAGATGGTCTATTTGCTGAACACGCTTTTGAAGCATGAGTTATTTCTTAAGGGGGGTGGGAGGGGGGAAAATCACTCATTCCCTGTGAGCAATTAGCAAGTTAGAGGCCTTGTGCTATGCATCTTCCTTCATCCTCAAATTTGCAGGTAAAGTGTGTTTAACCCATTTCTAACAAGGCTGGAATGCAATCATCAGTGTATCAGGGAAAGATTTAATCACCTTCCAGTAAATATTTTTGCTTTTTAAAAGGGAAATTACTCCTAAGTCCAATCTGTTCATTTTAAGAATGTGTGAAAACAAACCCTTGGCCTTAATCTTTAAATTTCCTGAACTTTAGCACTTTTTGCTTCGCTCTTAATTAAAATTGGTCAGGTTTATGTATATACGCCGCAGCAATAAACCAAGCCCATGGTGCCTCCTTAGTAGTGGAAAATGTGCCATGATGGAGAAGGAACATCTGCAGCCCCTGAAGTGATCAGAGGCCTGGCTGCAGATGACTATAAAGATCTCACCCTTAGGAACCAGGTTAACTCCTAGAGCTGCCCTTTGACTGTTGGTCAGGTTTGGATCAGCTGAAGACAGAGTAGCTGTTCTCTTTCCCCTCCCTCCCTTATTCCCTGTGATGATTTACACCAGCTCTGCACACACTGCCCCATGCATCACACTGCCTGACAGGTGCACAAGAAAAGGTCTGGCTTTGCTGCCTAAATTCACAGTAGGTCATGTTGTCTTGAGGCTGTTTACCATGGCCTGCTGGCTGTTTTTCCACCARAACTGTGTGAAAGAAAGCAGGGTTTTTCACTATAAAAACCCCAATGCTTTTGTTTAACATAAGGTCATATTTTCCATGAAAAGCATTCACTTTCTAAAAACAAAACTCCAAAAACACTTTGAGCCAGCTACCCACCACAGAATTGACTTGCAAGTGCATTTCTCTCAGTCAACTAAGTAGTAACTCCATCTCTCAGAGTACATTATTTGTAGGGATTCCCCAAAAGGGAGACAATCCTGTCATGAGAAGGGCATGATCCTTCCCCAGAAGCATAGTCTGACCTGGGAARACAGCCTGTAGGTGGAAGGGACTACAGAAAATGCCTGACAGCAGCTAACTGCAGCAGATATCCACTGCATTTCTCAGTCATCTCTTGTTTTGCACTTCCAGTATGGGAACCATCTCCACAGATGGAGTTATGACAACATCCATGGACCATGTCCATTCCCTTTGCAATGAAAACTTTAGAGTATCTGATCTATAGTCAGGACCCTGATGTAACTGGCTGCAGGTGGAACTGAAAAGGTAGGAGTAGCTTAAAATAAAATCCACATTGCTCTGACACTCCCAAACACATCATATTGCTACAGCCCTTAGAAAGGTTCAGGGTTTCCATTCAGTGCATCAAGTCATTACCAAGCTTTAATTAATGTGCAAATCCCCTGAGGTGGTGACACCTCCCTTGGGTCATRGCACAGATTCTTAAACTCAGATGATTCAGGCTGTAATTACATATCTTACCAGGAGGACCTATATTAGGAAGAAGCCTATCATCACTGGAGAAAGACTTCTGAGGACCTCAGCAAGGTGCTTGCCTCTTTCCAGTATCCCCATAGGAGACTAGACACCTTCAGAAGATATATTCAAGCCCCTAAAATGAGTGGCTCAAATACCAAGTTGAAGGGTTTATCTGCAGACACCTGAGCCAAGGTCATCCTGCCATATACTCACAGCTCAGCCCCAAGACTCGCTGCTGTGTTTGGTAGTCCAAGATGAGAAGAAGCAGGCCACCATGTGCCCRCCAGCCAACTCTGCTTTTGAAGCCATGGGACCCAGACACAAGACCTTTCYCAGCTCAGAGGTTAAATCCAGCTCTCTCAGCTCCCAGACAGTGTAGGGAGCAAGGTCAGAACATCAAACAGGCTTTCTGGGGAAGGAACTATTTCTTCATTACACATCCRAACAGCAGCAGCACAGGGACTCCGATTCCCAGTTTTGGTTCTGTTGTGTGTGTTTCTTCTCAAAAGAARACTACACATTTCTCCACTAATTTTTCCCAGCCAAGAGGCACAGTTCTGACTTCTCATATATGAAAAAAGGGATCGTAACAGTACAGCCATATTGTCTCAGTTGCATCAGGGCAACTTGAAAAAATAAGTTTCATGTAAATCCTTTGCCAAGTATGCAGAGTCAAGGCAAGAAAGACTAGTCCTGAACTGTTTGAGCATATTATACATATACGTACATGCAGAGTGTTTCATTTTGTCACATTCACATAAAACGTTTAGGCAGATTTCTTTTCTTCTATTTAATCTAATAGGTTAAAGTTTTTCAAAAAAGCCTTTAGCATTTGATAATGGGACTGGGGGGGGAGGGGAACCATTCCTCAGCACRGAGAAGACTTGCACTGTAGGTCAACCTAAGAAGTAGTTTATATTTCTTCTCTTTCCATATCAGGTCAAAAAATAAACTCAGTCATTTGCACTGTTCTCCTGGCAGATCATTGTTTCTGATAATTGAATACYCTGGCAGTTAGTTACATTTTGAACAGCATTTTAACAATGGACTGAGAGTAGTTATAGACCTCAAAAGTATGTTTCCAATATTCATTCTCTTCATTTAAGATAATGATCTTAAATTTGAGCTCAATTTAATAGAGGAATTATTTCATTTTATTAAGTTACTGATTGATGACTCCCACATACTTCTGTTAGGATTCARCTATTCCATAGATTACCTAGCTTTGACCTGAAAGCAGTAAGCTGAATTCAACCTTCCTCCAGGTCTCTTGAGCAAAATCAGAAAGCTTTTACGCAGCAGCCACACCGGGAACCTTACCAGGCCTCCTTTAGTCCCAGGGAAGTGAAACCCACCAGAGCCAGGGGTCCGGCACAAGTCTTGAGTGACATCTGCAATATCTGCCTACAGAAGAGCTGCAAGGCTATTCCTCTGCAGGAGGCAACCATCCAACCATTTCCTCACACACTTTATCCCAGGGATGACTGTCTGAAGGTCTGCTGACACATTTAAAGAGCTGGATGCTCATCACAGTAAAGGCTTCATGGGTAGGCACATTGAGCAGCTGCCTTTCTCCTTCCCATTATCAATCAGAGCTGGCAGAAGACTCTACAGACTTGTACTGCCAACAGCACTAGGTCCCAGCTGAGGGGCAGGTCTCATTAGCAAAGCATGCCAAAGCAAGAGGGCAAGGAGCAAACCACCAGCCACGCTGAGCCGATGTAGCTTGTACTCCCTTTATGAGCAAGTGCTGCAGTAAGGACCAACAAAGAGAGAAGAGGACCAAGGAAGCAGTATCATGACAAGACAGTAGCAAAGCAACCAGACTCCAAGAGGTAGATGCAGGATTGGGAAAGGCAGGGGGTAACAAGAGGTGAAAAGAAAGCAGAAACAATAAAATCTGCTTTTAAAGAGTTTGGGACTCACTCATCTGTGATAGGACAGCTGAGGTTCCTTGTCACTGCAAGCCAACCACCAGGTCCAAGTAGCCTCTCCTGGAAGAGAGCATTCAGCAGATGATTCAGGCACATACATTCAAGACAACCACCACAGACCCTTTCTTAAGGAAGGAGGAAACAGATAGTCCTAAGGCATGATTCATCTTAGACAATATCTCTCTCCCTCACCTATTTAGGCTAGCCTTACTCTGGGTTAAGGATACCTTCTCCTTATGCCTTTGCACRATAGCTAAGGCTTAAAACCCCATCAGCAAACTATTGCCTAGAGAACTGAGGTGAACCAGTCACAATTAAACATTCTTACTTTTCTACACCCCTCACCTCCTTCTACTGCCTCCCCACCAATACCTAGCCTTCTTTAAAAGCTGTTTCCAGTGGCCTGTGGGAGCATTAGTGATTTATGGAGTTCACCTGCTGAAGAGTGCTTATCTCTGTTCTGTCCTGCCTATTAGTTGTTCTGCTCTTTCCCCTTGTTTCTCAGAGATGCTTGAATTTTGGTGATCCTTAAAACGATCATTTCTTTAGCTGATATTAGATTGCTCTCAGAAAGCCCCCTTCTCAGCCCAATACACTTTAAATGTCACTTGGGTGCTCAGATAGCACCAGTGAGAGTTGAACATGAAGCTAGGTCAGCCTGAGCTATCCATTACTTGCCCTCATTAAGAGCCCACAGTGCCAGAGATGCTGTGTGCAAACAGAGCTCAGTCCCACCTTGGGCTGGCTGAGGGAAAGAATCTCCTTCCAACAGGAAATCCCAGGGTTTTCCCAGTCATTTTCACCCAGGATTGAAGCAAAAGGTTGAAATATCAAATACTCTTCCGCTCTGGTGCCTAATGGGAGCTATATTTGGCTCCAGGAATTGTGTTTGCTGAGGTGAAGGAGGGACCTGAGGTTTCTGGAATGAGAAAGCAGTCCATGAAGCACTTACGGGAGGTTTGCAGCAGCAGGATAGGTGAAAACACAGCAATGAACACAAACTGCAAATGAAACACTGCTGTTCATCTCAGTGTACTAAAAATGCTTGGCACTTAATTTTGGAGCAACTTGTCTTTGCCTCTGCAAGGAATAAAAGAGAAGGAAACACTGTGATAATGGTATTAAAAGAGGATATCTAATTTTAAAACCATCTCTAGCTGCTCTTTTGCTGAACCACTTTACTTGGCTGCTGGTGTCGGTGGATTGGGATGATGTTTAAAGGGCAAAGAGTTGGTAGGGACATGGGATCTGGTTATCTGGATTCTGGAAAAAGTCATTAGGTTCTTGGTGCCAGGTTAGGAGGGAATTGGAGGAGGCGATTCAGCACTGGGAAATGCGGGAGGTAGCAGTTGAGAGCCAGGGGCTGCTGAGTGAGAAACGTGGCAGAGCCAAAGGGGCAGGGGAGCGTGCAGTTTCTGCCAGAGCAAAGGGGCAAGAATGAAGGAGTCATTAAATGTCGGGTGAGTTTGGGTGAGTCAAGGCTAAAGAGAAGGACTCTGCTGTGGGAGAGCCAGGAAAAAGGCTGAGGGTGATAGAGAGAATCAATGATCAAATTAGCTGAAAGGGGGTGAAGAGATCACAGCTGAAAGGATGCAGGGCTTGATGGAGGAGCAGGAGCTGGGAGGAGATGGGGYTGTGCTAAGTGGAAGAGGCAGCAATTACAACCATGAGAGCAGAGTGAAGGAGYCTCTTCTCATGGTGCTTGAAGTCCTCCCCCGGACTTCCTCAGGGTCTGTGTTCCCAAACAACGCATCTGCGAGTGGGTGGTGCATCTGAAAACATAAGGGTCTGTAAGCAGCCTGTGTTAAAGGAGCTTTGTGCTTCGTTTAAGAATTCAGCTTCACGTCTTTAGCCCAGAAGATCCCAGGTTAAAGATTTGGGGATCACTCTGAAAAGTGCTACTGTTTTAAAGAAGGCCACCTAGGTGCCTGGCTTTTGCGAAACTTTTAGGACGGACCAAAGATATGGGAAGGTCAGTGGTGCTGGGGGAGTCATTCGGTGAGAGCAGTGGAATTTAAGGGTATACAGGAAGGCAGTTGGCAAAACTGAAGGGAAAAAAAAAAAAGAGTAATACTCCAGCTGAAAGTTTCCCGAGTTGCCTCAGGTAATTTCTCATCCCATAAGTTAGTATTTCAACTGCCAAAGTCAGGGAGGTGTAAGTTACATTTCTGCTTATTTCTCTCGGGGAACTCCTCCATGGGGAACTTCACAAGTAGGACATGTTCCTTCAGTAATCCTTTCTGGAGTCCCTTCATGTCCCCAAACTTGTGCCCAAGCACTCTGTGCTAGATTAGCTGGAGCGCAAGAATACCTGGAACGGCGGCAATTGCAGGAAAGACGGCCAGCGTTCCCACTGTTTGGTCCCCGCGCCAGCCCTCTTCTCATGGCTTCCGTTCGGAAAGGCTGTGTACTATAGAAACCTCCCCGGAGGTTTCAATCAGAAGCTACTGCGTGTGTCATTTGGACAGCTCCAGCATCTGCAGTACCTCCGATGCGACCCTCTCGAATGAGATAATTCTGCTCGCTTTTCTCCTTGCTCATCCAACTTCCTCTGCCTACAGTCAAGTTGCCATTCCCCCCACCCCATTTCTCTGCAAACCCAATAAATAACTTGAATTGTTCCCAAAAATACTGAGCATTTCATCTGGCCTTTAAAAAAAAGTGTGGTAAGCCAAAGAACAAGATATTATTCCGGATGCTAAAATTCTAGGTGTTAACGAGTAACTTGTAGGCTGGCCAGCTGGGTGCTTTAGAAGGCAGGTAAACCTATGAATAAGTTTTTTATCAACTCATCTAATTTCCTTGACAGATGYGGCCAAAAAAAAAAAAAATCTCCTTGATTTCTTACTCTGAGCCAAACCTGAAGACGGACGAGAAATCTCAAGCTTTCAATAAATGYTTTACATGGATAAAAACTCTATTTTTGGTTCTTCTGTGCAAAAACAAAAGAAAATGAATAACATTGTCCCTGYTGGAGTCAAGCTTTGTTTCTTCTTTTTAATTCTTTTTCCTTTCCACACTGTGAAGGGAGCTCGCCAGGGGTCAGGCACAGTTCAGAAATATATACAGTCCAGACAAKATTTTATGATTCCCCTCAGCAGGAAGACTGGGTTCTTCTCTGACTCCCGGATCCACAAATGAAATGAATTTCTTCCGTAATAACGAATGCTGGCCTCTTCCAATACAGAAATGGCACCAGTACAAGGTAGAAACAAATCCAATGAAGATGGTCTTGAAATATCAGCTACTGCTTGTTATTAGATTTCCTGCAAAAACTTCAATCTTTCATTAAAAGTTTTATATCAAGGAACAGCAGTGCGCCAGCAGTTGCTTAACTAGAGCAGAGTGAAATGTTCTAACCTGGCTTGCTTTCCCCACAAAGGGAATTAAAACTGTTGAGTGAATTCCTGTAATGCTGAATAATAAGTATGAGCAAAATATCCTATGGTGGAGTGGAGTAGCTCGTGTGATAGCCCAGGGCAGGAGCATATGAGGAGAGACAAACAAGTCTTAGTTTCATCATTCCTCCCTCTCCAATGTGAGACTCGCTGTTTCTGTTCAGCCACCAGCAGGAGAAAATGCAAAAGCATCGTCCAGACCTCGATAATAATTCCAGGGATAGAGATGAGCCCAGGCCACTTGAAGGAGAAGCAGCTGGCCRCAAGGACGTATCAAGGGAGCTGCTGCTGACATGGCAATGAAGGAAAATGTATCCCCAGATTTGGGGAGGGGGACAGAAAGAAACACCCCTCCAGAAAATCCGTTTCTGATCAGAATGGTTGGGCTCAGGATGACACTGTTTGGCAACCTCGGGACCTTTCTGTGGGCATCATGGCTGCCAGCAGCAGCAGCCAGGTTTTGCTTTGTGTGACCACAGGAGACGAGCCCTTCTCTCAGCCACCGACGGTGGTGGAACCTGTGGATCAYCTCTCTCATCGCCCATCCTTACCCATCCCCTTGAAATTCACATAGCAGGTACCTCTCACACAAGCCTGAGCTTTCAGAGCCAAACAGATGCAGCAGCGAGGAGACGGGGAAAGACGATAATCCAGCCAATTAGCAATCAAGGAATGAGCCATAGCCCACCTACATACTCATGACCGTCCAGCATCCAGTCTTGGATCTCTTTCCAGCTGATACCATACGCAGGCAGTCTATTTAAGAGTTTGCCTTTTGGATAGAGCCTGCTGGAATTTGTACTGTTTTTATTACTTCTTCAGGCCAGTTTTTCTCAGTCTTGGCCGGCGCTCCTGATTCCAGCCTCGTATCACACTGTAGTATCGTTTTATTTTATTCTCGGCAGCTGCCTGAGCTTCCAGGAGGGATAGATTGAAACTGAGTATTTTCTTGGAGAAGCCTGTTGCTACTGGGGTGGGTATTGGTTGCGCAGCCAGCCTGAGTTTCATCAGGAACAAAGAAATGAAAACCTCACACCAAGTTCTGCATTGCTTCATAGTCAAACTATCCACCTGACGTGAAATCGGGGAAAAATGTGGTCTCCTGAGGGAAGTCTCTCACTCTCTCCTTGATCCTGATGCTGCCCTACTTTCTCACCTTGACCAAGGTATCACCCTTCCCTTGCCTGATGCAATCCACAGGCTGTCTCTGGCTCACAGGGCACTTCTACATCGCATTAATAAGTTGGCAGGGTCGTGTTTGCTTGGCACGCTGCCTGAGTTAGCAGGCCCTGCCTCTCTTATTAGAAACCTGCCTCTAATAAGCCCTGCTGTAGCTTCCAGTTCTCAGCTGGCAGCAGCACAAGCGTCTCTGCCCGTGCCCCATTTCGTAATGTCACCATACCCGCAGCGTGCGCAGTTCTAGCGACAGCGCTTCTACGAACCGCGAGGAAGCATTGCAGCAGAGCAACGCTCGTCCTCTCTGAGGGAAATTTGGTCTTCCTTATCCAGCTATTTGCTTGCTTACTGGCCAAGTGTATTGCTGATGTTTGTGTATATGTCAAGATGGTCTGGAAAAAGGATGGCAGCCTACTAGTTAATGGGCTTGTCTTCTTGGTGGCCTGGATTGGTGCTCCTTCATCCARCCTTCCATGACGCATGTGCTGTCACCACCACCAGTTCCAGTGTATGCATGAGGAGATGGTCTTAGGAAAATGATGAGCCCCCGGGAAGGAAATGTGGAAGTCCTGCTTTAGTGGCATTTGGCATAGAGCACCTACAGTACAGAGATATGACCTTGGAAGGGAGGAGGGAAAATGTTTAAAAGACTGTTAGACAGCGAGACTCCCCTTCTTTTGAGACACTACCATGGGAATCCAGTGATTAACCTACAGTGGGAGATGCCTTCTGCTTAGCAGTAGCTTGGGCAGTRAAAAGAAATTCTGGATCCAGTTGCATCTGCAGAGGGAATTTGGTGCTTGGAGGATAAATACCTATTTTCATTTTGGAAAGTATGCCGGGCTCACCCACAGACTCTGGCAGAGAGCTCCACAGGAGCCGTAAGTTCAGGGAAAAGGGTCAGGGCTTTGGTTTCGCGTCTCGTTGGAAATATGGCACGCACCCCTCATTCCTTCCCCGAGCAACATTTTGTTTCATGCTGACTTGGGGGAAGAGTATGGCCCCTTCCAGGCCACCCCCTCTTTTCCTGCAGTATTGTGGGTTCTCCGCGGAGGTCGGCTGCCCAAGAAGTGGCAAAGAGGCCAAATCTCTGTAGGAGCTGCTGAGAGCACAGCTGGAGGTGGCAAGGCTCACAGACAAAAAGCARCTTGCTGACAACGCTCAGCTAAGGGATTTTTTTTTTGGCTTTTTTTGGGGGGCCTTTTTTTTTTTTTTTCCAGCTCCAAGGAACTGCCTGTTCTTTACACTCTAGAAGCTTCTGGCACAATAAAAAAAATRGAGCCCAAAGCCATGTATGGGAGCTGGCAAACACAGGAACAGAAAAGCAGGTGGGGGTCCTGCATGTCTGCTCCTTTACCTTCTGGAAAGCACTCTCCGCATAGGGTTCTCGAGGGAGTTGCTAACAACGGTTGGAAACCGAAGATGAGGTTTTGATACCGTTAGCAGTTTTTGCTGCAGCCTGGGAGAATGAACCCTTTACCTCCATCAACAGCCATGACCTTTTCCCAGAATGACCGCACTGGGCAGGCAGTTTGGGAGCAGTGGAAAGCTGGAGCTCTCTCTCCTGGACTGAGTCCTTGCACAAGCTGAGCTGCAGTGGACGAGAACAAAGTTTGCTCTGCTTCAGCAGCCGGTGTGAGCAAGTCTTTCAGGACCAGAGCACAGGCTGTCTTCTCCATGCACCTTTTGCTTCTTCTRTATAATCCATGAGTGCTGGGGGACGGTGCCGTAAAAAAGTGATGCTTTAGCCCTCCCAACCAGCAGGCCACAGATAATCTTGAGTGAGCTGAAAGCTGTGTGCCATACAACTTCTGTCAGAGGACTTCTGTAGCAGGCCAGGACCAGGAAGGCCATCTAGGAGAGCAATTCATCAGGCTCAAAGCTTGTTCCTTCACTGCATCAAAARACCTTTGAAAATGAGCCTGTGTTGTTTTAGCCACCCATAGATGGTCAAAACRTTTAAAATGTCATACGTTGAAAACTCAAGCTGCTGCCTTGACTGAATTTGGGGGATGGGGAGCCTTGTGATAAATATTTCATGATTGTTTTTCAAACTTTGAGCTTAAACATGGATGTAGCATGAGCATGAGATATTACTGTTTGCCTTTCCCAGTTCCACCCAGGATCCAATMTGAGATCTCTTTAAGCCTCTCAATTTCTTCTGTTACAGGTTTTAACCAAACTCCATTTCATATGAGTGATTTCAGTGCAGAACTGGCCAAGAAGTAGCATTATAACTTTTACTATTAGAGTGAGCTTTTTATTATTATTCATAAATAGAAAAATTTCCATAGGTGCTTTTTAGGCTAATATTCTCAAATTTGGGTAATAACATTCACTGAAAATCAAAACCTGAATATTTAGCTTTCCTGTATATAGCTTTTACTTTTTTGCCTTTTTAGTTTCTGAGAATTCCCAGGAAATCCAATAATTCAAATTAAAAAAAAAAAATCCACAGAAGATGTTTGCTGACAAAGCCATTTATCTCYGAGCAAATGAAATCTGACCTACCCTAGCCTTACGTGAAAGCAGTCTTTGACTCCATAATGAAGACTAAAAGGGCTTTTGTTTAAAGAGCTACTTTTTCAAAGTGGTCTAGAAGGCTCATGTATCAGTGGATTGGCCTGAAAATTGCTGCACTGCCTTTGTAGCTGAGGTGGGTCTCATTGCGCAAGTTTGGAGTCACTGTCTCTGGTGGGTTGGGACAGATCCTTCTCCAGTCTGCGTGACGGGTGTTTCTGAGTGTCCCATTTTTTATTATTTCTTCTCTAGAGCTATAGACAAAACAAAACAGGTGGGACCTGACCCAAAAAATGAGATCATTGTCCTCCTCTGAGCTGGGGAACAGCATGGAGAGCCTTCCCCCCTCATGGCAGCGAGAGAGTTTCCTTCTGGTTCCTTCGGGCTGCTGYTGTCTCCAACATCTGGTGCACAGCTACGGAGATGTCTGAGCATTTGAGTCGCAGGTCTCTTCAAAGCTCTTTAAAAGCCACTCAGCCAGAGAAGCTGAAGCCTTGGGTACAGCTTGTAATGCAGACATGACATCCCCTCCAGGCCATTCAAGCAGCACTGAGTACATGTACCAAGACTGCCAGGATAAGAAGGGAAGCAATGAAGAAAATTTGCTTGTCCCTTGCAGTCAGGCCCGGGATGAAGTCCTATCCCAAGGACTGTATTGCAAAATACCGGATCCCCGCAGGYGAGGAGGAAATCTTGGACCAGGGTGCCCAGGCGTTCAGCCAGACCAGGATGAGCCTGATAGTCTCCTYGAGATGTCCTCCACTGCAGCCAAGCTAATCTCCAGTCTTGTGACAGGAAGAGGCTAAAGAGGTCTGGGCAAAGAGGGGGTCAGGACACCAGCCCATCCTGGGACCCACTCAGTATCTAGAGATAAAAGTCCTAGGAGGGAGAAGATGGTATCAGGCAACAAGCCAGATAATTGCTCAAGCCAGTTGGGACCACTGTATGAGCCAAAAATTTCACCCTCTGTCCTAAGAGAGAAGCGAACAAATAAGGACAGAAATATTGATGCTGTGTCTCTAGCAGACCTTGAGTCACCAGGATAGTGGGGTGCGGTGGGGACAGGGATGCCACTCAGCTCTATGAAGGCCCGTTCACAGCAAGGTGTGTGTCTGCCTCTACAGCACTGAGTAGCTTTGGCAGGATCTCCGCTCTTGACGGCTTTAAACACAGCACAAAGAAAAGATTGTTTTTTTTTTAAAAAAAAAAAGTTCTTATTTTAAAAAAAGCAAGAAGAAAAAAATTCTTCACATTTAAAACTCTTTTTATTGCCCTCATTGCTTAAGATAGCGTTACCATAAATCGACTCGACCATAACATTATTTGGAAACCAAAAGGATTACCACATCTATTAGAATATTTAAACCATATGTCTGGGGTTCAGAGCTCCCAGTCCCACAGTGCATGCACATACTGGCCAGCAAAGCTTCTGCTCCTGTTGGCAGGGAGTTGATAGCTTTTCACAGAGGGGAGGTCTGTCTCCCTGTATTGATGTGGCAAATTGGGCATTTCTTTGTTCTTTTATGGCAGCATTTAGCCAGGGACCGTGATGTAATTTATCAATAATACCAAAACCTCTCAACCCCACCGTCTCATCGCCAGTAGCAGCATGAAGCCTGCTGTATCCCACAAGGTGAGTGACTCCAAATTAAGAGAGGAGGGATGGAGAGAGATCACATAAGTTCACTCAGTTCCTCTGGGCTCCCAAGAAGACCCGAGGAGGGCCAGTCCCTGATGTCAGCCTTTAGGAGTCCAAGTTTTGACCAAAGTTACTAATCCCAAGGGGAGACCAAATTGGAGATGAGTAGAAAGCAGATAGAGGAGCCCTGAGTTTCAGCTCTCAGTGCAAGATCCCCATGGATAACATCCTTTTCGTTCTAGCACAGCAAGTTCTCCCTGCTCCCTCTAGGCTGATGCACCTTATGTCCTGGGGCCTCTCCAGTACCATCGCAAGCTCTTTATGCATTACCCRACGTGGTCGTGGAGTCCTCTGCTCCCGCTGTTGTCAAGCTCTCAAAGCTAGCGGTCATCCCCAAAATGCCTCACTGTCCTCCCTCTGGAATCCAGCCCAAGGGGTGCTGTGAGCTTCAGTTTAACTCCTTGGATGCAGTCACAGTCGAATGGGGATATGTCAAGATCCTCTCCAAGAGCCGACAGAACGGGTGRGTTGTCAGGAGGCAGTCTGCATCTTCACCATCTCTTCCCATCCATGCAGGGGGGTTAAGAAGCTACAGATCCACCTAACCACCCCTGCCTCTGCAGGAGGAGGACAAATAGGCCTAAGTGCCTCTGCCCATCTGCTCTGCTCCCATGGAGTGCCGGATCCAATAACAGCACATGAAGGATAGCTTCTTTGTAAAGAGTCTAAGAGCAAGCCTTGGAGTTTCCCTTCCCTTAGCCTGTGTGGGGAGGTGGGCAGGCATGGCCACATTAAACTGGACTTTTAGGCAGTGCCTCTAGCCTTCTGTGCATATTTACCATCCTCATCTGAAACTGGCTCACTGAATAATTTACTTCCAAAAAAAAAAATCTGCTTTTCTTTAGTGGGATTGTTTTTAAACTGCATCGTTTCCTAGACTGATTTTAGACTGTGGCCATACAAACACCTTCAGCTGAGGGTGGGAGAGAGCAAGGATGGAGAKCCTGCAGCAGGGTGAGAGGGACTCTCCCATGCCGGGTTCATCGAGGAGATATTTGTATCGTGGTACCTTGGCACAGTGTCTGATCCACCATGAAACAACGCTTGAGCTGCAGAGCTACAGCTTGAGCTGTAGGATGCAAGTTAGTAACAACATTCAATGACTGTTGCAGGAAAGATGAAACCATCAAAGAGCAAGTAGGCAAATGGAGAGAGCTTGAAACAATAGATTAGGTGAGTTATATTAAGCTGTGAAGTTAAACCACCATCTAAATTAGGTGAGTTGGCACTTCCCTTCTTAAGGCCCTGTTTCAATTGTTTATGACCTTGCCATTTTCCAACTATCTGGTATGAAATTTTTCATGTCAAGTGTCTAGCCAAAGCTGCATTTTTCTGGTCAAGTTTCAGCAAAAGTGGTGCTGCTATTTCTGAAAACTGAATTCACTAAAAATAAGCTGTCTTGCACACAAGGGAAAGAAAGATCTTGCAAATGGTTCCCTGAGAAATTCCAGCACCCAGATGCTTGAGAGAAAGGACTTGAAGACAGGTTCAACCCTATTCATCCTAAGAAGGTATTTTTTTGCTCTTCTATCTGACAACTAATCCGGGATGGCCAAGCTATAAATCTCCATTCATACATGCTTTGGGCAGATATACTGCAAGTAGAGCACTCCAAAGCAGGGCCACAGGAGCTTATTCAGGGCATCCCCAGCTTTTSTGGCTCTGGAGATAAGAAATTGGCATGTGCTCCCAGCATTCTTGCTGCTGTTGAGGATGAAGGGATCAAGGGAGAGCAGCTAGATCTAAAGACAGAGAGGGACAGAGAGTGAAGAAGTAGGTGAGGACTAAGGCTTGGAAGAGAAAAACTAGGATTTGAAAGAAAAGGAATAGTTCATATGGAGTTGTTTGGGTAGGAAAAAAAGCAATATCTTAATCTGCAGAGGGAGAGAGTTATGCAGGACTTTGGSAACAGGAGGGACCATGAAGCCCTGGGACTGAAGCCTGGGAAAAGACTGGGGGCTCCATCAGGAGAGGGTGTAAGACCAGGTGAGATGGCTGCACATGAAATAATCTCTTTCACTCATTTTCCCTACCACCTGCTGTGAACTGTGTAACCAGAKATCTGGGAACAGGTAGGATAGCAAATGACAAGCCAGGGACACTGGGACTGAGCAGGAAAGGACACGGGTATAGGGAAGAGGAGGGGCAGGACATCAAAACAGGGTCATTTGTTGCTTTCAAGCACAAAGATGAGACAAGTGCTGGAGAGCAGATCCTGAGATAGTCTCACAGGGAATATCACCCAGGAAAAATGGATCTGTCTGATGGGAGAGGTGAGTCCACATGTGCTTTAACATACCTGCTGCCTTAATACACTTCTAGTACCCCCTTGAATGGCTCAGCATGTCTTGGATCCACACCAGGGAAGACTGTCCTGGGGTGGCTGAGACACCACCGCACGGACAAAGGGGACTGGTCAGGAATCTCGTCATCCTCCCTGGTGCTCCTRAGCCTGCTCTTTGAGCGAGGCTTAGACAAATGCATGAAATGGTCTCTAATGCTTGAGTATTCTGAAAAATAGATCCCACAACTCTTCAGCTGGGCCCCAAAATAAAGCGTATACCTCTTCTCACCTTTCTTTTTTAGAACTGTCTTCACTTCAGCTCCTTGTAAGTGAAAAAACAGCATCTGCAAAAATAAATAAATAAATAAATAATAAAAGTAYGTGGACATCTGTGCAATGGGGCCCAGAAAGGGAACCCCCCTGGGAGAAACCCGGAGGGAACAAAGCTCTCTGCATTCARCAGGTCACGCTCAGCCTGTCTAGCAAACGTCGTCTGTGCTCTGCCCTGGCAAGGGGTCTTGCACGGTGGTATAAAGGCCACACGTTCACATCTCAGCTGCAGYTGATAGATTGTGTGGCTGGGTCCTCTCGGCTCCATTCGTTGTCCCAAGTAGGATTTTTTTCCAGGATGTTTGGGGGAGAGGAGGGGAGTCTTGCCTCCTATCAACTTACAAGCCTTTTGCCAGTGGTCTCTCCAGCCTGAGAGGGTGTCCCACTGGGGTGGAAAGTGCCTTGTGGGGGGGAAACAGGGAGGAGGCACTCAGAAAAGCTGAGGTCGAGGGTTTCGGCCACCGGAGTATCCATCAGGGGTGGGGATCACGTTGTGTCAGAAGGTGGCTCATCTTCAAGAGCTCGGTGCAAGGCCATTCTGTCCCTGCTGCTGTCAAGGTGCATGTTAATAGTGACATTGGCAGAGCTTGGCATGTCCTAGTTAATGCTGGAGAGAAAAAGCTGGAAGGAGAACCCAGGGCTGCGGAGCCGGAGGAGTGAGGTTTAGCACTTCAGCTCCAGCGCGTCTGATTTTTGCCTCATTTGCAATGGAAGGGCTCCCTCTGGTGCAACCAGGAATCCTCTCTGTTCTTTCCTTTACCTCTTTTTTTCCTCTTTTTTTTTTTTTTTCTCTCTCTCTCCAGAAAGGGCATCTTTGCTGCCACATTTCTACTCTGGACGGGAGGACAGGGCCCGCCCTTACTTGTTCTTCAGAGTCAAGAAAACCCAATTCCTTGACTTGCACCCACCACTGAAATATCCGCCCATTCATGGCAACTTCAAGAGACAGAAACCCAAGGAAATCTTCCCTGCGAGGGGAGGGGAAGGTGACTGCAACACATATCAACCCCTCAGAGTGGGTGACCAAACCTGTGCTTTGAAACCGTTCAGGTAATTGTGGTCATGGGCATTGGTGGGACCTTTCCAGGAAGCGAGATGGAGCAACTGGGCCGTGGGAAGGGAGCAGAGGCCTGTCTCACGTTGTGTCAAAAGGCAACCAGGGGCGACAAAGGCTGCAAACCTCTCTATCATGAGACATCCCTCTCTGCTTGGGAAATGTCCTGATGTCTGGATGCCAAAGCCAGAACCCTGCCTTGCTATGCCTGAGTCCTGCTTCATAYTGGAGCCGGACCCCTTCCCCCTGGGTAAAATGGGGGGAAAGCTCTGAAGATGGGGCACATTGCAGAGCTGCTTCGTTAACTAGCAAAGTGTTCAGAGCCTGAGACACAGCTAGGGACTGTCCATCTGCTTAAGGTCATCCCTGGGGGTGCCCTGAGACCTCTGTCCAGAGCAAGCTCCTGCACGAGGGACAAGCAGCATTCCCAGCYCCGGGTTCTTTGCAGGCTGGAGAGACAAGAGAAGGAGAGATCTGAACTCTTTGCTTCCCTGGGACTTGCAAAAAGTCATCAGATAGCTGTGCCCAGGAGAGGCCACCGAGTTGCAAGGGCCAGGAGCAGCATCTCCCAGCTACTAGCCCATGCCCCAACCACTGCTGCTCATCGCAACCCTTCCTATCCAAGCAGAAATGAGACGCTGCTATCCCGACATTCAGCCCGCAAGCCAATGAGCACTCCTGCTCTTCTCCTGTCCGTACAYTCAGGGCACGGCCCTTCCTGCAGCCAAACGCTCTGTGGTTGGCGTCTGTCCAGCAGGTGGGAGTGGGTCATTCCCTCCAGCGCGTCCTCCTCCCRGGGAAGGATTGCAAAGCTTTGTGAAATGTCGACTGCTCGCCTGGCCAGAGGTGGATGCATATCCGTGCTGGGCCAGACAAGCCCTCGTGAAATAGCAGAGAGAGGGGCCTGTGAGGCGACAGGGATCAAAGGTGTGCTGTAATATAGCAGCTGTTGTTATGGATGTGTTACAGATGTGGAGGGGCACTGCTCTGACCAGGGCTAATTCATCTTGCACTCACAAAACTGATCTGGCAAGGGAGGATTTGAAAGTTCCCACATGATTTTTTTGTTTGTTTCATCTTTTCCTTTTTTTTTTTTTTTAATTAAGTTTCTCCCTGATTGCAAAACCAAATGTAAAAACCTGCAAGTCTGGATAACTCTGGGGAATGGAGCACTCACAAAGTTCTTGACAAAATTATAATTCGTGTTTTATTTTTGCAATGTGAAAATGTTCTGGCTGAGAACAAGTTGCATGTATTAGCTATGGCCATAGATGGTACGGTGATTTAAAAAGCCAGGAATGCAATAATTGCCATTAATTTCATTGGAAATGAGCAAAGAATTCTGAGGCAGAGCGCAGTGTTCTGGAATCACAAGAGGAAGAAATCTTGAATAACTCAAATATTTAATAAATCATTTAATAGTTATATATATATATATATATATATATGTATATATGTGTGTGTGTGTGTATAAATACCTGGTTTCCTAAGGAGATGAATATCAGCCTGCATGTATTTCTCTCTGTCTGTATGCCCCCTTCACCCCGATCGCTACTTCCAAACCCACTGGCCAGTTGTGACTGAGGGGTAGCAGCCTCAAGTTTTGTGGAAATAAGTAACCAGGTAAAGGAGAATGGCTGTATCTGCATCCCCTCTGAAGAAAAGGCTGCAGTGATGAGCACCAGCCTTTTTGGACACCAAAGAGTCCAATCAAATGCGCAGGAAACCTGCGGTTCTGCTGCTCCCAGAATATCTTGTCTTGCACAGTTAAGCCACATGAGAGAATCCCAGGTTGTTGCACAAAGATAGGTGGCTGAAGGGATGATGTACCCTTGAATTTAAATTTTGAGTAAACCTGTCTAATTTTGCATTTGCTGAYTAGTCAGTTGAATAGGGGAGTGAATGTATGGATTTTACTATGGGCTAAGGTGGCAGCTGTCTCCATCTAGAAGGGAAGGAAAAGTCAGTTTGACAGCTGCATTGTGATAAAGCTTGGGCCAGGAAGGACCTGGAAGGGCTGCAAAATGTCCAGAGCTGGTGCCAGGCTGAGAACATGGATGCATGTAAGAGGGATGTCTTTGTCTAAGGAAATGACAGCAGGAAGGAAACCAGTGCAGAACCARAGGACTAAGCATTTTTTTTCAGTGTTACTCTACACACGTTGGCCAGTCAGCCCCCACACAGGGACGAACCTCGTGGTCTCCGTGTTGTGGAAGGACGAGGGAACAGCCAAGCAGTCACAGACCTGGGCTGTGAAATCTGCCCCCGCTCTCCACGCTGCATCCTCACCCCATGTCTCCTTGTCTGTGCTTGCCATCCTCTTCATTTTTAACCTCAACAGAAAGACTAGTGTTTGGCTGGCCATGGTGCATGAAACCTGAGGTCATCTCTCCAAAGTTGTATGGGAAGGGACTGCTCAGGAAGACCTGAACGGGCTCCTCCTGTTCGCTCGCCAAGGGGAGAACTCCAGCTTCCCTGGAGCTGCCAAATCCACACCCAAATGCAGTGGAAAATAGCAGCAGTGAAAGACTTAAATCTCCCTCCAGCTTCTGAAGCTCCTTGGCAGTATCCAGCCATCTCAGCATCTTTCCTGGGGAAATGGGCCATGCATCTCCACACTTACAAGGAATTTTTTTTTTTTTCCCGACACAGCTTTGCCTCTCCCATTTTACACACACCTTTCCTCCTACCCCCTTTCCTCCCAGACCTTCCTCTTACTGGAAAGCCCAWTTTGCTGCAGGGAATGCAAACAGAAATTCTCCACAGAGGTGGGTGACGTGTTACACTGGGGCTTTGACGTTTCTTTTATTTCCTTTAACTATGGAAAGCCGAAAAAGGGATGTCCACCCCCAAAGATGCCATGAAATGTTCCAAAGATCGGTATAGGATAGACAGTGGAATAAGATCTGAAATAAAGCCAATATGGATGTGTTCAAAGAAAGAGAGAGAGAGAGACGAGAAAGAGAAAGAGAAAGAGAAAGAAAAAATAGAGAAAGAGAAGGAGAAAAAATAGAGAAAGAGAAGGAGAAAGAAAGAGAAAAAAAGAAATAAGAGAAAAAGGAACAAAAAAAAGAAAAAGAAAGAAAAGGGAAAGAAGAAAAGAAAGAATGTTTTTTAATTGGAAACAGACCTGGAAGGAGAAGTTCTAATGAGTTTACAAGTAAGCTTGGAAAAAGGAGAGATTGTACATGCAATTATTAGATGTTCAGGGGCCATAAAAATAACTTGTCACCTAGAATCAAGTTGGGGGTTAAAGGCCTCAGAGCTATACTGAGAAGCTCATAATTGCAAGGCAAGAGGCGTGTGGCTCCCTGGATCAGTTGTGGGTTGCTTTCTTTCCTACAGAAACTGGAAACAAGTTCGCATGGGCCCGCATCGCCGAATCAGAGCAGAGGAACAGTATCTGGATGCCTGAAACAGGACTTCCCAAGCCAAAGATTTGACACAACTACTTCATAAGCCAATGGAAGGGTGTGTTTTTCTCCCTTCTCTCCAGGAAATCCTGCAGTGATGCTAGTGATGTTGAAAGAAAAGATACAGATGGATTGCCTTTTTTCTTCTGTTCCACAGGGGAAAGGGCTGTTTCAAATGATTTGTGAACAGCTTTTAATATCATCCTTTGGATTGATGTAGGAAGAAAAGGGAGACTCTGCTGAGGTAATGAGAGAGAGGGAGTGGGGACCAGGTGAGGCAGGCAAAGTCGAGGCCATCTCCATGGTACAAGTTTCATGTAGATGTGGAGAGTGCAGCCTCGGTCTTCTCATACATGAATTTCAGAGCTTTACCTGGCAGGCTGAGCCTCAGAGACCACCTAGTTCTCTTATTTAGTATCTTAATATCTGCACCCTTTGCATGCCCAGAGGAAGTTACTTTCACATGCCACATCCACCAAGACAGGGAAATGCAATCTCCAGCCTTCGCAATGCAGAGAACAGATAACAGAGAAGCAGGTGACTTCTTGCAGGGGAACCTCACGGCAGGGAAAAAAAGGAATATGAGTTTCCTGAACCCCRCTTCATTCCTCTTCCCCGAAGCCTGTTGTGATTCACTTTTTGTGAGTGCGCAGAAAAGTGAAGAGCTTTAACCAAAACCACTCAGGAAGTCAGTAGCAGAGAACAAAAAGCTGTCTGGAGTCTTGTATTTTGCATTTGTTTCTCTCTGGAGCTGATGAAGACAGACCACTCCTTCTCCATATTGTAGGGATCTAGCAGGAAATTCCTGCATGTTTTGAGACATGAACATGGAGAGGTATAACCTGACTCAGAAGTCTGAATACCAACACACTAAAGTATCTGGGGACTTTGCATACCTAAAGGAGGTTATCTTGGTCGTTCTAAGGCCTGGAATCAGATCTTAAAACTGTGCCAAACCAAGGTTAGGTCATGCCCAGCTCCTTAGACATGTCGGGTTCTGCGTCCAGATGGGGAGGTGTCACTGGTATGATGCATACTGGCTGGCAGTCATCTGCAGGCCACCCAAAAAATGGCTCTATATTTGAGCCAGATCCTGAATACTTAGGATTTATTTGACCTAAATACTCAGTACTGACATCAGCTTCATAAACAAGAAAAGAAAAGAAAAGAAAAGAAAAGAAAAGAAAAGAAAAGAAAAGAGAAAAGAGAAAAGAAAAAAAGCCCAAACATTGGATCTTGAAGTTTGGGGCACTTTAGGAGTTAAGCTCAGTCCACTGGGTAAGCAGGACCTTGCAGTATTTCTCTCTGCGGTGTGCACCTGGAGTCATCTTCCATCACAAACTTTACAACCAGCAGAGACCACTGGATTAACCTTTCTAAGGCAGCCGATAGCCCCTCAGAGAACTTGCACTCTGCCAAAGCATATCTGCCAGGAGGGCTTCCAGCTGGACCGAGCACAGGATGCAGAGAACCAGCCATGGTTCCTAGAGTGTTATGTTCTAATAGTTAATTGCTCTCACCATAGGAAAAATGAAAAGTGCTTTATTTCTACACTGAATTTGCGGTGGGTACTTATGACCAGACTGATCTACCATGGTATGTTTCTTTTTTATTTATCTGTTTCACACTAGCTTCAAGAAACTTCATCTGGGTTGGGGCCCCACTGTGGTAGGCAGAATATAAATCCATCTATCCAGTTACTTAAAGCAATCACTAACCACCCACCAGCCTGGATGGAAATTTGATGACCTGCTTGCTCACACCTGTGAAATTCCTCTGGCTTCAGAGCTGTTCGTCCTGATTTAGAACAGCCGCAGGGACATCAGCTTTGAATGGGGAACATCTAAATCTTCAGCGCTTATATGCAACACCGCAGAGTTTATCAGCCATGAAGAGGCGTGCTAAACTTTCCCTTGCCTTTAAAGGAAAAGTAAAAGAAGGAGGAGGAAAATTGAAAGTCGGGTCACTGAACAAAGCTGTCGGTCCTCCACACTTATCAGTTTTGCTTCATATATTTCATTTATGGCTTTTTTTATTGACCAAAGGAAGCCCTGGAAACCTTGTTTTCCTTTATGCTGTGGTAACACCGACTCGGTGAGACGTGGGACTGGCCACAGGCACATCTGAGCATAATTCACTAAAAATTCCAGTAAATGTTTTTCTAGTATGAAACTAATAGTAAGTAAGCAAACCCACCTTCCCCCAGGGAGCAACTAACCTTGCTGTTACCCGAGAATATTCTGCTGAACTCCATCAGCTACTCTGCCTCTCAAGTGGTACCTCTGGGCTTTGCCTCATTCAGTTTACTGTTGATGTTTGTTTTTTTGAATCCCTCCCTACGAGAGCCCATGGACAGTCTCCTCGGCACGGGGACTCGCTTGCTGCCCCGGATAGTTGCTGCCTTTTGCAATCAGGAGCAGCCCTGAGAGCAGCCACCTGCTCTGCCCCACGGATCCCCTGCCTCCATGGGTTTGCGGTGACCACGTCCCTGCGTGTGTCAGGTTTGTGCTGGTGGAAAACAACCGCCCTTGTGGCAACTACCTTGCGTGTAGCTGAGGTCATGCAATTTTGAAAAGAAGGGAAGAGAAGCCAGCTCAAGTGCAAAAGAGAAGATGTTAGAGGGATGAGAGAGGCCAGACTAGACTAGACCTGAAATAAGGAAGGATGCGATAGGCAGAAGACAGTGAAGTGCCATCGAGCAGCGATAGACAAAAATTCATCCCCATGTGATCTCCAGCCAATCCTGTCCCCTTCCCCTTAGGATTTTGGTGACTTTTCCTCATTACAGCAGTAAATTCCTTGCAGAAAACAGCCTGTGAGGGAATGCTGGACAGGGGGAGAAGGCCAGCTTCCCACAAGATAATTTTGTGGCTTTCTATTTAACCAAAATCCAGGAGAGACTCATCAGGAGAATAATACAGGCATCTCTATTTTGGCTCTGGAGCCTGTGGGTTTATGCTCCATGTGTTGCTAACAGAAGGCTTCAGCTTCTCTCCTCCCCATGGTGAGCRTGCAGGTAATCCAGACCTTAGCCCCAGCAGCACCAAATCCTGGCCACAGCCCAGCTGGATGTAGCCCATCCGCTGAGAGGCACCAGCCGCTCTTGCTAGGGCCAGCAAGAGGCACAGCAGTGCTGCTGCACTTGGATGGCAGCGAGCCTCAGCTCAGAGCCCTCCTGGAGCTGGGAGCTTTGAGGCGCTGAAGCTCTGTGGGAGCCACGGTAGGTCCAGCATTGACRGTACTTGTCTTTAGTAGGGTTGTCCACTGCCAAGTATGTCTCAGCCCTGCACCATCTCAGGCAGCTACTGAATGGAGAGTGAACCACAGCAAAGGGGAGTTGAACCCATGTCAAAGCATTACAGAGATCACCCTAGCATTGGGCTTGGGCAGGCAAGAGCGACCCTGTCTCTGTACAGAGGGGTCTGAAGTGCCCCTTGGGTCCAACGGGATAAGAGTCCAGTCCACACACTCTGCTGTAGCTAATGAACCTTTTCCAGCACTTTGTATGATGCTGTGATAGCATCATTATTGACTGTGGGCAGGAAGGATTGACTGGAGATCTTCCTTTATGTGTTAATCTTCCCATTGAAGTCCAGCCTTGGCTGTGAGCGGCTGAACATCATTATCCTTTCTCACCTGATGCAAGAAGTGGTGGGAGGACCAGGGAGTGGGGACAGGACTGGACCCCATCCTTCTGAGCATCTTACCCTTGTCTTCATTTTTCATGTCTTCATCTCCATACATATCATCCCTCTAGCTTTTGTCCRTCCGTCTAGCTGACACATCTGTCTATCTACTGGCCTGTGAACACTTGCAGTCTCTTATTTTTTGATCTTTAATTCTTGGTTTGAATTTCCTCATCCTCCTTCCCTGGCTCTCAGGATAAGGTTCAGATGGCTAAACCCCCTTGGAGCCTCAGTGTGTCCCAGTGCTTGGAGTTAATAGCCATTCCGCTCAGGGTCACAGGCTGGCACACTCCATAAATCAACCTCCCAGCCTTGTAAAGGCATGTTACRCACGCCAAGACCCTTAATGACASTCTTCCAGTTTCCAGAGRGAGGAGGAGGGTAGTGAAAGAGGAAAAGGTGGGGAATAAGCACCTCTGTGGATTGACATCACGAGGCTCTGAGTAAATATGAGCACCTCTGCCAAACTCATAAGGTTTTTCCTTTTTTTTTTTTTTTGGGGGGGGGGAAGAGAAATTAAAGCAAGGTAAACTGCTGCCCCTTACCATAACTGTGGCAAGCACATGCTGTATTCATATGGGCCTGCTTCATTCAAACATGCCTCCTTGAAAATATGGACGAGCCTGTCTTCTGCAAGGGCTGCGATACCCCAGCGAGGAAATTGTTCTCTGCATGAAGGAAACAGCCTGCACTCACTGTGCCTCTCTCCTTGCTTTAGGATTTGAAAAGCTCCGTATTCTGTGAAGGTTTTGCCTTCCAGCTTCACAGTTCAGCCTTGCAAGACTGACCAAAGGCAGAGCACCCAGATTCCTTATAGACAACTTGCATCTTTCAAATTAAACCAAAAGCATCTCCCCTTACCCCAGGACAACTGCACTGAGCCAGTCCCAGTGGGAAACCATTTGACCACAAGCACTGGGACAGCATATAGCACTGGGGTGTGGGAGGGCAGAGGGACGTACCCTCTGCACCATGCCGTTAATACTCCAGTCACTGATATCCCCTGTTTGAATCTGGAATGAGAACCTCAGCTCCATCTGAAAGGTTAAACAACTACTTCAACTCTGAGTCAAGATGAGATCAGGAGGCCCACTGTGTTGGGCAACTTCCATACAGACGGAAGATGCACAGACGTTAATTGCAGGAAGGAAAGACAAATGGCGAGAGATGCCAACTTGCAAATTAAGTTCTAGGCAGCACTGTCAGCGGACTCCAGCTCTGTCTGGTGAGCTGAATTGCTCTCCAGGCTCCACTGCCTGTACTCACCTCTTTTCCACTGACCTCAGCAGTTTAGACACGAGCACGCATGCACACAGCTGATTTTGAATGCCTCTGGGTGGGATTCAGTCATCTAAATGTGGGTGTTTGATGCCTTTGRGGATGGTATGAGGGGCCTGGGACACTCAGACGGAGCTGGCAGGTAGAGCACAGGCCCTTCACTCCTCTGGGACAGCAGCTGGTGCGATACCCTAAGGCACTGGAAGCAGCGCTAGGAGCCCCATTCAGCTGTGCATGGACAGACATGGTGGACAAGCCCATCACTCATCACTTGTACAGGCAGGATACAGGGCAGGGAGAGCGGGGAGGGACGCCATATGGTCTGACATTCTCAGGGACCTTTATAAGAGATRTTAGTGCAACTCTGTGGAAGGGGAACAGAGGCAAAGAGGCACTGAGGGACTTACCCAAGGTGGAAGAAGCCCTGAGCAAAGCTGGCGTTGGGTGCAGACCCTCAGCTTTCCAGGGCAGGCCATGCAAGATCTGTCCATTCAATCCCAGCACAGGCTGATATGAAGCAGGAACTGTCTGCCTTTCCAGCAACTTTTCAGCAGAGAAGAAGGACTCAGCCTATATCACTTCTGCCCTGARAGGCAGGGATCCATGAAGAACCAAGCCTCATCCCTGAGAGGTGGACATCATTCAGCRGGAGTCATTTCGTAAGACACACTTGGAAAGGCAATTTTGAATGAGATGTCCTTACTCGTTTGGTTAAAAATAAATGACAGTGGCATTATCAAAGGGTTCTCAGGAACTCAAAAAGGCTTGAGGCCTGTTGAAGCTTCTGGGAAATTGCTTCTTTTCTGTTTAACTAAAATAAAATTTCACCCAGTGCAAGAAACAGCTCTTGAACAAAAACAACGGGCTACAGGGGCATCCTGCTATCTAATGCTGTAGAGTTTTCAACATCTTTGACAAAATATTGTTGATTGGTAGTTTATTCCCCTGTTTTCCCTCTTCATCCACCCAAAAAGCATCTCATTTTTTCTTAGTTGCCGGTGCACCTGGAAGAGGGAATTAGTGCAAAGCTTTTTGAAAGGATTTAGCAATCAGTCAGGGTCATCTCATTATCACACAGAATTAATTCAGAAATAGCTTCCTCTGTGAGGCTCTTAAACTCCCTAGTTTGTTTAGTGAGGTGAGTCACTTTGCAGGAAGGACGTATGTCCTTCCCTTTGGGGCCTGGCAGTATGAAATGGAGCCCAGAACATCCTCTCTGGAACCACAGCACTTTGCAACTGCAGAGTTAGCATCGTGAGCAGTTGTAGCACTAAAAAAAAATGTTTCCATCAACATTTCCCAAATTTTTAAGTGGTTCCCACTTTATTGACTTCGAACTGAACCTATTTCTCGATGTTTGTTGGGTAAATTTTTACCCAAAGCCTTTTCTGAATTTTTTAATTCCAGATTACTGATTTTGATTTTGTTTTAAATTTCAGATCCAGGGTCTCACTGCAGAAGATGCAGGAAAATATGGAAATATTTTAAATTTAAAATTCCTGAAAAATCAAGATTTCAGTAATAAGATATTTTTCTTTATTAGGTTAATTCTTCAGAGAAAAGGGGAAATGCTCTTTTCTCCCCCCCAAAGAAAAGATAAATCCTTGCTGAAAAAGTTGAACTTAGTTTATGTGACTATTTGCCATTTTGTCATCAATAAGAAAGCARTGGAAGAGAAGGCAAATACCTTTATTTTTTGTATAATGCTTTTCCTCAATAGWCCCAAAGGTAAAAATCATTACTCACTGTTGGGAATGGGTAGAYCAAGGCACAGAGTTGTGCAGTGGTTTACTCAGGGCGTTTAGCTGATGGWGAGGCAGATCCATCCTTGGAGCTGGAAACCTGCTCTCCCACGAGGCCACATGTCCCCTCGTGCCCTCTGAGTCCTCATGCTGGTGTCTCGTCTGTCCCATCACCGCACAGTGGCAGCAGCATCCMAGCTCTCAGTGCAACCTACCATCCCAGGTTGTCAGAGGATGAGGAGGGGATGGAAATGTTTGCAAACTCGGGTCTATTCTGTCAAATTGCAATCACAGGCAATACTAGGTTGTTGTGAAGCATGTATTTTGACAGATCTCATAGCCTTCTTTTTATTTTTCTTAAAAACTTTAAAAAATAGTTACCTTCACTCAAGAAAGAAAAGACAGAAAACTACATTATTTCCATTTCTCTTAGGAAAAGGAGAAAAACCTTAATTAAGAATCAGCAGAATAAAGTTATTACGGTCRGGGAGAGTTATTATTTATTACACAGACTGAAGTAATTTCAAAGTTCTCTAGAAATGACCAGGATCTGACTGAGTGAGGTGCTGTACAAACACAATGAAAAAAGATGGGTTCCTGCACCAGAGAGCTTAAAATAAGAGTGACAASGGAGTGGGAAAAGGAGATGGAGAATAGGAGCTGTGGTCATGGAAGGWCCAGGGATGGGAGGAAAGAGTGGTGGGAGAAAGGCAAGACAAAAGAGGATGAAGGGTGGGCAGGATTCAGGGAACTGGGGGAAAAAAGCCTAGATAGTRCTCACACCAACAGCAGTCAGCACCAGGGGAAAAAAACACTCAATGCAAATGCAGACAGGCATCGTTAGTGCCTTATGGTTCTGCAAGTGGGAAGGGGCATGATGAGTTTTAGTCCCTTTTGCTAAAGGAAGATGACAGTCAGCAGCACTTACAGCTTGTTCCCTCCTGTCCCAGAACCTTCAAACTTGCTACCCAAATTCAACCAAATTTGCTAGAAGGGTGGAAGTCTCAAAGATAGCTATGTTCTAAAAAAAAAATCTCATGAAAATCAGTGCTTGGGTAGAGGAGTCTCAGTGAGGGAAAGACAAGTGATGGTTATGAGTATCCGGATTGCCACCTGGCAGGGCTGTGCTGACCACRATCAGCCCATCTATATCATATCATATCAACCTCACCACAGCACTGGCCTCTTGCTTGGTGCAGGAGTCATAGGCAACATTTGGAGATGAGAGGAGCCAGCAGTTTCTGTGATGGAAACAGTGGGAAGCATTTCAAAGACGCAGAACACACATCCAAAGGGTGCTAGGCTGTATCAGCTCTGCTGCTCCTGGGACAGAGCAGGAGAKGAGTTTCCTCCAGGTTCAAGCCTGGGAAATTGTAGATGCCTCTGGCCAAATTGTGCCAGATGCGCTGGAGGTCCTTTCCAGCGCTTCAGTGGGCAGGCACACAAGGAGACTGGTTTGTGCAGGAGAGCAGGGAAGGCCATTTCACACTGGGAACACTCTCAAGCAGCCCTTTCCTCCCTCTTGTGGCTTTCCATGCACTTGCTTAATCACCAGCGTCTGGTTTATATTGTCACACACAAGCAGCAGACCATCTTGGAGAGGGTTTGTGTGTATGTGCGTTTGCGTGTGCATGTTGTTTTTCTGTTCTGGAGGAGCGAAAGGTTAGAGTAGCTGTTTATTTGAAAAGCAAAATCTTGGATTAAAAAATAGTCAGAAGGCAAAAATACTTCAGTTCCCATGATTTGTTATTCTGGTGAGATGCTCTCCAGTTCAGGACATTGCACATTAACTCCTCAGCCGTTGATGWCCACATGCATGTATTTGTGTGCAGGTATGTGTGCTTGTGTGCATGGACGTGTTTCCATATGTGCGTATAAAGCATAAGGCTGACTCTCTTCTTGCATCAATGCCAACTACCTCGTTCAAGGTGCTGACCTCCCTTGGTGCAAAGTAAGGTTGGACCTTTAATTCCTCCCTTGAAGTGACATCCAAGCTCTCAGCACATCCCCATGGTTAAAACTCAAGAGAGGGGTAGGTGGGCTGCAAACCCCTTTCACATTCTGGTGAATGGCACTTCATGTGCCCTGTTTCCCCAGAATAGAGCAGTAAAACCAGAGTGCTCACGGTGTTGGGACCTTGCATCAGCAGGGGCAATAAAGAGCCATCGTAGTCACCTGCTAGAGTCAGACTGGAGTGGTCCACATACCAGAGACATAAACCTTTTGCTCCCAGATAGCAAGGAGGTGTAGTAAGAACTCAGTGCAAGCCAAGAAAGAGCAGCAATTGTTTGCAAAATTTTAGCATTTCCCTCCATTGGGGTCTCAAACCTCCTGCCTTCAAGCAGAGATCCAAGACTCTCACATTGTGAGTCACTGTTGTAGAACACCCAGCCTCTCTCCTGGGCCTTCTTCATCTGGGTGTTCTTCTAGTACCCATCCAAATAGGGCAGAGGTTATTGGGGCCTGTTGGCCTTCCCCATGTTAAAGGAGAAAAATAATCAATGGCAAATGGCAACCACAGCCCAGATACACTCAGAAATCTGAAGATTTTGGAAAGGGTCCTGCAGACAGGAGAAATCCCCCACAGCCTTGAGTCACCAGCCAACAGCAGGAGAAGTCGCCAGACATATGAAGTCCACATGAACGTCCGATGACGGCATGCAAGTTCACTTAAACCAGATGCAGGCGCCAAGGCAAAGAGGTATGAGGCCAAACATCCGCTAGCACATGGGGAGTGAACGCATTTGACCTAGCCCAGCGAGGCAGACAACAGCTCAAACTCTTCCTGCTCATTCCCAGTTGAAATTGGGATCAAGAACTGATCAAGCTCCCAGAAGCCCTGGGTAAGACGAGACACAGCGGGGTGACAGGTTGGGGTGCATGAAACACCAGCAGCTTGAAAGGAGGGTGAAAAGAGAAGGGAAATGGGAGCGGTGAAGTAAATTGGCTGCTTCTCTTTGACTAAGGGCTTAATCAAAGTCTTAGGGACTCATGGACTAGATTTGGGGTAGACAGTTCCTACAGGGTGTAGGACCACCCCTAGGCCTATGCTCACCCTTCTCACCCCAAGGGACTGTGGGGTGAGGTTTTGCCAATCGCAGAATAAGGTAATGCTCCCTGGGCACTGTCCATCCAGGGCTTGCTCAGACCAGTGATCACAGCCCTAATACACCCCTCAGCACCACCATGCACCCCATATTCACGTCTCCACAGCCTCTTGAGACTTCTCTACCTAAATGCCGCAGCTGAGGCACCTTGGATGGTGCAGATTCCCAGCCTGTTGCTGAGAGATGACATGAGATTAAGAGGCCTTGCTGAGRTCTGGAGCAGGAAGAGGGGGAGATGCTGCCAGCAGAGCTTTCAGTGGTTGCAAAGGCTGGAGAGTGTTTGCTTTATGGCTACAGTGGGCCACCTTGCCCCAAACAACCCAGCCCAAATCCCAGAGCTATGCAGTGAGGGCAAGATCTCGCTGAGGGAAGTCTTGCTTTCTCTGAGCCTGTCAAATGGTGAACTGTGATTCACCCAAGGTGATGGGAGAGTAAATCAATGGCAGAGCTAAGACTCTGGTTGCTCCTAGGACGTAATTATTCTTGCTAACAGCATTGGACAACAGCAGCTATCTGGGTGGAGGGGGAGGGAGTACATCTCCAGTGGGGATGACATCTATACGTAGTGGAATTAAACCATCACCTTGTAGGAAAGCCCAGCTTCCCAGAAGGCTGGAGTCACCTCTTCTTTTGTAGCTGATATTCTTTCCCTCTTTAGCTTTTTTTTCCTATCCGGGAGGGATGAGAGCTGAAGCAGAGTAAGGAAGGAGAGGAAGAGGGAAGCAAGCTGACTTTTGTTATCCAAGAAAACGTATGTAAAAGGGGATATTAACCAAGTTAGTTATAAATATAGAAATGAAAGCAAAAGTGTCACCTCACTGAACAATGGGGGCATTTATGGGATAAAGTTACTGCAAATTAAGGGCTGGCACAAGCTGACTTGGGATCATAATTTATAGCGTAGCCTAAATCCTGGCTCACGGACAAGTGGGATAAAGTTGAGTTCATAGTGGAAGTTTCTATTTTTGTACCACGGTCAGGGTGAGTCCAGCAAGCTGTGGAAAAAATGACTTGAGGGTCCTTGGGGGAGTCTCAACCTACTTGGTGATGTTTGTTAAACCTACCTACAACTTTGCTTGTTACAAGGGAAGCCCCAAGTCGGATTAAGGCTGGATGACCTTCCTGGCCAGCTGGTAGACCCAGGATTTGAGGAATAGAGAGTCCCTCCATGCATTCAGTTGGGTTTTGCACTGTATTCAGCAGCAATGAGCTTGTCTTATCTGCACCGTCCACTGCTTTACCTGACAAATCCTCCCAAGTATGTTCCTGGTAACATGCTCCACAAAAGCATGGATGGAAATGGGACTGCAGGTTCAGCTCAGCAGAGCATTGCAAGGACAAGAAACTGCTGTTTCAGATGGAAATTCATTCAGTCCAAATTTCACTAGTTCAAGCAGAGTTGTTGTGGGTGATTGCTTAGCAAACACTAGAGCAGAGGAACTAAATGAACAAAACTCCAGGTGCACCTATTGCTGATGCTGAGATGATGCACAGGGTAGAGGAGGAAGCATGCCAGTGTGGATGAGACCCCACTGTGCTTGGTGCTGTGCAAAAGCTGTCCTGGGGGGGAATTTAGTCTTTATTTGAGAGAGAAGTTTTCAGCAAGGACAACAAAGTGCATGGAGAAATGACAAGGTTTCTTTGGCCTRCATGAAGAGCAGTGGTTCAGTGATCCACATGCTTTCACAGGCAACACAAGGTTTGCAGAGGGATTTCAGGAAATAAACTAGGAAAATTTATGGAGAACTGTCCCTGGAGAAACTTCTCACACTTTCTCCTGTGTTCTCCATGGGATGAGGCAACACTGCCATAACCAGCACTGGCTTGCTCAGTCCTTAGGTTTAGGGATGGATGACCACTTCCTAAACCAGCATCAGCTGGTGGTGGAGCTGACACATCACCTTTTCCAGGATTGACTGACTTCAGCCCCAAGAGCTGTAGCAGTAAATAACGTCAATAGCAGGAACATCAGTGCCTCTGCATGGTCCCTGTTCAGACAAGTGACAAGCTGTCATTGCTCCACTGAGGTTCCCAGGGACTCTGCCACCAAATGTATGATCTTGCCTAGAAACTATTCTCGCCTCAGTTTCCCCTACCTGTGACAACAGAAGAGGAGGCAAATTATTGAGTCTTCTAAGATGCTTTAGGATACAGGCACAAAAAGTTCACCATCGTAGTTCAGACTTATTACCTTTACTATCCAGGATAAATAYGAGCAAAGACTTTTATATTATATAAACCATAAAGCACTAATAAGAGCAATTTTGTGGCTTTGCTTTTATTTTTTATAATGAAAAGGTAAAATCTTAACACAGCCAGATGTATATGTGCAGTGATTTTATTTAGCTTAAAATCAAGACTGATTTAAGCATGGCTACTTGCCAGGGGTATTAAAAAATATTAAAATCAAGCTCAGCTACTGGGCTCTAAAATAGCATTTACTGATAAATTTCAAATTTATTGCTAAGCTCTTAGGGGCTATTTCTAGGACACGGTTTGCCTCAGGCCAAGGTGTCTGGGATTGTCCAAGCGAGCAAGTTACAGGCTAGTAAGGCGATGTCCCATGGTGTAGCTTTCTTGCACACCTAGTCTGCATGGCAAGTTCAAAGGTGAGTCTGGTCCGACACAAACTCCCAAAGCTGCTGAGGTCGTCAGATGAAATGCCATCTGATCACAGCAGCAGAAGTGGGGATAGAGTTGCCATAAGTAACACGTACCCTCAGGGATGGTGGGGAAGGAGGAGGGGGAGGAAAAAGCGAACTGCATCTGGAACCTGATGTCATTGAGCAATTATGGTTTGTCAGACTTCAGGGATGTCCACTACAGAGATAGCGAGGCTGGAGTTTTCCATGGGAGCTGGGCTTCTTAGGGCAACACTTCATCATCTCTCTTGGGAGAGGCTGGTTTAATCTATTAATATTATCTCCAGACAGTATTTATACAGCCTTGAAGGGCTCCAGGACAGAACTGCGTTGTATAAAAAGGAACTAAGGAATCCCTGGTCAGGGCACAGGAAGTGAGCTGCATATATTAATTAAGCATTAGATAAAAAATACTGGCATGCGTTTGCCTCAAGCCTGTTGCCTGGCTCTCAGTCCTCTTATTGTGAAAATTAGCAAAAAATTCATCCCCACACTATTCAAGGTCTGTAAGACCATGGATATCACAGAGGAAACGGGCAAGGGTTGACTTTTCATAGATGGGGGGTTGGAGGCAGGCTGAGATTCAAAGAAAACCAAGGAGGTGGCCCTCCTTGCATGGCAGAGTCAAGGTGGACAGTGGAGTTGCGATCACCAGAAGATTACGTGGCTTCAGGGGGATGACAGGACAAGCTCATGGAAGAGAAACCCATCAAGGTCTATTAAACAATCTATTGTCTACTAAGTCTAAGTGTAATCTAAGTCTATTAACATGCAGCCTCTGTCACAGGAATTCCCTGATGATTCCTTGGAATCAAGTAGATTATTCTGTAGAAATACTGCTATATGCTTACCATGTGTTCTGCAGAAATGTTGCTATACGCTTACCCTGATACTCCATTCTTCCCTGTCCAGGGTGTATATGGTTGGTCTGACCCAATGCAGCTGCACTTTTATCCTCATATTCATAATAATAGGATATGCCAGCAAGCTTGGCAAATCAGTATGTCTTGTTCCCCACATGTCATCTTAGAGCTGTAACACTTCCTTGTCCAGAAGTGTTGATTTATTGGAAAGAGTCCAGAAAAGACCAATGACTCAAGGCTTGAGAAATGTGCCTTCCAGGGCCAGAAACTTAAAAAGAAGTCCAACCTCCTTAATTTAGCCAAGTGGTAACTTTTCACCTACTTGTAACCATCAAAAAAAGTCTAACTTAGCTGTCTTGTCTCTTGTCTGTAGCCAGTGGGAGAGMCCAGCAGCTTCAGAGAAGCAAAGGTTTACATGAGATATGCAGTTTTTGATAGCCACTGTCAGATGAGAGGAACCACCAACCCCACGTTGGGGTGGCAAAGGGCTGGAGCCCCGCAGAGGTCAGTCCCCTGCTCCCCAGGTTTCCTGCAACATGCAGTCTCTTTCATAACGGCTCTTTCTTAAACCAATTCAGGGCAAAAAAACAAGGGACTGCATTTTATTTTGGCAAACTAAAAAGTTTTCAAGAAGAGTTCCATAACCTGAAAAGAAAAGGAAACTTTTTGTTTCAGGTAAAAAAAAAAAAAAAGTTGTGCTAAATCCCCATATATATATATATATATTTTTATATATTGATTTCCCCTGAAAGCTGGAAAAAAATACTTGTTTTGGTTCWCTACAAATCAAATTTCCTAATCCACTCCTGCTACCAGCTTTTCAGGTCAGCTGCTGAAAAGAAAAATTCATTATTCGTCTATCTCTGTGCACTATAAATCAACTCCACCACTTCTTAAAAGCATTTGAACATTCTCGGATTGCTTCAAAATTGGGCGTTTGCATGAATTCTTTCATACAACCTGCATGCCATGGCTGCTTCCCCTGCTGTACTCTTCCAGGCAGGCTGGTTTTCCCTTCTTTTGCTTAATTTGAAAGCAGGATCTTCTGAGCTAGGTTCCTGTGTTGTTAGGGGTGTGCAGGCTCATTTTAAACACACATCAGAGAGGAGAAGTCCTGACTGCAGAGACCTGACCTGGGAGAACTTGTGAATTTATCCCACTGTATGAGCATATAATCGCAGCATTACAGCTTCTGGAAGGAGTGGTAGGAAAATGCTGGGAAGGTGGGCAGGAATGTGGGATGGGAGGAAAAACAGGAAAGATGGGGATAAAAGATGAGAGCAGGTACAAAACAAAGCTCAGAAAATGCTTTCGCCTCCATTGGATAATCAAATATTTGAGAAGAATAATAAGAAACTAGAGGTTTAGCTGCTGTGTAAAGCCAGATTCTGCCCTTGATCTCCATGCAAAGCTCCCACTCTGGTCAGGGGTGCTCTTTTCTGGCTGTCTTGAGCCTCTGAGAATATGAACTTCTCACCAAAACTCACTGACTGGCTGCTGCATCAGAACGAAAACAACAAGACAAAGAGGCAGAGGAGAAGGAAATAATGTTATTGCCATTTTCCCRACTGAAAAACTGAGGTACAAAAAGCACAAGTGGTGAAATTCTCCCAGAATCATTTTGGCAGTCCAAAAGGTGGCCATCTGGCCTCCAACTGACCCTATTTCTGCCCACCAACTATATAAAGGGAGCCCAGCACAGCTCCCAGGGAGGGGAGATGAGCAGGAGCTACCCACAGTCTGCTGGGATGCCCAGATCTAGACAATATTTTAATTCAGACCCGCCAAGTCCTTTAGGCATGAGATCACCAGGTCCTGTCCTCACCATGGCTGGGTCTCGCCCTGCGAGCCTGGCTGGAAATGCTCATGAGTTAGAGGGAAGTGGAGTCATCCCTTTGCTCCAGGTCGTGTTTGCTGTTTGTGTTCCTTGCTTCCCAAGAGCAACCCTAAAATCTGGGATCGATTGGCCATGTGGACCTGGGAAGGGGTTATTACAAGGACTTCTGGACCCATCCAGTTGGGATCCCATAGGGAGTTAAGTCAGCTTTCCGGCTTCTTCCTCCTGCCAAAGTGATGGGAAGCATGTGAGAACCTGGCTCAGCATCCTCAAAAGCCTCCTGCCTCATACTGCTCTGTCAATGAGAGACGTCCAGCGTATATATGTGGACCGTGATGTGAGTCACAGTGCCTGGGACGCATTTCTGTCTGCAATGACACATTTCCCGTGGTGGCATTCAGCATTGTGCACAGTCCATTAATTTAGTCRCTCAAGAAAGTTTGCATTAGCACAGTCAGAGTCCAAACACGACGTTATACTGTAAATGCCAAAATCTCCAGAAAGGGCAGAAATCATATGCAGATGAAATGTGAAAAGGACTGTGGTTAGATTGGAGATTCTTGGACGTATCGGTCACTCCCAACAAAACTTATTCAAGATGTGATTACAGTGGCAAATTGTGAATTTTTCTTTCTTTTTTTTTYCCCCCTCTCTTTTCTTTACCCAGGCCACAGTACTGAAAAGTCATGGCCTGAAAGCTTTCTGATGGCAGCATGATGGGAACTGAACACACTCTTAACTTGACAGTAATGGGTATATTTCTCCTGGGTTAAGCAGGATTAAACTATGGCCTACCTGGGCCTCCTGTTTAGGTACGTAGAACCTTAACACCAATTTTCTTGCAGCATGTATCAGAGAGGTGACGGCAGAGCCAAGAAATGAACCCAGCTCCCCTCAAGGACAGCCTGGTGCCTCTCTGATTTCGGATGGAGGAGAACATCCTTCCAGACTACACTCTTGTGCAAATGGAGGATGTCCTCTGTGCCTGGAAAAGATACTCAGAAGGAAAAGAGGAGAAAGGGCAGGAGACAGAGAGGGGAATTTGTGCCTTTAGCCCAGCTTGGTTATCACCTACCTTGGGTCAGAGATGAGGTCTGGTGGCATGGCACATCCCAGCTTGGTTATCACCTACATTGGGGTGGAGGTGAGTCCTGGTGACATGACACATCCCAGCTTGGTTATCAGCTACGTTGGGGTGGAGATGAGGCCTGGTGGCATGGCACATCCCAGGCTCATCGTTCCAATGCTGGGAAGGGCTCGGTATTTAGGAAGTAGATAACCCCCACAAATGTGGACACCTGCACACAAAATAACCCTTTTCCCTTCCATTCCATGTGCACACAGTTTGTCTGCAAAGCAGGCAGCACCATCAGAAATACTTCAGCAGCAATATCCCTTCCCCATTACCCATGGGACATGAGACAAACAGAAGCCAGGCTCGGAAGGTAAAGAGTAAAACTGACTTAATGGGGGGCTGTGGAATATATGGCAACAAATGTTATTTGTTTATTTTCTCTGCCAATAAAATCCCAACATGGAAATAATGAATGGAGCTTGCAAATTAGTCACTAGAAATCACTTAACTCGTAAAAAATTATTAGCCCAGAAACAGAGGCTTGGAGGAAAAAAAGGTGAAAAAAGCCAGAGGAACTCTTGTCTTTAGACAAATGTTTTTTACGCTGAAATTAATGGGGGTCGTGTCAGGGCATGGAAACCATATAAAACAGAGCAGAAAGGGGAAAACTCTTACTGAGGAAGCCAAGATGAAGTGAAGTTGGATTTGGGTCAAGTAAGCATTAAAATACTGTCAAGAAACCTGCCTTTCTAGCCAAAAATCAAATTCCAGATAGAAGTACAGATAGAAAGAGGTTCTGGTTTTTTAAAGTCAAAATTCRGCACGGACGACAATACTCGACTATGGCTGTTCTATTGCAGGACTAAAAATAGCTTGCTTGTTAAACATGGCTTACAGCTTTGGAGTTTCTCTTAAGTATTGCAAGACTGTTCCTATCAAAGATTTTTAAGGAGAGATTTATTACACTTGCAAGGATTTCACAGAAAAATTCTGCCCCATCGAAAGGCCTATCTAATCTTTGTGTACAACCAGAGCTGAGCTAACTCCCAAGAGCCGCTATTAYAAGGGAATGTGATACAGAAATACCCAGGAGAGCTGCAGGTAGCCAAAATGGGGCCAGAGATGATAGAGCAGAAGTCTCGCATCAGTGATGACTGTGTGAGATGCAGTGCATGGCACTGGGCTGTACTGGTCCCCAGGGGAGGGAGCTATGACATATATATACATATATATATATATACACACATATATAGGTGTGCATGTCCATGTGTGCGTGTGTGTGTATATATGTGTGTGTGTGTGTATATGTATATGCACCCACTCATACCAGTATTATTTCTGCTGCTCCCTTCTAGCTACCATCAGGAAACCCTGAGAGTGGCAGGAAATCCAATGACACTATAATATTCGAGACTGCACTTGGTCTGTTCTAGCTGTGARATACGGGTGCTCCAGTCTCCTACTGGAAACTTAACTGAGAAGAAAATCGGGCATTAAGATGGTTCAGTGATTAATCAATATTTGACTCGTTTCATTAGAAGGGAGGCATTTATTTTCTTTATATTATTTTCTTTTTTTCTTATTTCCTCTTTTTTTCTTTCCCAAAGGTCATGCTTGGGTCATGGGAAAAAGCGTAAAGGTGGGAATTATCTCAAACTGCCTCTCAAGCAAGTTTACCCCATAATTTACTTTGAAACAGGTATTTATGGAGCAGCAGGGAATGGCACCCAGACTCAAAAATGAGCCAGATTACCATGGCATCCAGCTGTGATTTTTCACAAAATATGACCTTTCAGGGAAAAAAGAAAAGGAAAGAAAAAAATTTCAAAACTACATTACCATACACAATTAAAGATACAAGTTGCCACAGCTTGTCTGGGCTGAATCTGGCCTTTCATATGAAATCTCAATTATGTTGAATGCACTTTCTTTTTCTTTTTTTTTTTTTCTTCTTTTTTTAAGGGAGAGGAGGGAGGATAAAATTGCAAGCAGGCCTCCAAAACTTGCTGCTCCATGAGGTTGTTTTGAAACTTAAGTCCTCCACACCAGCAACTACCTACTGTACCCAGAGTCACAGATGTCTCATGGCCTTGCTTTAAATTAAAGCCAGGCTTTGCCTCTCATTTTCATCTTAAGCTCCTCCTGTAAATTGACAAACAAAGCCCTTTGCCAACAGCTGCTAACAATGCTGCTAATGAACGTTCATCAGGAAGGAATAAACAGAAGAAGAAGGAAAAGCAGCAGAGAGCTGGGGGTAGAGGGTGTCCTTGGTATTAAAGTGTCCTCTGCACCCACTCAACCTCTGTAGACATTGTATAGTTTATCGTTATAACTTGAAACCAGGAGGTATCCTTCTCAAGAGCGGGACCGTACAGAGGGTACAGCTGTGCTGAGAAATCCTGCACTTAATGCCTTAAATGTTTCCCCCACTTTGGGCAACCACCAGGACGGTTCGTCCTTTCTCATGGTTCAGCTTGGCTGCCGCATGGAGGCTTTTGCAGAGACGTCAAGCGGTAGCCAAAGATTTCGCAGGGTCCCAGCTAAACAGAGCAGTCGTTTAATTCTGAACCAGCATGGCTTTGGCGTGGTGTAGCTGACCCACCCTAAAGCCATGCCTTCAGTTAGTTTGGGGTGTCCCTGGACCTAGGCAAAAGACGAAGGATGGTTCTGTGATTCAGAGCAATGGATCTGGACCTCCACGATGTTGGGAACGTTAGTTAATTAGTTCATTGCTCGGTTCCCTGTCTCCTGCTGTCGTGCAATCCTTTYCTCCCACTCTTCATCTGTTTAGACTGTAAGCTGCCTAGGACAAGGTCTCTAAATCATCGTTCAGTCCTCTCAGTAGCAAGCCAATCGCACATGGTCAGAGCACAGGAGACATCCTAGTGCTGTCCTGAGAGGGACTGAGGACCAAGAYGAAGGGAGGGCGTCAAGAGGCTGGAGTAAACCTTCCTTCCAGTGTAGGAGACCTGGGAGTCCCGTGGGTCAGCACAACACCAGGCACAGTGGAAATACAATCGTTGTGCTGGTGCTAATAGAAGGTGTCCCAATGCTTTCTGAAGATGAAGAAAGTGAGACACTCCATGAGCTAGGGCCAAGCCTTCCAAAAAATCCCCAAGACCTGAGCCTCTGTTTTGGATAACAGGAACTGAAGCACCACAAAGGTAAATGTGGATGTGTTGATCAAAACTAATGTCTCTGTAGCCCAGTGTTCCCTCTTTCATTGTGGCCAAAAGCAGATATCCGTGGGAGACCCTAAGAGCAAGGCAAGCATAAGTGATGCCCCTGCCCAGGCTTGAGGTGAGGTTCACATGATCCACCTCCAGGAGCATCCTCAGGAGTCACCCTGGAGCCTGCCAGTTAGTAGGAAGCCCCATGGCTGACGTGGGACAAAGAGGATGGCCACAGGTCCTTCCCAGAAGAAATCTCTATATTAGCCACTGGGATTTGCTCAAAGCCCTCCTTGTGCTGAATTTAAAGACTACAAAGACAACTTGAGAGCTTTTCTACAAATCCAAAGACAGCCATGGGATTTAGGCCATTAGGTCCATGTTAGATCCAGTAGAAAAGTAGCCCAGGCAGACCCTGCAAGTGTCCTAGAGGAACAGGAATGGAAAGCTCTAGATTCAAAAAGGCCTGGACCCCTGATTTTTCAGGCACCATGTCACATAATGCCATTCCAGGTGTATTAGTCTTTGGCTTTTTCATTCCCAGCCTGCGCTGCTTAGCGTGTCCTTCAAAAGATCTTAATTCATCTGGCATGGGCAGGTATAGCACTACCAAAAGGTGTCACTTTATGGGGAGACATGACTGGCTCACTGTTATCAGTCTTGTGATGTCTAAAAATATTTTTGGAGGAATCCTGGCAGACTATCCCTCTCAGAAGATGCTGTCGATTGGGAGGTCATCTGTTCAGAAGCTCAGAGGGGGCTTGTCCCAAAGCCTGAAGAGCTGGAAGAAGCCTCTGGATGAAACCAGGTATTTCTAGCCAGCTTCAGAACTCCTGCTGTGACACCAAATAGAGCTATTTTTTGACACTCTGGTCTGCTCTATGCTAGAAGGGGACTRTGCTTTACTGGGACTTTGCAGCTCCCCATAAGGTTATCAGGACGCTCAGGAGCTTCGCCTAGGACATCTCCTCCTGGAGTTTTTGACCATTCCATTCTGGTGAAATCTATTACTGTTTTCTCAGCAGAGGAAGATTTTTCTCTGTGTGCCATTTTTCCATTCCTCTGGCACCATCCACCAAACCACAGAATTTAAATGCCAGCTGGATTTTCATTCTCATTTCCAGGGCAAAAAGATTTACAAGAAGAACTGAAGAACTGGTAATATCTCATGTTAGATTATAATAATTTGAAAGGGCCTTTCTTCTCTGCTGTCTCCATCAGCTTTGTAACTCTCAGCCCTTAGGTTATTGTGGGTCAGAGAGTTTTTGTACATTTTAATTTGCATTCAAATATTCATATAAAATCCACTTGTTCAAGGTTGTTTTGCACTCCCTTTCCGTGGATGAATTTGTTGGCAGGTACGGCTACTAGGAAGTCTTGTCTGCAAGGAAATTTCTGAATACTTAACATATTCCACCTAGTTACGTCACAACCCCACTCACTAGAATGGGGACCTAATACAGTCCCCTTATGTCAGGGTGACCAACCTTCCTTACCCTGCRAGCCACAAACCAAAGTACTGGATGACTGGGACCCATAAGACTCATAGCACAGGCCTTGGAGATGCAAAAATAAGGAATATCTGAACCTGGAGAGGTCCGGAGGTCCACTCCAGAAGAGATTTAGCCTGGATCTAGCCTGGGCCCCAGGCAACACAGTAATGTTTTTTTCAGAAGCTTCTTTTTATTCGTTTCTCCCATATCCAGGTATTAAGGCTATGCAGCAGGTCTTGCAGCAGCCTATCCCCACCGTCAGTCCTACGCAATAGCCTTGGCTGGAAACCCTCCAYACTTGACCTGCATATGAGCCTGACATCCCAGAGCCAGCTCCATCGCCAAGACCATATGTTGGGTCATGTGCAGCAGTGCCATCACACAAGCACCAAAAGGCTCCAAAAGATGGCTAGGATCACGTGGAGCTACCAGGCAGGACCACCGGGGAGAGGGTCTGCCCACTGATCCCCATGTCAGTGCCAAAACCACAAGGAGAAAACACCTGGAGYCTGCTCTTTGGAGCTACACTCAGCCAACCGAATAGGGCCAGCCTGGACCTGGTGTTGAGCATCTCATTCGCCACGTGAACACCCAGAACACAGAAATGATTGGGAGAGCGCACGCCAGGGGAAACGCAATCCAGAAGCCAAAGATTTTGACTACACAACTTTGCTGCAAACTACAGCCTTCACTTTGATACCYGCCACCCTCGTAACTGCTGTTCCTCTGCTCGGATGCTCACTGGTCGGGGTCTGGGGAGGAAAGAGGAGGCACCTGGTGGGATCGCCTCTTGAAGACAGGCTCCCCAGCCGCTGTAGTGCTGCAGCTCAGGCGCRTCCCACGGACTGATGCGGCTGCTCTCTGTTGTGCAAACTACCATGGCACAGCCCCTTGCTTGGGAGGGGATGACRCTTGAGGGACCGCAGACAGAAAACGGTTGGACGCTCTCTCTCCAGCTCATTGGCAGAGGGTAACACCAACACCACTTGGTGGAAAAAATAGTTATGAAACTAGGGGGCCTGTTGTCACCACTCTGTCTTCTCTGCTGCTGTGTTTTGCCTTTCTCCCCGTGCTCTGTCCATCTGTTTTGTGGTTTGGGGCACAGAGCATCTCCAACTCTTAACTTGTTCAGGGCCTTGCACTAGTGAGACTTGGTGTTGGTTGGCCTTGAGGCCAATACATTTACTTCATACAATTTTTGGTGAAATAAACCTCAAGAAAGAGGAATCAGCTCAATACAGCATGAGAGCAGAAATAAGCAGTATTTCTTGGATGGCAGAAATCTTTAGAAATGACTATTTGATGGGCTGTTTTTTACGGTGTGTTTATTTTATTTTTAACCACAAAAATATTTGTAATCTCCTAAACGCAGGCTTATTTCCACTGCTGTGTGGTAGTTGCCCACCAGATGAGTTCATTCATTTCTAACAGTAGCTCCTGGAAGCTCTCACCCAAATCAAAGCTTTTCTCTGTGCTAGATGCAAGAGTCAGGGACTCAAAGAGCTTGCAATCCACCCAGAGGAGGCAGACGAAGAGGAGACAGAGCAGCAGAGAGCAAGGTGGCCTGGCAGTGGTCAGCCAGCACGATTAGTAGCAAAGATGGGGAAAGTCTTCTAAAAGGCTGGCCTGTTTCATCTGGGGCGAACAGATAGCTGACGTTAGTGAGATGACACTGAGAACAGAGCTGTCAAAACGTTCCCAACGCCCAAAAATATCAGCTCTCCAGAGACTGGGACAAAGAAGCAAGCAATCCATCATGTCAGCATGTCTAGTCCTTGGCTTCTTTTGGCACTTGGGAGCACAATAACTGTGGAAATTTTCACAGCTCTGGCCACAGTGTGGGGGAGGGTGGCACATCTGGATGTATTCGGAGCTGGTGCAGTGACAGCTGTTCTAGGCACAGCTGTCAAACTTTGTAGGTCACCCCTTATCTGGAACCAATTTCTGCAAGATTTTTATATATAAATTTGAGACCAAAGTCTGCTTGGCACCTTCCCTCCTGGTTTCCCCTTACAGCTAAGCATCTATTCCTTATACAGCCTTGTCCTCAGGAGGCTTTAAAATAGATGCAGAGGCTGCAGGGCTGTAAAAAGAGCTGTGCATCTCTTCCAAGGACTTTCCTAAAGGGAGAAAGGGGAATTCTGCTCTCCTTTGAACAGTGGCGGGAGCTGAGATGTGAATGGGAGAAGTCACTGCTGGAAATCGATGGGAAGGGGCACTCAGCTGAACTTACCCATGAAAACCCTCTGCCACGTCAAGCAGTGCTGGCGTTTCTTTGGTACAACAAGGGAGAGAGGCACTTGGAGGGAGATATCTGGCCATGAACACTATGGATCAGAGACAGAGGAGCATCTTGGCTTGCAAGCCAGGGCTCAGGCAGAGGGGGCTTGCATCAAAAATCCATGATCTGTAAGATCTCCAATTGCAGCAGCCTGGGTTTCTCCCACAGAGGTCCCTCAGCACCAAAAAGGAGGTCGTTTCACACCGTTTTGACCATCTGCAGGACAGATGGCCCCAGGGTCCTTCTCCAGTCCGTGGAGAGGAGATACACCCAGCTCTGTTTGTGAAGTCTACGGAGGAAGAGCCCAGTTGCCTTCTCATGAAATAGAGCTTTTCCTCGCTGCCTCCCAAGCACTGTCCAAGCTGTGCTACCTCCAACCTCGTCCGTAATCTCCCCACAGTGTGCTAGACAGCACAGGCAGTGCTGCACCAGGAGTGGGCTGGAGGTTAAACAACCAGGCATCACAGGGCAGCGTGCTGGCCCTGGTTAGTTGGCTAATGTAGGCTTGGCCAGGGAGTCTCTCTCTGCCACCGCCTGCACATACCGTAAAGGCCTTGCTCCTTCCACATCCTGGGAGACAGTCCCATGCTGTGATTCCCTTTCCACTGCAGGAGAAACTGAGGCACACAGCAATTAACAGGTTTGTCTAGGAAGTCGGTACAGAGGAGGGACTCATGCACATGTCTCTCCAAGTCTAGCCACGTGTCCTCTCCTCTGAGACATCCTTCCCTTCCACCTTGAGCACAGTCTCGGCTCTGCACCCGTCCTGTGCTGAATGCTGCCGGAGCTAGGACAAAAGGCCTGAGTTATTTTCCTTGCTTGGCAGATCCAGAAGGCCAGGGAGCCCCAAGCATCACTTTTTAAGAGCAGGATCAGCTCTCTAGGTGTTACCCGAGTACCATTTTGGGAGCAGGATTGGCTTTCTAGGTGGTACTTGTACCCCTGGAGAGCTTCCTCTGCCATCCTGGGAGAAGAAAAGGYATAGCAGGGTTAGAGATAGAGAGGGGAAGGTTCCCCCAGGGGGGCTGGCCCGGGTTTAACTCATTCCCGATGCCTTGCTGCGAGAAAGCAGAGCGCGGCGGCGAGAGGGAACAATACACCGGGGCAGCTGCAATAAAAGGTTATGAGCTCTGCCTTCCCGCTCGGCAATGAGAACTCATATGATGCTAATCCATACAGTTCTCGTAAATCATTATTTGAAAAACCTGCTGCCTGCTCGCGGTGCATGTTTTTGTTTAGGATGCCGGGGCGCCTGGAAAAGCAGAGGTGTCCCCCAGCTCCCCTCTTCTCCTACATCGCTCGGTGGGATGCGTGAACAGGGAGATGCCGGAGCTGGTCTGCTGGAGGCCAGGGAAGAGCAACACCAGCCCCAGCGTAACAGAACAGGGGCAGAGCTCTCCAAGGGGGCGTGGGTTTGTGCTGCATTTGTTTCCCATATATTCCAATAACCTCCCTAACACCTGGAGGGACCTGCTGGCTGGTTCTCGCTAATCCTTTATACACCCACCCATATACGCACATGATGATCACACTGATCTTTCCTTCCGCCTAAAATAAAACTCGTTAACATGCAGAGTTTACTGTTGATCTATGGACAAAAATATATATATATATATATATATATATATGTATCACCTGTTTCCCTACCTGGTGACTGGAATAATAATATTTAACTCTGTAGCGAACATGTTTGAGGACTTTCACACACTTTAAAATTTCATTGCTCTCCGAGTATGCCACTTTTCACATTTCTAGCCCTCACGGTTTTGAAGGTACCTTGAAAACGTGAGCTGATGGTCATGAGCAGAGGGACCAAGAGTACAACAGCCCCGAAACGGTGTTTTGAAGAGGTGTGAAAGGAACTGCTCCTTGCTTTAAAATACCTTACCATAGAAACCCAATGAAGGCTGTTCAGATGTTGCTCTTACCGACTTCATTACTGGTAGCTTTAGCAGAAAAATCCAGCTTATGTGCTTCCCACGAGATCTCAGGTTGTCTCCCACACCTTTTTAGGGGCCAAAACACACCTTTTCACATCTCCGCAACATTCACACGGCATTTCCAATTAAAACCAAGAGTCTACAGCACGTTCCAAAATTACGTGTGAAATATGCTGACTTTAATATCACACTAGCTAATATAGGGGCTGCTGGGCTGATTGCTACCATTCATAATTTAGCTGCGGCTGGTGCAGAATTGAATTCCCCCCCTGAGCGTCCCCCAAGGACCTCACTGAAGACTTTCGCTTCCACGTTTGGGAGAGAAAAATGGAGCCTCGCTTGCAATGGCCATTGCACGGATGTGTGCAATCGTATTACCCCGCTCTGCCCTGCAGGGAGTCAGCAAGTCAGTGGTGGCAAAGGGCCCAGGCGAGATCAACCACGCATGCCGAAACCAGCCACGAAGCAATTGTAATTAATTAACACGGCAATAAAACGGTGGCCCAGTGGAGAACTGTGGAGGCTTCTTTCCTCCCAAAGCAGGACTTTTTTTTTTCCTTTCTTTCTTCAGGTGAATATATCYGAGTAGCGCCAAAGCTTAATATTACAGTCCAGGCTGCTCCTGCCCTTGTTTTCATCTCGTAAGAGTTGCTCCAAAGAGTGCAAAGTTGCACAGACCTGGGTAGCTCGGCGGGGAGGGTTTTTTTCCCTTCTCAGCCTCCCAGCCTTTGCCTTCGCAAAGCACAAACTGGGGCTGCAGCAAACACCGTCAGCATCAGGTTCCCCAAGACGATGGCAGGTTGCTGCTCCCACCTGACCCCGCCGGGCCCCGGGAGCCCACAGTAGCTCTCTCGCCCTTGTGAGCTTGACAAGGTTAACAAGGCAATATTGACCTTGTTGCCTTCACCCCGTAATTAATTTGCTGTTTTGCATTACCAGGCAGCTCTGTTTCAGGAAAAGCRGATGCGCTCTTCCTCTGCTTAGTTTGCAAAGCTCGTGCGCGCGCRCGGGGAGACATGGGGCGCCGGAGGGGGAATCGCCTCGTTGCAGCATCCCCACGGCGCCGCTGGAGGAGGTTGGGGAAGTGATTCCCAACATGCCGAATGGGCTCAGCTCAATTTTGGAACATCCCAGCCGTTGCACCRGCCAACGTAAATGCCCCAGGGCCATCGGTACGAGGATTATTATTATTCCAAGTTAGCAAACGGGATGGAAATGATTAACAGGTTTAAAAAATTCTCAGGATCCCTTTTTTATTATTATTATATAAAGAGAGGGAGAGGGGGAAAAAAACAGAGTTGAAACCCGCCACATTTCAAATGACACAAATTGACCTCAGAGGCTTGATTTKCTCTTAACAGCTGGAGAACGGGACACGGAAAGGCAGCCCGGCGCAGGCAGCAGGGCAGTGCCCCACCTCAAAGCTGAGTACGTATTTTTGTGGATCAAAAATATGTGTTTTTAGCTGGTATATTTAACTAACATTTTGACAACACGCGTTCAAGTCCTCGGTCTGACAGTTGCTGGATAAATTGTTTCATGTCCCTGCACTGTGTTTTCCCACAGGGCCAACAAGGAAAGTCGAAAAAATAATGAATTTTCCAGTTCACCAGCAATTCTAAAAAAAACCCACTCTTTAAAATTAATTCTACCAGAAATGAAATGTTTTCTTTCAATCTCAAGAYGCTTTTTTCAGTGTGCTTAAAATAACTTGAAGGAAATTTCAAAACAGGGACTTGCTTCACATCAGGACATCAAAATGTTTTGCTCTCAAAAAAGGCCTAAACAAAAGCGTTCCACATTTTCGGATGGGCTCCTTTTTCTCTTCTGCCTTTTCCTTTTTTTTTTTTTAACCAAATGAGCAGTCTGGTGACACCAAATTCTTTTTGCAGAAAGTCTGTGTTTTACTAAATCTTCCGTTGCTGCTGAAAAAAACAACCAAACAAACAAGTCCCAGTCAGCCAATATGTTTTACCTGGCAGTAGCTGAGACCTTCCCTCCAGGAGGACATGGAGGCTCCATCGTTCATGAGCCTGAGCTGCTCCAAAGCTCGTGCTGAAGGAGCCACCATTGAGTTGGAAGAGGAGGCTCTTCTTCAAGCTGCCGTTTACTCTTTGGCCCTTMCACGGAGGACAGCCATGTGTCCCCAGTGTGCTTCCAGCGCTGCCCTTCTCTCCTCCTCYTCCTCTCCACGTCTGGGACCTCGGCCTTCGCCTTTTCCAAACCTTTCACTTACTTACTTACCCTTTTCCCCTCCTGTTCTGAAGCTTTGCTGAAACTTTCCTTTTCCATAGGAAACTTTCCTATGCATCTCCTGCCTTGTCACCTGCCTCCTTCTTCTTATGTCCCTCCTTTGACTCAGGTCCTGCTGTGGAAACCAAACTAACACCCAGAAGAGAGCATTGGCTTGGGCTCGACACTGCAGCTGAGCTGGGATACCCCTCTCATGAGCAGGATCTCCAGGGGGTATCATGCACAAGAGCATAGGGATGGTTGGATCATGCTGGTGAAGCATTCTTCTGGTATGGCCGCACCAGCAAGGATGTGGTCTYACATGCACAGATGGTTTCAGTGCCTGGTAGGAGCAGTAAAGCGCTGCATATTTGGGGTCAAGCCAACCAGTTTATGTTGCCTCTGTTTCCTCTGCCATCGCAGGGAATATCAGCCGCATCACTTTGTGCAGAGCTTTGCAATGGCTGGCGTGGCACAGCTGAGCACTCTTCTTGTCACCTATCCACCAGAGCCGACATCGGTGTGTTTTGTAGCACCGGCATGAATGAAACAGGACCACAGGGTGCAACGCACAGCAAAGGCACTGAGAGCAAAGGCGCAACCTCTCCACCAGGGAAGAAGAGACGGCAGCTGAATACAGACGAGTCAGCGCCAAAACACAGAGYATAGAGAAGAGCCTTCCAGGCAGGATCAGACCCATCAGCCCTGWCTCCACAAGCGGCCAGTAAATTTGCTTTGGGAAGTATTTCAGAATTGTGCTATAGACAGGGCAATCTGTCTCCCTGTCATATCCTGCAGCTGCTGGCAATCAGCAGCTCAGCGACTGCCGAGCCAGCGTCCGGCAGAGCGCAAAGCAACGGCGAGCCACGGCACCTCACCGCGACAGCCAAGCRGTCGTGATCACTCAGGATATGAGATGTTTTAATGTAGACTTGAGGGATGCAACACAAGCCCAAACGGTAAAACACCAGAGGCACGGGGGAGTTGGCAAAGAAGAGAACTGGCAGTCCGTCCCGGGCTCCCTTCCTGCCAAAAACGAGGTCCTGCTAGAGGGGATCGTGATAAATGCATCAAATAAAACGAGTGGCCTAAGAAGGCTGGTGAGAAGCTTCATGTTATCCTGTCTGATGTGATAATATATTCCTTCCATTCCCCAAGACGAAGTGACACGGAGAAGCGAAGAGGTGAATAGAAGAAGCCAGAGAAATGGGTGAAAATGGGTGGGGAAGCATGGTGAAAAGGGAGGCGAGCTACCCAGAAGAAGGGGGAGCGAGTGGAGAAGTGCAAAGGGACCGGCGTGACAGGCTGGGCAGACGGTGCTGCTCAGCAGCGTCAGGACATTTGGAGACCAGCAGAGACACCTTCAGCTCATCCAGGAGGTTGATAGGTGTCTGCCTCCGCTCACACATGTTTGCTCATGACTTCAGGCTTGGCTTTCATGAGGTCGGTCTGGAGCTGCGGTGCTAACCCCAATCCTGCGACGCATTTGCCAGAGCAAGGGCAAAAATGAGGCTGTTCAGGATCACAGCCACTTCCCAGGTACAGAACTGCTCCATGAGGAGCAATGCACGAAGGGCAGCAGAGGGGGGGGGCCCCTGGGGCTTTTCCAGACTCAGATTTAATTCTCTGCTCTGACACTCAATACTCTGCTTTCTCACAGTTTCAGGGTCTAGTTTTTAAGCTTTCCTTTGCATCTATGTGACCTCCTCGTGTGTTTGTTCTATACAAAAAGCTGTGATTCTCACGCAGTCACGCGACGCCAGGAGCTGGGCTGGAAATGTCCAAGCGATGGATGGTTTGCTCTTTGCTCTGCAGGGCCTGGCCTTCAGCCTCTCATGTTCCCTCTGCATCTGGCCATACCTCCTGATTCTCTCACGCTGACACAAAGCTGTCCTGTTTGGGCTATAGCCGTTGCAAAAGAGTCTGTCCTGAAATCAGTGAAGAGAAGAGAAGAGAAGAGAAGAGGAAGAGAAGAGGAAGAGAAGAGGAAGAGGAAGAGGAAGAGGAAGAGAAGAGAAGAGGAAGAGAAGAGAAGAGGAAGAGGAAGAGAAGAGGAAGAGAAGAGGAAGAGAAGAGGAAGAGAAGAGGAAGAGGAAGAGAAGAGGACGAGGACGAGGACGAGAAGAGAAGAGAAGAGAAGAGAAGAGAAGAGAAGAGAAGAGAAGAGCGAAGCAAAGAGTAGCGAAGTGAAGCAGAGACTACTATTTTCATTGGAAATAAAAATGCACAGAAATGGGTCTGTTCTTATTAGCCTACAGAGCAGCTAACGAGAACCAGACGTCTCACCTTTCGAACCATCTCAGACCAGGGGCAGAAGAAGCACTGGGGAACCGTGTGCCAGCTCCAGCCCTCGTCCGGGTGAGCAGGACTGGAGGGACTCTCCTCTCCCCCCCTTCCTCCGCTGTCTCCTGCTTTTCCTGCATTTCAGGCCTCCGATCTCCCCCTCCCCAGCATTGTTCAGAATTGCAGGAGACGCACAGGCCACCTCCAGCTCCCTCTTGACGCAGCGGGAAACACCGCGAGGCCTTGCCAGGGCTGCAGCCGCAGTCTGCCGCAGCAGGATCTATCTTGGGTGGTATCTGCCTCTTTTTTTATCTCCCTCCAGCAAATATTTTGTGCCTCTTAACAGTAGCTGCTTGCTACCAAGGAACGGAAAAGAGAACAGCCCCCCCCTCCCCTTCCTCTGCCAGCCCTGCGGCAGCTTCCCTCTCCCTCTGCTCCCCTCGTAAGAGCCGTCAAGACGTGTGTGCATGGTTTTCACATTGATGAAAGTAACGAGTATACGTTTTCTTTTCTTCATTAGGGAGTTTTATCGTTACTGTAAAACATGCCAGGGTTCACCCCCCATCCCCGTTCCCATCCCCGTTCCCGTCCGCACCCCCAGCTCCCCTTTCGGAGGTCCAACTGCCAGCGGTGTTGGCAGGCCATCAGCAGAGCCGGTGATCTAATAACGGTGCACGGTGCAGATCTTCATTCATGCATTAACTTGGCATAACATTTATGCAAACCCAGACCTGACTCCCATTACCCCAAATCCCCAACTGGAGCAGCTGAACTCCTATCATGGCAACTAGTTTTTTTGGTCCAAGTTGGCAGCTTTCTTCCCGTCAAGGTTTGGATGATTTACTGTGCTGGAATAAACTGGTAAGGAGATGGAGGCGGAGGGGAAGGCCTCGAGTGTTTAACTCCGTCAGTGATAAACCGTCCCTTTCCTTCTCCATCCTTCACGTTGTTCCCACACTCTCCTGCCAATACAGGCCAGGCTTTTCCCTTGACACTGGGTTCACTGGGTGTTTTTGGGCAGGAAGGTGAGAAGCAAGCAAGGTTTGCAAGAGGTGAGACCATGTCCTCCTGCTCCAGCAGTCCCACAGGACAGGGAAAGAGGGGCAGCCCGTCCCGGATTTATTGTGCATTGGAAGAGACGGTGGGTTGAAAGCAGCCACTGAAGTGACCTCTTGTGCCCAACTGCTGCCATTTTTTACCGTGACTCTGTTTTTTAGACATTTTCCTGCTCGCTCAAGTTTGGTGGTGACCTGTCCCTCACTGCAGTCCCAGCCCTACAGCCGCAGCTGTAGCCACAATATCCTTTTTTTCCCACCTTGCTGAGCCTCTCCCCACTGTGTTTGCATGGGATGGGACAAGCAGCTAGCATGGGTGCTGCAAGAGGGAAACAAAACGGTTAAAAGGCAGTAAAAATCCAATTCATCCAGACTTTGGGGCGCTTTAAAAGCCACCTAAACCTCAATGCTTTTAATGACCATTTTCCAGAGGGAGACCTTAGCGGGACCTTAGCCCCCACACTATTCTGTGCCTTACGCCCAAGGCACTTTCCCAGACAACCCTTTTTTTGCCATGGGTTTGCTATGATTCAGAATTAAACCTCACACCAGGCTGAAAGGAGGAAGGGCGCCTGGGGCGTGCTGAGCTGTGCTGCGCTCCACATCCCTTCTGTCTCATTGCAACCCATCCTCCGGGTCTTTGCAAGCTTCTCCTACTCCGCCTCCAGGCCAGGCATCTCCTTCCCCTCAGGTCCATCCGCATGTGGTTTGCAGAGGCTGAGCTTTTCCTCCACACCCTTGCTTTTCCCTCGCAGTAGCCACTTAGCCCCTCCAGCCTGCCCAGAGACTGTGCTCCATGCAATTGCCTCCGTAGGAGGCTCAAAACCGTGAAGAGGAGGTGGCACTTTCTAAGACATGCAGGTGAGCTTGAAACTCCTTGCTGGAAGATGCTGCAGCTGCTAGGACAGCCCTCCACCCACAGTGGGAAAAGACCTGCACGCAAGCAAGTAGCACCTGGCTGTATCTGGGTTCTCCCGCACACCCAGATGCACCCAAAAAAACCTGTTCTCCGGGAACAAAAAAAACAGGAGCAATTTCCCCAAAGAGGCAGATGGCTCCAGACCCTGAGGCTGGTCTTGCTACACTGGAAGGGACCCCGAGCCCCACCAGAGCCGTCCCTTGAACACAGGGCACAGCAACATTGATTGCTGCTGCTGAAAGGGATAAATTCAGCTAATTCACAGCAGCAGTCGGTGCACATCTCCGTGGCGCAACCACTGGAGAAAGGCAGGAAGCATTTTATGCCTTACCTGTGTGGGCTTCCCCTCGCCATCAAAGTACCTGAGCATCTTTCCATCATTACCAGGATCCCAGACGTTATCTTAAACCATACAGGCAGTTGCAGCTCCCGCAGGGAGGGGAACAGAAAAAGTAAAGATATTTTAACAAATCTGAAATTAAACCTTCAAACGTTTTCTTTCAAAGCATTACTTTTGTTTCGGAATTTGCCTGCAAGTAATTTTAAAATGCTTTTTAAAAGTTTGCTTTTAAGTTTAGCATTTTCAGCCTATCCTTATAAAGTTTTTAATTGTTTTAATAACTTTAATCAAGTTTAAAGTTTAGTTAAGCTTTCATTAAATGTTTTGGGGTTTTTTTTTTTTAGTTTTAATTTTTTTCAGTCAACCTGAAATGGACGGAAAGAGATTTGGGGTTTTGGGGGTTTCTTTTTTTAACTTCAAAGAGAACAATGCAGAGTTTTCATCTGGGCCAGCCTGAAGTGAGATTTAAAATGTCTATCCTTTTTTCATCCAGAAAAAAAAAAAAAAAAAAAATGGGCTCAAGATACCTAAGTGGTAGCTACTGTCCTTCAGCTTCAAAACATAAGAAAGAAATTTTTAAAAATAAAAAAAAAAAAAAAAAAAATCAGCTGTAGCAGGAAAGGGCTATCAACAAGTGTCAGACAAAAAGCAGCATTTTTTTACAGAGTGATTCATTTAATTTGTAGAGCTCATTTGCTCCTGGTTGTATCATGGATGCAAAACAGTGAATGGGTCCAGACAGGTTGGAGGATAAGGCCATGGATGCACACCAGCTGCAAAGGTCTAGATGTGAAAATACCTGTATTTTGATCATGACCAGGAGAAGATGTAGGAAGGGAAAGGTCTTCATTGTATTTTTCTGCTCTGTCTGTAGCTCTCGCTGCCAGGCACAAGTGCAAATGGGCTCCTGGGCAAGATGGACATTTGTCTGACTGCTTTATCCTCAATCCACAGATAGAAAAAGATGCAAAAGAAGATTATTAGTCACAGTATTAATAATATCAATAACAATAAGATTGTCAGTAGCATGTTTGATGGGCTAAGCTCTCACACGCTTTGGCTAAAATAAGACTGGCTGCAGACATTTCTCATTTGGTTGCATGTTTTCATTTTGAGTGTTGCTGTTTCTACAATGAAAGACAAAGAGCGAAAATATGGGTGACGTAAAACCACCAAATGTGACCTTTTCTTGTTCCATTTTAAACCAGAACAGTTTGGTTCTGCTACCAGGAGCCGCCCAAACTCCTATGAGAACTTCTGAGTGAAATGAACATTTTTAAAAGCTTTCTTCACATAGTTCCAGGGAAAGCATATGCATTTGCTTTTTCTAGYATTTACTTCTACTGCTTCAGTCCACCTGAGCATGTTGCCCATTTTGTGGCTCCACATTCCTCCTGGCAGGACTGGTTTCTGGGGTTAAAACCTCTGCTCACAGCCCAGCTCAGTTGAAAGACGTTCCATTAACCAGTGTTAAAAAGGCAAAGGACCTGTTGCAACTTGAAGTCCAATCATCCAGCCTATCCCTGGCACCACATTATATATTTCCCTTTAGAAACTGATAGGCTTTGAACCCATTTAGTTTTTTTTATCCCTTTTTAGCCCTATTTTGAGGAGTAATAAGCGGCAGGCTTGGATGAAGGATCCATATGCCTACTGTYGACCACGCTCCAGGCAGTGTTTTCCAACTAAGCTGAAAAACACATTTCACTCTGCACAGATTATTGACATTTCAACCACAGAGTCTGGTTACTCCATTATCTCGAGGTGATGAAGAAGCTGATATATCTGTTAAGGGCTTTCCATGATTGGGATGTAGAAGAAGGGAAGACGTGTTTGATAGTCTGATGTTTTTCCATCCTGCAACCCACTAGATGCTCTTTCTTTGCCTTTATTTCYTCTGCAATGTTCATTGAACAGCTCACCATATATAAAAATAAAAAAGTCAGGTTTCAAAAGCCTGTTACTGAAAAGTAGCATTTAATGGTCTCCAGTGCTTCAGCTGGTCTCCTGCATTTTAATAGCAAGCAGACCTTGCTGAATTAGGCAGCCTGGCATGTCTCACACCCCCGCCAGCATATCAGAAATGGATTTTCCACTACAGACCCTCTCTAGTCTCTGCTTCCACTTGGCAGGGTGAGACTGGACAGGACATGGACCAAAGGGCTTGTAGTTTCCACATGGCCCAACTGGTACCTGTGTTCCAGCAACGTAGCGATCATCTGGCTTCACTTGCGCCTGCAAAACAGGAGGCTAGAAAAGCCCAGAGCTTTGCAAAGGGGAATTTTACCAATATCRTGCTGACGGGAAGAAGAAAATGAAGAATTGCCCTCACCAGCGAAGCTCTGAACAGTCCAAATTCAGGCTTTAGTTCTTTGTGAACTTCACCTGTGATGGATGAAATAAGCACTTTACAACYAGTCCTCCATGGCCTTTTGGTTTGGATAAAGTAAAGGCAGTAAGACTGGTCCCAGCACAGTCGTTGCCACCTGAACCCATCAGTGAGATGCTCTTCAGAGCGGTAGCCTTCAAACACGCGATGAAGACTTTTCTGCTGGACAAGGCACAAAGAAGGAAAGCCTCAACTACAGCCAAGAGGAGTCACTTACAAAAACCTTAGCTCAGAAGGAGCACACTGGCATCGTGATCTGTCAGCGAGGAGGCTGTGCAGAGGAAGAGGAACAGATTTGTAGCAGGTGGTGTGGGGATGCGGCGGCTGGGAGCAGTCTGGAGCTGACTGCCCACAGTCATGTGGCCCCGACTCATTCCCCCAAGGTGTCTGGGAGAGCAGCAGCCAGGAGCACACTGAGGTGCTTCTTAACCCCAGCAAAGTCTAGGCTTTGAGGAGGTTTGGTGCCATTGGCCTGTTCMGTGCTTTGGGCAGTCAGCTTTTGACCGTGTTTCTTTCCCATTTCATGAAGTATCAACGTCACTTTGAGAAAGGTTAGTCTGAGCATCCCTGATCCACCTGCTCTACAGCATTCAGCATTTTATATACCTCCCTTGCTTCCCTGTCTGCTCATTCCTTCTCTAGCCAAAATARTCCAGGTCTTCTTCTCCAAGGCTTTGTACACAACCACTCCTCATAGCCATCYGTAGGAAAGCTGCAGGAATGGATCCAGCTCGACCCTGGGGCAGCAAGAAAAGCTCTCCCACTGCGGACGATGCACCATAAAATCCCTCCATACGCTACACATAGCTGCAGTTACTGGACGTGGTCTTTGCACCGACACCCAGGAACCTTCTGCAAATGGCCAGCYTGAATTTATCCACAGCCATTTTATCTCCACTTTGTCTCTTCTGCCAACATTTTCTTTTAGCTTTTCTTRACTGGAATTTACTCTGATGTGTTAGGTGATTGGCAGAGTCCTCTGAGTCTGCCTTTTGCTGGGCTAAACAAGCCTAGGTCTTCTAATCTCTTTTTTTAAGAGGAGTCTCCATTCTCCCAAATACTTAGTGTATCTTCTCTGCATTTGCTCCAGGTCCTTGTCTGTCTCCCTTCCCTAATTCAGCTTTGCAAGAAGGCTGAGTTTGCCTGGAATGGACTGTATCTGGAGCAGTTCCCTGGCTGGTGCTAATCCCACCATAGCCTGGTTGAGATGGGCAGGGGAGAGGTAGGAAGGAGGGGATTATCCTTTCAAGGGTTCATTCATTATGAACCATTCAGGGATTAATCAAGATCTCCAGTACTACTGTGTGGTTTCCCATGTTCCAGCCATGACGAAGATKATACCAGCTGTCTCCATTGCCTACAAGTTGTGTGTTTTCTAGTATTTCTTAAAAGAGCCAGTGCCAGAGCTGAAGAAGATGTCAGAATTGTAATTCTCATGTGTAAAAATGTGTATTTTTAGTCTTTGTACTTGCAATGAAAAATCTTGGAATTTCAAATCCCTTGTGGCTCAGACAACTAAGCAAAGAGAGAAAAAGCAGCCCTCATATTATTCCTTCTATTTTCTTTTTTTTTTTTTAATTGTGTAGGTTCTAAAATAACCTTACGATTTTGAGGGGACCTGACTCTGGATTGTTCTCAATGAAGAAGGGATGGGTAGTAGCATGTCACCAGAAGGAGAGCTCCACCAGAGCCCGGCTGGGAGACATCTTAACCTCCAAGATGTTGAAGAGGTAAAGCCACAGTGATGACTTTCCCTTCCCTCTAGAGYCACTGGGCAGCTCCAAGCACCAGGGCAGATTATCCCACTGCTTTGAGACACTGTCCTCAGCGGCTGCGGTGACTCATCCCCTGCAGGTGCCAATTGTTCTGTTCCCTGTTGACTATAGAGGAAGACAATCAATTCAGGCTTTGTTTTCCAGCCTACAGCCATCTACRTTGCAAGCAGATGACTCTTCCCACTGTGTTTTTGTTGGCAAACAATAACCATAAATCTTTTGCTTGCTCAGGTTTTCTCCCTCCTTCTGTATCTACCAAATCCTATTTGTCTCTATTTGCTTCAGACAGAAGTGCAACTCCGAGTCTGCTCCAAAGACCAAAAAAAGAGGAGAAAGAGGCTGCTGCCACCGGCTGCAGAGCAGGCCCCAAGCACTTGATCCAGTTTAAGTGCCCAGGCCTCATACTTTTCATAAACATGGGATTATGCTATTTCCAGAGAAAAACCACCAAGAGGTCCAATCATCGGGAGGTAGCAGAACAGATGAATTTTTTTCACATGTGTTCTGAAAAGGAGAACGAAGAGGGAGAAGGAGGCCAGCTTTGAGAGAGCGGGGTCTTTCCTAATTTGTGAGGCTGTAATTCTCCACTCCTCCTGGGATGGCACTCTTTGATGAGGTCTGGAAGCAAACTGATGGCAAACCACAAGCGAAAAAGGAGGAGAAGAAAGGAGAGAAAGMAGAAAGAGGGTGTAAAAGCAAAGGGAAGGTGTAGCCTGGCTGCACACAACTTAGAGAAAGGCTTCTGTTGTCAGAAAGCACCAAACGACTGAACCAGTGCTTTGAAGGTCTCTCTACTACCACAGCTGAGTAGCAGTCCCAACTCATCCTTCTGACCAGACTCACCTTCTGTCCACRCTGTCTGTCTTCAGGCTCTTACTAAAATTTTGCCTGAGCCTGAAAAGCAGAGCACCCCTGGCCATGGAAAGCTGAAACACAGAGCGCTTTCCTCTCTTTCCCACAGACCGGATGGGTTAGGTCGAGATGAGGAAAAGCCTGTTTCATCCCATCCCAGGCACAGCGTGGGCCCTTTGTGTCGGAGTTAGAGCCCGAAGCATGGAGAGAAAGCRCTTGGGCCTTGAGGTTCAGTGTGCAGATGTTGCCAAAGACAAGGAGAGGAGACACCGTGGTTTTACAGTGAGATGGAAATGGTTAAGGGACCCTTCTGCGCCCTTTAGTCTTGTGGCCGTGGTGAGAAGAGGGTACAAGACACTTCTTTTTGTTGCATTATGGATTCAGCTCAACGTGTGGGACCTTCATTCATTTACATCTGTGTTTGTACAATTCTTTCGTGGCAACAGCATATAGGCAGTGCCCACCCGGCCTGAGGACCCATTTGTTCTCATAACGTGCGTCTCACCCAGAAAAATGGTGGAAAAGTGACAAAAGGGCTGTCATCCCCATGCCCTGATGCTGAAGCCCTAATTTCTTGGAGACCATGGGAGCAGACAGTCTGTCTGTGTTCAGCACCTCAGGCAGGAGACAAGGTTCGGGTATAGCCACAGTTATTCAATCCTGACTTCTCTGGTTCAGCAAAGGAGCTGGTGGGCCATAGCCACCCCTAATGGGGATTATTTTATCATCCAGCAGTTTGGGGCCTTGGCCTAGATTATTTTAAGTCTATGGAGGCAGTGACCATTTTTCTGCAGTGTGGACAGGCCCTAGCACCACGGCTCCCCCTCTCCTGTTTGAGCACCTGGTAACACCAACATCATCAGTCTTACAGTTTGTATTGTTATTATAGCATTAATAACTGTAAACATTTTTTTATAAGTACCAACTAATTATCACCTTGGCTAGTTCTTATCTAAAGTTTTCCAGCAGCGAGAGGTGCACTCCCTCCTCCTCGTTCCCATTAGGGACTTTTGCAGGACCCAAAGGCATGGCTGGCAACCGTCTCTCCTACTCCTTAAAGTTTAGGCCATGGCTTAGTTAAGCCAGCCACAGGGTAACYGAGACGTCTGCTCGCACCCCTGTGCCAATCTCACAGCTTTGCCCCAGCCGAGCAAAGTGCCACCTTCACCAGCAGAGCCAGAGAGCAGCTCGCTGCATGCGTAGGCTTCCTGGGAGCGGCAGGCAGGGAAGCTGGGACAGCCATCAGAAAGTGCAAGGAGATCTGGTTTGACATGACCAGCTATCAGCACTAGCTCTACGGTGTTCCTCCCAACGGATGAGGAGCCCCAGCTCTGCTCCAAGGTAGGGACAGAGCAGCCCAGCTACCAGGGAACAGAGCAGCTTGGGGTTTTCCCTTGAGCAGACCCAAAGGCCAAAGCAGAGACCAAGCCGCACTTGAAGGCAAAAGAACGTTTCACAGCGCTGAGCCTGGTCTGCTGCACGGTGTGTTTAACAGATTGGTTATTTGAGGAGGCCGGGATGCGAATGGGAAAAGCAGACGGGGTGAAAGCAAGCTCAGTTTCCTTCTGGAAGCTGATGCAGAGATCAAGCCATGCTAGTTTCACGCCTCATTGCTTGGATGTCTCCATCCTCGCTCACTGCAGAGCAGAGCCCAGAAGACGTGAAGCACCGCAGCACAGGAAGAGGAGCCACAGGTCACCTCCTGAGCGCCTAACGTTCGGCTCAGCTGGGAAGCAGGCAGACCATCGCAGCACGATGGGGTCTGCAGCTGTCCCAGCAGCGATGCYGTGGTGCGATCCAGAAGACCGTGGAGGAGGCTGATGGAAAGCTCAGGCTAGCAGCCTGGGAGCTCCAGAGCCAAAGGCATCCGCAGCAGCTTTTATACTCATCGTAACCCCCCAGTACTTGCCTCCAGCAGCCTGGATATTGCAGGACTGGCAGACAAACTCCTGAGTCGGGGGGGGTATTTTAGCAGGTTATGCCTTTAGCTAAGACTGAAGTCAATCGTGTCCCTAGGTGCCAGGGCTATCTCCACCCTCCCCTCCCAGGAGCAATGTGGGTTTTGAATTTGGGGAGGCCACAGGGATCTTCTCTACGCGTGCCGGAAAACGATCATATTAGGGCAACTTTCCTGGCCTCTATGCACCAGGAGAGCCGTGGGAGTCACGCACCCGCACCTGACCCGTGGCAGGTACCATGGCCCAGCCGGCGTGGCTCATCCTCCCCTGCCGCTCGTGCAGGCTAAGAGCATCCGTGCGCGGCTGGTCCCGGCTCACCGGTGTGCAACGAGCTTGCAAAGCTGCACTGGCTTATTCAAGGGGCAGYGGAAATCCAGAGTCAGCTCAAAAAACAGGGCAGAAACATGTCACGGAGCTGCAGGGAGGATGCTTGCAGCCGCGATGCCACAAAGTGCAACCTTCTCCYGGCTTCCCCCGTGCATCAGCACGGGAAAATCCCAGCGGGACCCGCTCGGGCTCCTGYGGGGCCGTCGCTCACCAGGCGCCGGCACCAGGCGTGCTCGGCCGCTGGGGCACGGCATCGCCGCCGGGCCGGGGACGCGGTGGCGGCGGCGCAGCCTTGCCCGGCCTCCCAACAGAAGCTCGCACAGCGTGTTTCCGTTCTGTCAGCACGTAATGAGTAAAACTGACTGCGGGCCCCACGAGCCGGGGTTAAACCAACAAGCGCAACGTGAGCGGGGGCAGCGTCTGCAAACGGCTGCGCAGACCCGCATTTTATTTATTTATTTTATTTTTTTACAGCCGGCTGCGGCAGCGCCTCGACCTCTCTCCCCACCTCCCCGTCCCCCTCGCGCCTGTCCCACCTCCCGCTCCGCAAACCTCTTCACGGCGAGCCGCTGCTCCGGGCGAAAACCTCTCCCTTCTGAGCAAGGCCAGGCGATTAATACAGAATCATCATTACTTAAGGCACAGATCAGCCCGGCTCTTTTATTGCGTTTTTTTCCGAACTCGCCAGGCGAGGCCAGCGAGCCTGCTGGAGGTTAACGAAGTTCAGCTCAAACGCGGGGTGGCAGCTTTCCAGCTCCTCATCTCGCCGCCCCTCGGGCTGGCGGGGCTGAGCCGAGGCGGGCGCGAGGCACAAAGGTGCGTTGTCGGGGCCTCCCCTAAGGAGAACTCAGGCACTTCATAACTCCAGCCTTAAATTATGCACAGCATCAAGCTAAAGACCAAGGAAATAATAGAAAAACAAGCATCACAAAAGCGTTTAAGCAGTGGAACGCTCTGTAATTAACTTTTACGTGCGTGCACGCGCACACGTTGGCGGGAGGGCTATGCGGCACGCGCGTGGGAAACCACGGCTAGGTTCTCCTGCCCTCTCCCCTTCCCATGCCGTAGCACCCACCTCTGCAGCCTGGCACGTCGCAGGAACGGGGTGCAAGACCCATCCCCTGCTCTCCTGCCTCCCATCCCTCCGCAGCAAGGACCACCAGCTCCAAACCGGCCGGAGAACTATTGCTTGGTCAGACCCGGACCCAGCAGGACGTGCTGCTTTCCGAGCAAAGTCAAGAAGTGGGAAGAGGACAAAGGGGGACAAAGCCCTTTTCTAAGACAGATGCTTTTCTGCAGAGAAAACGCCTCCTTTTCAGGAGGAGCTGGGTATCTACATTCCAGTAGCTCAGGCTCACCCCAACATGTATCCATCCACTTTAATGTCCCCGACACTTGCCCGTCTCTGGCCCGGGGCAGTCAGATGAGATGAACTCTCTCTGCCTTCCCAGCTCCTGCAGGAGGGCAAAGCCTGTGGGAGCAGCTGCATTACCTAGGAGTATTGCAACCCTCGGTCCCTCTTTTATCCTCCCTTCTCCTCACTTTCTGGTCTCTTCTCCTACTTCTTCTTCCTTGTAACAGCAGTAGAGAAAAGAGGAGGAGAGGACACTTCATTTCCCCATTCTGTTCCTTCCAGCTGTATTTTCTGCACTCACGCAGCAGGAAGGGAAGGTGCCACAACCATCAACACAATAAAACATACCAGGAAGCAGAAGGTTTCAGAGCATTTCATTTGTAACCACAGTGAAATCTGCACTATTGTATATAAGGCATAGACAGGTGATACATATATCTTCCAGCCATTGCAAACCCCTGAATGACAGGGAGCCGCAGGGAGGACTTGACATAGTCCCCACCTCCTGGGCGGCTTTGGTAGAGAGACACAACCCAGATACAGAGGGCCCACAGCGAGGCAAACGGATGGAGGTGGCTGTTCAAGCAGCAACGCGGAAGGGACCGAACTGACGTTTTCACGTGCTCAAGCCTGCTTTGACTCAACACAGTCCCGCAGAGTCTCGTGGCGTGAAACTTGGCCCTAGAGCACCCAGATATAAGCAGCGCTTTGTACTCAAGCACGGATCACCCACTTGTTTGGGGCTCTGGGCACCAAGATTTTTCCTTTTGAAACAGGTGGAGGTCACAGAGTAATAACACCAAGATCGGAAATTTCAGAGACTCCGCAAACCGAGGCAAGGAGGTGAACTAACGGGCTTGATTCCCACTGCAGATCAGGAGAGCGAGGTGTGCAGGTAGCCAGCAAGACTTACAGGCTCTCCAGCAGAGCTGGTTTGTGGTAGAAGTGGTACAAGAACCAATCACCCAGGCACCAGCATTTCATAGAATAGCTATGGAAAAAAAAAATCATCAAAAAGAGGTGCAAAACCAAGCACAAGCCAGGAAGAGCCAGTTTTGCCAAGCAGCTTTTGTCCTCAGCTCATCCGATCCTCGAGGGGAAGCATTGCACAGAATTTGACCAAGAGCTGGTCGTTTGATAATGGCTAATAACCAGGGGTGTGGACGTGAGTGATGTTGGGAGGCTTCTAGGGAAAAACTGAACAAATGCAAAAAATGAAACACCCACCCTGGGGCACGCAAGCCCAGAGCCAACTTTACCTCCCAAGCATCAGCCACTTCTGAAAGTAGGACACTGAATCAGTTAAACCTCGGAAGCGAAGATGGATTTTCATAGCTGCATGTCCTCCAGGTTGAAGACACCATCTTCACAAGCGGCAGAGAACTGACCCGTGCAAGCTGGGTGTTGTTAGAGCACTGAATAACAAGGGATTTAATGCTCAAGGCATCACATCCCTATCCAGCAAAGCACTTAAGAATGTGCTTTTTCCTTGCCTTCTGCTAAGAACATGCTTAAGTGCTTTGCTGGAGCAGGGCAGGAGCTTACATTAGTACAGCTTGTCCCAAGAAACGTTGATCCCTCGGGATCACTTTTCACTGCTGCTTGCTCTCATGTGTCACGTTGAGTAACAGCAGCTTCAGGGGACAAACGAAACCGAGGAAGAAATGTCTCATCCTGCTGAAGGCAGCAGGGAAACTTCCTTTTACTTTGGCGGGACCGTGGCGCAAGCCAAGCCATGCCAGAGCGGCAGGACAGCGGTCTCACGAGAGGCAGCTCGGGATCCCCGCTCTGGGAGATGCCTCCTTGCAGGGTGAACAGATGCAGGAGGAAAATCTGAGACTAATGCTGTTTTGCTTAACACCCTCTCATGACAAGAGCCAGTGCCAGGAAGCATGAGAAAGCCCGATTAGTCTACGTTGCTCCACCTAACCGCAGCAGCGGCGAGCCGGATGGACAGGACAAGGGACTAAATTTGATGTTCACGTACAAAACAGCAGAAATGTCTCGGTACTGCCATCCCAGTTCTGTCAAAACTGCCATTTGCTCTGGCGGGAGCCTGTGCTGAGCAAGACCCACAGGATACATCTCCTAACATTTAGTTCTTAAAGCATAAAGCGAACAAACCTGCTCCCAAAGCTGCAGGTTATCTGCCTCATCAGCGTCCTGCAGCAGAGAGTTTCACAACTTATTTTGCAGGCTGGCTTTGTACGGTTTGGCGTAAGCATGTTTGGGAGCACAGGAGAATAAAGACTAATATTGTCCACTTAATTATGGCTGCAGAGGTTGTATGTAATCAGAGGGGAGAAGAGCAAAGTGCACGTGCACGGTTTTGCTCCTGGGGTTGCTCTCAGAGCCGGTGCCAGGCTGACTCCACTGCCACTCTGCCACCAAAATGCAGGTTTTGAAGGGAGGCATGTGGGACTGTAGAGGTAAAAGAGCAGCTTAGAAGGAAAACAGGCTCCAAAAAACCTGGACCACACTGCGTGGTCCTTCATGAGCACAGAATTCGACGGGAGTTTTTATTTTATAATCACCACCAATTCCTGCCTCAGGTCTCGTGTCTCAGAGCCTCGCGCTGGGTCCTGTATCTCACGGTTCCCGCGCTCTTTGGGAAGGCGACGTGACAGCCCCGGGTTTCGGGCTGTGCAGCACATTCCGACTTCAGTAGACTTTACATATAAACCAGATAACACACATTGCATGGCAAAGGAAAACTGCGACTTGTCAGAGCACAAAGGAAAGCGCTCAGAACCTGAGAGTTTTTGGCTTGCATCTACTGCTTAGACCGGCAGCCCATAATTCCTCTACTAAGGACTGCAACATCTTTATACTCTCGCAGCCTATGATTAAGTCATACGAAAAGGTCCTTTTCTCCCCCACCCTCTTCAGTTTTGCACTGATATTCAAGGTCTACAAATCAGAGCAGCTTAAAAGGAAGAAAGACAGAGAGAGAGGTAAAATAACAAATATTTCAACTTAGGTATTGTTTATGTGCTGCTTCAGAGGTGAGTGCTGTAGGTGGTATTCTGCATACTGCATCAAGGAAAGTTATATCTTCATTTTGGCAGCAGCCTAGGGCCGGAGAAAGCGTGTTCCTTTTTCTTCTCCATCTGCTGATGTGATCCAGTGCAGAGCAGTAACTCATTTCCAAAATCCCCAGGCAGGCACTGGACCTTTCCGGCGTTCGCCAGCACAGCTTCAGCTGAAAGGTTTTACCAGTTTCATAGCAGCATAGTTCTGGAGGGGAGGAAAACCGAGGGAAAGGAAAGTTGAGTTGAAGCAGGTACAGCACACCGGCATGTGGATGTTAAAACGTTTTCTCGGGTACGGCACAGAACCGCGGACGGGACCGCGGCCGCGTGTTCAGGGCTGCCGGTTGGGTATCATGACGAAGTCCGAGCCCTCGGAGACAAGAAGCAAGGAGAGCATCCCCGCTAGCAAGGACAGCAGAAAGCCCAAGACACGTGGGAAAACAGGGCTTGCTTGCTTCCAGCAGAAGCTAGCGGTCACGCACACCAGCCAGCAAGCACCAGGAGTCATGCTGGGACTTCGACTTCTCCTTCCACCAGTTCTTAAGATAAATTTCCACCTCTTCTTACCCTTAAAGAATTTGCCACCTCTCCACCAGCATCATCTCAGCGCCCCATGCCTACTTGCTTTGAGGATACATTTCCAGTCCTTGGTTGGCTTCCTCCAACCTCCCCCTCTCCTCTGGCTCCCCGTGTCCCCCCCATCCCTGCTCTCGCCGCTCCTCCAGAAACCCTGAGTCTGTCCTCGCTCACCAGGGCCTGCTCTTAGGTCCATACAGCTAAACTCTCCCCCTCCCCACCGTCCCCCAAAACTGGTGGCCTCATCCACTCTGCCTGCTGGGTCAGATCCTTCGGAAACTGGCCCTAGTCCCTGAGCATCCCCCAAGCCGTGCTATGGTACTGTCTGGAGAGCGCTGCTTTGCATGGACCAAAAACTGTGCCTGGGAATATACCAACCATTAGCCAGTCTGGACAGCAACAGGACGGTTCCTGCCCTGCTCCATCCCGACTGAGCACCGGAGTATGAACCTAGTCTGCAGATCTGTGGACTATTTCCAAAGGAGCTGCCAAAGGCAATGGAGAAATGCAAACCTACTGCTGAAATCTTCTCTCATCCCTATCTGCACCTCTTAGCACCTCACCCATCTGCTTCAGTGTCAACATTTGGCGTATGATTGCTCCTAACAAGCTGACACGCCAGGCAAGGTCTTCCCGGGATCATTTGCAGGGATCTGTACTGTGCTCTGCCCATCCTGGCTGAATTGGGAAGCATCCTGCAAGGAGGGTGCTAGAGAAAATGAGGTGTCGCAATATTTTAGCCTATTACACGTGCAATTCCCTCCTCGAAAGGGGAGAAGATGGCAACACTGTGAAAAAGAATGAGCTGTGTAAATGCTGCTTATCAGGACCACAAGGAAAATAATATCTGAAGACGCATGTTCAGGTCATTTGAAAAGAGCTCTATTTAAAGTAGCTCTGATTCACACACCCGCACCCGCACACACGTACTAGCAAATTTGGAAGTTCCATCCAAGCATATTGAATTTAATTGGTACAGGATGTTCTATCACTCTGTCGCTTTAAAAAAACAACTCTGGAAACAAAGCATAATGCTAGTTATGAGCAAGTTCTTTGGAGAAGAAGAAAAAAACAAAAAAAAAAAACAGAAGTAAAGTTTGACCAAAGGCATCTTGATAAATTACAACGTGTAGCAAATTATGAGGCAGTTTGCCAATTGAGGATTTCTAATAATGCCATAAATCAAGTAAGCAAAGCTAAGGCAGTTTACCAGAAGTCATTAGAAAAGCCTCCAGTGGAATATAACCTTCTAATTAATTATCCATCCATTTGTCTTTCAGTCTATCCTCCAAAATACTCCTATTTTTTATGATTTGACTGGTTGCATTCTGGAGGGTAGCAAGTTTTCTGTCCAGCTATGAATTTGTATTAACAAAGTGTTGAAAGCCAAGCAGGATTATCAATCAGCGCAGAAAGCAAGCTGTAATTAGAATTAATGGCAATGGAAGCAAAGCTGGGCTTGCAGAACACAAATAGAGCTTTAAAAGGTAGTAAACATTTTCATGGTACTGCAAAACAGAGCTGAATCCAGCTGGAAGTCATGTTACATTTTTCTATGGTGGAAGCCACTAAAATCTTTACAATAATCACTGCTTCGGGCAGATATCTTAACCACAGTATTCCCTATACTTTACAGATTCAGAAGCCCAGACAGGACTTTATGATCTTTCATTCTGACTTTCTGTCTAGCACCAGCCTGAGACTCTTCTCAGCTGTTGCAAAATCAGATGAAAAGTCCAATGAAGTCAGCGAGTCTTTCCAAAAGGCCCCTCAATGTGCCATAAATGAACACTGCTGGACAGGAATACGTGGTGGAACTAGAGCATATCTTTTAGAAAGACATTCAATCTCAATACGTGGACCTTTCAAAAAATGATGAATTTACCACAGCCTTTGGCAAATTGTTGCAATGGTTAATTACCCTTCCTCTCAAAAATTAGCATCCTATTTCCACTGGAATAACTCCTCTAACTTTGACTTCCAGCTACTGGATCTTATTATACTTTCGTCTGTTGTTTAAAGAATCTTCTGATGTCAAGTTAAATATAAGGACCACGTAAGGAAATCATATAGGAAATATCCAAGGAATACCGTTCCCAGTCCTAGCTTGTACAGACCATAATGACAACCACTCTGTAAAGAAAGTTAATGCAAACTGTCAAGTAACCTGACACTAAGACTAGGTGGAAGAGCCCCAGTAAAAATGAAGAACCTCAGAATATCAGATTTTCAACATTTTTTCCCATTTTTGTAAAACTAGACAACTTTTTATGGAAATTTGCAATATCATGCAGTTTTCCAACCAAAACCAAAAGGCTTTTCTGTTGGAAATGACCTCTCAGCCGCTAAAACAAGTTGTTCTGTGAACAGCAGAGCTAATGAAGACTGATTCTTCATGGGCTTGTGCCTGAATTTCCCCTCCTGCAATGCTCCCCGTATGTTCTGATGAACCTCCTCTTCCTCCTCAAGTGCCACCAGCCCTTTCCCCACCGGCACATCTCCCCCTCGCTCTGGACAGGGGCCGAGCTCCACGGCTGGTTGAGCACTACACGGACGGGCTGGCTCATCAGTGCACGGGGGTTACGTGCAGACAAACAGCTTGGAAGGCAGCAGACGGCAGATGCGCAGGCAATTTGGGCAATCATGCAAGCTTTTCGCCCCAAGAGGAACGGGGCAAACGGGGTCACGCAGACTGTGTCCTGCGAACAGGGAAGCACACAAGCACGCAACTTCAACGGTTTCCGATTCCCTCTACTTCCAGCAGGTGCTGGTCGCTAAAGCAGCTTTAAATGCCTTGCCTATTTTGCAGGCTATTCTGTTTCTCTGTGTAACGAGCAAAATGCTTCCCTGGTCTGTAAAACTTCACTTGCTGGCTATTCTGAACAAGACCAAGACGTCGGCTTCTTTACGTTGATGGAGAAGCCCGAGTCCAGCCAGTGCTGGGAAGCACATCGGCCCATCCATTGCTGAGACAGGTGGGAGTCCGTGGCTCTGCAACGGGCTCATACTCCTGAACTGCGCTGGCTGCAAAGCTGGGACTGCGGTCTGACGCTTTCAGCACTACATGAGGAATAGGAATAAATCAAAAAAATCCCATTTTTATGCTGAGAGCCAATGGAAATGCCCTGGGTTTGTTTTCAGGTGAGATTCCTGTCTCAGATGGAAGGGCAACACATACAGGGTTAGCGTAGCTAGGGAGCATGGTGAGTGTCCCAGTGGATGCTGCGTATGCATATTTCTCACCGAAGGTATCCTAGCTCAGCGTCCTCAGGTAGAGTCCAAACACAACCAGGTTTGGAGCCAGGGCTGAGACATCCCTGGCTGGAAAGCAGACAACCCGCAGCGGCTGGCACGTGGCATGCGACACTCCCAGGTGGAGATGAGAGCATCACGGCTGAGCTAAGCTTCATTAGACCACTCTAGGCTGAAGAAAGCAGGGGTGACCTACAGCAGCGTTACAAAAGAAGAGGTAGGGACGCAAGGAACCCAGCACACAACAGGAGGCGACAGCACCGCATCCACGGCTGTGCCTCGCACTGAGCACCTCGTAAGAAGGGTCCCACACTGGACACCTCCATTTCCATGGTGGGAGATAGGTGCTTCTTCTCCTCAGCGGTCAGGGGCTCTTCTGGGCCCCTTTGGGGCATGCGGGACATGTTTGCCTGGTGCACTGGGAACCACACGTGTCTCAGCAGGCTGACCAGGCAGAGCTGGGCTCCTTTCTCCCACAGAGGTGGCTCAGTCCCCCTTCATAAGCACTTTGGGTGGGCTCCTTTGGGCACTGGCGCTCGCTGAAGCATTTCCTAAAATCATGCCTGTTCAACCAGTAGCTCAAGGTCTTCTAAACTCCCTACGTCCCCATCCCCTGCTTTCGGTCCTTGCCTCCTAAGACTGCACACTGGCAGGGAATTCACACTGCGCACAGGCTTTTTCAGGCCACGTGCAGGTCCTGGGGCTCCTGCTCAGCCGAGGACTAGCTCCTGAAAAGTGATGACCGAAAGGGCCCAGGAGGTCCCAGTGGAGCTCACAATAAGCAGAAAGCTTCCGATGAGAGCTCATGCAAGGCTATAGCAAAAAGATCAACAGAAGTAGAAAATCAGTGACGTCACCTCCACGTGCGCCCCTGCTGCTATGGACAGCCCTGTATTCCCGTCCCCTCCGTCTGGGTAGCTTGAGGGCCATGTGCCCTCGTGGCCTTCCCTGGAGCTTCCCCTGCCACCACCCACGAGCCACCCCTTTGACTGGGATGAGAGGGGCTGGGTGGCCAGAAGACCCTCGAGCTCCTGCTCGTGAGCTTGAAGCTGCACACGTGGAGTGGCACCATCACGGACACAGCACCTACCGCAACACGGCCCTTATTTTAAATGGGACCTGACGGTGCTCCTGGCACGCAAGTCGGAGCAGAACTGAGAGGGGATTGTTCTTCGCTGTGTTTAATCAGGCTTGTAACGACGAGCCCAGCCAGAAGGTCGGCATGCCAGCAGCATCCTTCATGCACAAACCATCACCAGTGCTGTTGCCAAATTTAGTGTTTGATGAAACGGGAGAGCAACTAAATCTACAAATAGATACAGAACCAGCGACCTCAAAAATTTAGGGGAAGCTGGCCAAATGCATAAAAACAGAAAAATTCCATGAAACATGGCCTTACTTTTTAGAAATATGACTAAAAGTTGACCTGACCAAAACGAAATTAAATACTACAACATTTAGCTAGGAAACAGGGAAAAATCCCAAGTAATAATGAGTGTAAATCAATATTTATAGTTTGTGAATTTTTGCTTCTCTTAACATTGCTTTTGTATGATACCACTGGAACGAACGCAAAGTCACTTGCAGCTTCAGGGAAACACTGAGTTCTTGGTCAAAAAGGATTGGTTTCTGCTACTTGACATAAAGGGGAGTCTCCACGAATGGCTTGGAGTATAGGGCAGGGAGGACGCGATGGAGCAGAAATCTGCGCTTGAACAATTATTTCCTCCTTCTTACTACTTAGCACCTAAGGAATTGCTTCTCCAGCAAGAGAAGTATTCCAGCCCTTCCCATGGATATGAGGATACGGAGACAGAGAGAGGCGTGATCTAACGCCGTCCCATTTTTCTCGACGGGAACAACTGAGCATGCATGATTTCAAATCATCTGAAAGTGATTACAATGGTGAGGAGAAATTCCACACCTCGCTTTTTAGTTGCACACTGCAAACACACGAAGCCATCTGTGGAAGGCAGCCACGTTCTCTCATACCAAGGTATAAATTACCCTAATGAGTTCTTTTCTAAAAAAAATTTTTCATATACGCGCGCTGAATTTGTTAAGTGCTAGAAAGAGAGAGGCGAGTCATTTTTCTTATCAGTCTGGTAGGAGGGGAAACGGAATTCAAAAGCCGTCATGACTTATTCCGGTGCCGTAGAAACAGAGGAGGATACAAAAATCCATCCTATGCCAAACTGGAAGGCTGGGGCTCCGTTATTTATTTATTTTGTTTTGCCAGTGGAACTGACAGCAGGGCAAGAAAAAGCCACTTTCTTGATTAATGAGGTGGAAAGCCTCCCCCTTGTTTGAGACATTATATTGGCATAAACTGTTCCAAGCCTTGATAATGAGAGACGGGGCTGCCCAAATGCCTATAAGCTAGCCTGCATCTTTAAACAATTACAGACTGATATATATTTTTTGCCACTGCTCAGCCCTGTAAAATGGCTGGATTTCTAATTAGGCTGCGTTTTTCTTGGGGATTTTCCCACCGACCCTGCAACACCTCTGACATCAGCCGCTTGAATGTCTCTTTGGAAACAATCAATTAACCTTGGCGTTGTTAGGCAGGAATCGAAACACAGGCACGAAGAGGTGCGCGCCTCGCGCTGCTTCTGCAGCAGATGCACAATCTCTGCTTCTGGCCCATAACAGTCCACAGTGTTGTTCCCCTGGGACCAACGTGGGACTCTGCAGTCGCATGCACCAGGACCATCTCTGTCAAGGCAGAGCAAGCACGTGCACGGACAAGACTGAGGCTGGGCAGCCACTGAGACTTGGCACTGTACTGGGGGGAACACCTGGTGGGGCTTATTCATCCCCCCTCCTCCCCTCTCCCACACCCATCATACCGGGAAGGCGTAGACGAAGATCCCAAGGAAGAGCAGCAAAATGAAGAGCACGATGGCCAAGATAACCACCCACTTGTACCGCCGCCACAGGATGTACTTCAGGGTCTTGTACGGGGAGGTGAACCACAGGAAGGAGGTCTCTGGGCGTCTGAAGCCAAGAAAAGTTGAGGTCACTTCTAAGTTTCCTGGTAGGACCGAGCATCCCAAAGGAGGACCACCACCCTGACTGGGATGCCCCACTGTAACGAGTTGGCTGAACACCCTGGAAACCCATATTCCCCTGGACAGATAATGTCAGCTGGCTTCCTTGGCTGTCCAGGCCAAACCCCCAGCCGCCCTGGACTGTCTCAGCTTCTACAGTCTGAGCACAGCACTCAAGAAATGGAACCTAAACTGGAGCAAGCCCATTGCAAACTGTCGTGTCTCAGGCTAGGATCCCAGGTTTTTAATTTGCTCCTTAAGAACTCTGTGCCCTGATGGTTATTTTTCCATTCAAGATGCTCTTACTTGGGGTCCTCCAACTTGGGGTTCATATTTGGCTCATCACGACCCATCCCAGCTGGCCGTTCTTCATGCTCTTGTTCTGCTACAATTTCCAAAGTCATTTCCAATTTACCCTGTGTGGGTTGAAAAAAAAAGGGAGGGGGAGGAGGAGAAATGAATTTATGATGCAAAACACTAATTGGGAAAAGAAAAAAATACTTCAAGTGTAACCCAACCACCACCTATAAGCACCATGAGGAGGCCAGTAAGGCCGGATTTCTACACCTGCCCACTGCAATATTCCTATGCAGCAAAGACCACCGTTGCAGAATGGGAGTGGAGATATTAGACAGGACATGGATGTGCTCCAGCCTGTTGAAACTGATCTTCCTCCCATCAAAACAACTGAGGCCCTGTCAGGTTCCCCCACATTATCATTAGCTAAGCTGGTGTCCCTGCTGTACATGTAAAGAATTCAAAGGTCTAGGAGAGGAGTTTAGATGCTGGAAGGTATGACAGCAAAATGGATAATAAGCCAATAATGGCGATGATTCCCAGCAAACCAAGTATCAAAGTTTATAATTACACAGGTCTGCAGGACCGGGGCTACCTATATCCCATGACTGAGATTAGTATGTGGAGCAATTTGATTTTCTAGTCTCCAGAAACTTGCTCGTGAGCTACAAGCTGGGACTTACAAACCCACATTATTATCTAAGTAAAGCTGGTATCAAGTAATACTTCTGAGGAAATCATCACCTAGCCTCAGGCAACTTAGACTCCAAGGTCTCAGGGACCAGGACTATAACATACAGTTTGTTCACTGTAGCTGTCTAACTACAGGTGCATGATATGTCCATACTCTGGTGCACAAAGCGTCTATGTACAGGTGCATGAAGTGTCCAGGATCCCACTGTAGTCCCTGGAGATCTATTTGAACCTCGTTGATGATGTCTGGAGAGCGATTCATTTCACTTTGAAGCAAGTAAGGCAACTGAGGCAGGTGAGTCTAGGTCAGGCGTCAGCACTTAAACATGGGCACCTCGTAGCGTTTCAGACTCTGTGGCATGTCCTGTCATTCCCCTCAGAGTCCTGTCTCCTATCTGCTAGATCTGGGTAGTCATCCCAGACACCTCAGATGTCATTGACACCCAAGCTTAGGCAACTGAACTGAGGCTCTATATTGGATGACTTCATTCACTATATAAGTTCCACTACCTGTACTGAATGGTTGCCACTAATTCACATTGGAGCCCAGACACTTACCTTTAAATATATTAGCCTGACAACTGAATCCTTCCTATACTGCTAGTCACAACACAATAGCATTAAGAATACACGTGACAGAGTGTCAAATTATTTGGCACATTCCAAAACACAGAAGCAAAATCCAAAAAGACAAAGAACTTGTCCTAAGGCATTTACATCATGCTGTAACAAATCCCAGATCTGAATTCCAAAACTGAGTTTCCTGCCCTGACCATGGCTTCCTGCATGAGTTTGGCCCAGCCGCTTCCCTCCTCAACACTTTTAGTGAGTTCCCCCCACAGGAAAATGCGTAAAGATGTTGCCAAAGAGCATGAAAGTCCTTACTGCCAGGATCTTCTTCTGATCCTGCTCAGCAACACAGGGCCACCAACCCTTGACGGTTTTCTGCTCAAAGAGTGACACAAAACGTCCTGAAGACAAGGTCTCGTCTACTAGCTCTAAGGAGCACTTTTCGGCAGTCTTGGCAGGTTTGGGCATCCGGTTGAGATCCATCTGAATGGAGCCTGCAAGGAGGAATGTTACAAGAAAGATGCCTTGGTGTAACAGGTCCTTAAAGCAAGGAGTATTTCCCTGAAGGCTTAGAAACACTTGCCATGGCACCCTCATGACCTCAGAGAGCTTGGGCATACACCCACACAGCAAGGGGAAGAGCAGATTCAAGTGTGGTCTTATTTTCCAAGCATAGCACTGGTTTTAGCCCCTGGCTCTGCCTAGAACTTGAGCACTCAGCATCACCACTGCGCGTAGGAAGACCCGAGCTCTGGTCCAAAAGGTATCCCACTGTTTCTTGCTGTGGTAACCATGAAGTCCTTCTAGGAGAGGTTGCTAGACCCTGCAAACTATCTGCTGACTGGCTGGGCTGGTGAGTACTTTGGCTGTTCAGGTTGTCCTGGTGGACCTACTCCAAGGCATTTCTAAAATTCACAGCGAGGTGGGATGCTTAAAACAGGAGGAGTTGCTACAACTGTGGAGTGAGGTCGGCCAGGTCTGGAGAGCGATTGCATAGAATGCATGCTTAACCCACAGCGTGGGCGTACCCATGGGAAGGTCCAAGGGAGGGAGCACACAAATCCACACACTTATAGCTCATTTTGCAAAGCCCTTTGAATTCTATAGGTGAAAAATGTCCAATAGACAGTCAGGACCACATTTATATCTCCATTGGGTGTCTATATTGAGTTTCATCACTAACCAAGATCTAATAAAAGTCTAATGAAAGCTATGCTTATCATTTACCTACTTTACCCCTGTAGTTGCCCGTATGCAGCTATAACTTTGGATGGTTTGCACTGAGATCAAATAGGCAGACTGGGATTTTCAGTGAAGACTAAGACATTTAGGTGAAACTCAAACTGAATGCATCCACAGCACAGTCAGTATAAGAGCTTTGGGCAGGAGGCTCACAGATCTCCAGACATGCTGTTTTATTGTCCCGCCCAAGGTAGTAGTTGCAGCAGTCTAAATATGAATGATATCCCACAAAATTAATAGCTTTCTTCGCAGACAAAGAGTGGCCCTACAGTTAGTGTATTTTCCTAACCTTTAGGAAATCTGAGCTCAGTTCTCTACTACAGACTTCCTGGGTGACGAGAGAATAGCAAATTGAATGCATATAGTTTATCTGCAGTGGCTGAGAACGTTACCACCTATCAGCTGAGCTGTTGCAATGGACATCCGTCTCAAGGTGAAATGTGTAAGCTTAAAGTGCGTGCATTTAATTTACTCTGCTACACTATTTTACCTTACAGTTGGGAAGGGCCAAGAACATGCACCAGGTCTGTTACTAAAGCTCAGCTGGGGGACAGCAGCTTTTTACACTGCAACGGATGAATCACATTCACTAATACGCTTGTATCTTTAGGTTTTCTGTGCCATGGTTTCTTGTGTCCAAGGACAATAACAGGAGAAATCAGGTTTGCTGCCAAACATTTTTGAGGTCCATTGATGAAAAGTGCTATACAAAAGCCAAGGACCATTTTTATTTGTTGGAATTTGCAAGGAATTTGATGTTGGCTGCTGTACGGAGGAGAGTGAACAAGAGCTTGTGATGTGTGGGGGAATGCACCTTACAGTAGAGAAGAGACACAGCTTTTAGAGATAGTGAATGAGAACAAAAGACCCAGCCAAACGGATTACAGGTTAAGGGTTTAAAAGGATCTTGATCACATACTTGCTTAGTGAAGTTTCTGACATTTGAAGTTTCTTTAGTGACAAAAACAAAGGTAGAACAAGATCCAATCAAAAAAAATGCTAATTCTGAACCCTCCAACTTCTGCACAGATAATCTACTGCATTGCTCTGCTATTTTTCATATTAGAGGGGTTTTTTTCCTTCCTGGCCTAAACCTCGATTGGTGAGGCTGATTAGCTAGGCCAGCCTTGGAAGAGGCAAGTGCTCGATCCAGCTGTGTTTATATATAAGCATCCCAATTAAAGCAAGACAGGACAATGGTTCTGTCTGATGGTCTCAGCTGAAACACGAGGTTAGCCTTGATGCAGGTCCATGCGAAGCAGGCGGGACCCTGAAATCTTAAGGTCCTGTCTGAAAGGACACAGCAACCGGGATGGAAATGAGCTGGTAAGGGCTGAAAGGGCAGACGTGCTTTTTCAGGAGGAGAGCAGACTGAAGGGAGACATATAAAGTGGTTACAAGTAGAGGATATAAAATGGGTTATAAAGAGGACTGAGGCCAATAATTTTCCCTTATTATGGAGACAGCACTGGAAGCAACAACCCCCCCACAAACAAGGAGAAATTTATGGGAAGCTCTAGGGGAAAGGTCTGCTCCCTTATGGATATTTAAGGGAAAGAGTCAAAGGACTGAGTGAATGGTATAATCCCTGTTTAGCCTTCCTGGAAGATGGTGGCTCTGTTGGATTTGATGATGCTCTTGACAGTTTATGTCAGCCCAGAAACAGTCTATTGTAGGCTGAGACTGGAAATCTGCCTAATACAAACCACTTATCATCAGTCCTGAACTATTCTGTCACTGAATCCTGATCAGTGGTCTGAACTGGTCTTGTTAGATTTTCTTCATATCCCGAAAGGATTCAATAATTGCTTGCTTTGCATCTGCATCAGCAGTGATGGAGCCAAAAACATCTCCCCACTTACCCAAGTAGTCATCAAAAGAGAACTTGTCATTGTCCCAGATCTGGAGGATAAGCTGTGGTGGAATCTTATTTTCAGTCTTGTCCAAGCTCCAGAAGTGCTCCTAAAAATACATCAGAAAAGAAACCAGGAAAAAAATCTCATTAGCAGAAGCAGGCAGAGTCTGGCTACTGATTTCTGAGCAATGGCAATCCTGTGGTGTACCCCCTCCTGGTGTGTCCTGCTTCTGTGCTGCAAGGCAATGGCCATGAGGACTGTGCTGGCTTTGGCCAGTCCTTGGACAAAGATGCTCAGTGGAAGTTGCAAGGTGCTCCTGGAAGTCAGGTAGGTATCGCTTTGCGCCTTCGTTTACTTAGTGACAACATTTGAACCCACAGCCACCATGAGCTTGCAAGTAAGATCTCTCCGGGAGTCACAGGATCATATTCACACGATTTAGCATGGTGCCTGAGAGCTACTCAGGTACCCTCCATGGTGGAGAGAGCAGTGAGCAGTGTGTGCCAGTGCTGCCAAATCTCATCTCACCAACCAGTGGCATGATTACTCAAGGTCGAGGTCAAGAGCCAGATTGTCTACTTTCGGTATAGTCAGGCTGTCACTCCCCGAAAAGCCAACGGAGAAGAACTGTTAAATTAGGCTCCTCCTTTGAATCCCATCACTGTGACGATGAGTTTGTGGTCACACCGTTGTAATATATGGTGGCTACTCGCCCATCCCACAAAAGTTGCTATTCATGTGGTTGCAACTGGTAATATTTCCCAGTGGGGGTCTAATACCACTTCTAGAATGCTGGAAGATGCCTGAAGGTTAGGACCAAGATGTGTCAGGACAGAGAGGGAGAGATGGAGACACACACAAAACCAGGGCTTGTTGTTTCTGGCTCCAGCCAGCTCTTGCACAGAGGAGGCAGAGTCACGACCAGTGTCTCCTGACAGCACACATTTCGAGGGTGTCCTGTGGGCATTGCCTCCTGCCGCACTGTTGCAACAGAGCAGTACCATAAATGGAACCGATTTAATTAAAACCAGGAAACTTCAGCATTATTCATGACACATACGTAGCACCATAAATTCACTGCTGTGGCTACAAAACTCTGATTCATTATATCGTGCAATATAAAAAAAAAAAAAAAAGAAAAGAAAAAAAAACCATGTCACACTCCATAAGAACATAAATATTCAAGCAGGGAGACTGTGGGTGGAGGGAGGCACTTAAATCCCATTGAAACTGGTTTCACTTTAAGAGATCACCCTAGAAGGTTATATTTCAATTTAGCTCCCCGCCTTGCTTTGGGAAAACAGACCAGCATTTTTGCAATGGAGCATTTTATTTACACATTTTTAATATTTTTTAATCTAGGAAAATAAAATAAAATCAATGGAAACTTCTATCGCTCACCCCTTCCTCACTGAAACATATTAAAATGTATGTTTACCCAAGTGGGGGGAGGGGCTGTGTTTCCCAGCTAATAACTTGTTTTAAATTAAAACTGCTAAAACCAGAAAAAGCTTATGGTGATTCTTCCTTTCCCATATATTGGTCAGGTCTTGTGCTGCAAAAGGGCTGTTAGAGTCACCCACAGAAACCCCTCCTGGAGCCATGTACCTGTGCATGCAGAAGGCAGTAACCAGATTTTAAAGACTTAAGGAAAAGACTTGAGGTTTAAAACAAAGCATCCAAATCATGCAACCTGCTTGTTTCACAGTGGGACAGACCTGCTTTGATTTGCAGGATGAGAGGAAGCAGAACTATTGGCAGCATCAGCCAAAACTAAGAATACATCTACCCCAGGGCAAGGCCAGGTCCCAGCATGGCTTGATACATCCAGGTTGACTTTACTCTGGCCAGCCGAGGCACCAGCTATAGCACAGCCCAGGCAACGTGGGCTTTGCTGTAGGCACGAGCCATTCATCTGGGGTCTGAGAGACGGAGTAAGACCCATCTGACGTGATGTGCATCAAATCTAGACACCCTGAGCTCCCTCGGACCAGCGGAGTGAACAGACCCTTGCAGAGGGCAAGTCCAGTGACCTACTGTACACGCTCAACCTGGCACAGAGCAAAACATGATGTACAGTTGCCGTCTCCTCTCCAGTGATTACTAATTTGCCTGGCTCAGAGGTTGATCTCACCACCATAAGCACCTGCATTAGTCACACGCGTCCACACTATGCCTGCTGGATTAAAGCCAGGTAGGATGCACCCATGAGCACCGTGCTCAACCCCTCCATTTCCATTCAGGAGGTGAGATCCCACCTTGCCAACCACACATTGGACCTTTTCTTTGCACCGTCTCATGCACCCAAACTCGAACTTGAGCAAAACTCAGCATCTGAGCAGCCCCTTCTGACAGCAAGGGGCCCAGTGATGGTAGCTTTGATCTCCAAGAAAGGTAGTGCTGCCTGGAAGACCTGATCCCATGAGTGCCCTGATGGGGAAACAGCATGAACCAGGAGAAGAGGCGGGTTGTTGTGAGACCCAAGTCACTGCCCCAACCTGCTGCAGCAATCCCTTTCTTGCTGGTGGGCTCCCTCCCCGTCGGCCGATGGGGACCTAGCTCCCTCCAGGGCAGCAGGAGAGCGCACGGTGCCCAGGCGGGAGCCAGCGGGTGCTGCAGGTGGCTCGCACTCACCTCCCAAGCAATAAGATGCAGCTGAGTCTCTGTCCCCCGGGACTGATGGTGCAATTGCTGGCAAACTCACAGGCCTTGCACTTTCTTTGCAATGCCCAAAGACTCGCCTGCAGTCAAAAGAAACAAAACCTCTCTCCCRGACAAGCGGACGGTAACTGCAATCCCCAGCCTCCCTCCCCAGCGCCGCTTTTACACCCAAGAGCAATGCCCCGACTTGCCTGGGACTCCCTGCCTTCCACAGGATGAGTCAGGCAGGATCAGACCCTTTCCGGGTGGCGATGCACAACTTGTACAGAGCGAGCACGATCTGTGCAGCTTTGGCCTTTCTTGTGGAAAAACCCTGTAAAATGTGGTTTTGGCTGGTGGCAGAGCTTTCCTCCTGCGAGCCCCGTGAAGCCGGGGACACTGCGGAGCGGAGCTGGAAAGGCAGGCTGCGAGCGCGGCTCGGCGCAGGGGCAGGGGAGGAATTCGATGCCGAGCTAAGTTTATGGGTCCATTTCAAGGCAGTGTGAAATTGGCCTCCATGATTAAATCTCGCTACGAAGGTGCACTATAAAAACAACCCACGGCAAGAAATTTATTTCCTAGCCTTTTGCAAGACACGGGGAGGAAGGGGGCTTGAATTATTGTTTGGGGTTTTGTTTTGCATTGGTGGGGGAGGAAGGAGAAGGGAGGCCGGTGAATATTTTATGGTCGTGAATAATGCAGCAGGGGAGGCAGAAGAAGAAAAAAAAAAAGGCTCATATCACTGGGAAAGTGTTGACAGGGCTGCATTTCTTCTGGGTTGCTTATGTTCGCCAGAATACCAAGTAAAGAGCAACCCCGCGTTTTCTGGGAGGCCTCCGCGCGCTGGCTCCCGGGCCGAAGCTTTGCAGAAAGCCTGGCTTGTTTCAGGAGCGAGCTGTCTCCCAGGGTGCTGCGGCCGCTCCGGCCAAGCACRAGACCCTCCCTGCTCTCCCGGTCACCTTTCCGGCCCCGCAGCGGTCGGGAAGAGCCGCTTCTTCTGCAGGAGCGGGAACGGGCCGTTGTGCAGGACCATCCTCTAAGGTGTTGGGAAACCGCTTCTCTGAACCTCATCCCATTAGGAGATGTCATCTGTTTGCAATAAGCAGACAGCTGAAATCGTTCATTATTACACTTTTATTGGACTAACTCGCCTCTTTGATCTCCCTGCTGTTGCCAACTCCCACAGTCGTATCCCAAGTCTCACGGCACTTGGTTTTCTCTGGGGTTTTTTCCTTGTTTGTTTGCTTCTAAAAGTCCCAGCTCCTGGAGTCAGGTGACTACGCGAGACTCCCACCTCCCACTTTTAAAACCTCTAACCCGTTATTTGCAAGGGAAGCAAGCTCCAAAACGCATCCCTTTGGGCTCCAAAGCCAGGATACAAGGTGAAAGCAGCCTGTTGCACTTGAAGCCAGCCCCATAGCCTCCCTCCGAGGTTGACTCACGACCCTCTTCAGCGCCGCCTCCCGCAGAGCTCTGCGCTCCGAGTCCTTCCCCRAGCAGGACGGCAGCTCGGCTCGGTCCCGAGCGTGCAGTATCTGCTTTGCGTTTGAGCATAGCGTTGCCAATACCTGGAGGAAGACTCCAGGCGTCGCCACACCATAAACGTTAAATAGTCATAATATTTGCCTTGGGGCATGTACTCTCGCCTGGAAGCGCTCGGTGCAATGCTATTTTCTCAGTCTCCGCACACTGCCTTTCTGGCGGAGTTTATCGGGCTTTTCCAAGGCCATGTGGTCGTCCCGCTGCTATTCAGGAGCTTTGAGCCCTGGGGTCCGGGTCTTGGCCACTTTGCGAGCAGCAGTGCCGAACCTTAAGCTACAGCATGGTCACACTTTGCTCATCCCTCTCCACGCATCCATCAGAAAGCAAAATCCAGAACAGTAACTGCTGCCCGAGTATCGCAGAGGCTGCCTGTGCATCACAGGCTGCGACTGCTCGGCCTCCTCATTTCACAAAATGCCCGTGTATCATTGTACCTGCTTATTTCAGTCTCATTAAAATACATAATATATGACTGGTTCATCTATGTGTCCTCTGGAAAAAAGATACATTTGGAACACATACAAAATGTTGCATTTTGGCCAAATGTGGAAAGAAAATGAACTTTTTTTCTTTGTTTTCTGATGTCACTGAAATAAGCAGGAAGGGACATAATAAAGGAAGAGAAACAGGAGAGGAAAATTTCCAAAATTAAAAAGCAATAATCTTTTTTTTTTTTCCTAAGCTTTTTCAGACTGAAAAGGAATGAAAATTTCAATCTAACAAGATATCATCTGTTTTTAAGAAAAATCACAATTCGATACTCAAAATCTCAAACCAAAACCAACCAGGGCATAAACTTTTCTTGGTTCACACTGGAGTTTTGGACGCTAATGAAATGGAACAAAAAGATGACACAGTGATACAGCTGCAGAAACCTCACACCCCTGCCTGTTTTTTATGAAAACAAAACAAGGAGAAACTGCACACTTACCTCAAGGCTAAACTCTAGCCCTGCCTGACAACTACATCGAGTCAAATCTGCCCGCGTGCTCAGCTGACGCGAAGCGTTAGGCTCCGAACCATCGCTGCACAGTGTGAGCCTCTCCCATACAAAATCGATTGCAACAGTGAAGTCCCAGCGAGCCCCTTCCCTGGCACCAGCTCCTCTTTCCCAGCTGGTGCGAATCTGCGTGGCTCAGAGGAATGCAAGGGTTGATTTGCCCCAGGTGAGGTTCTGGCCCATCGCAGGTCCGAGCTGTCAATACCAGGAAGATGTCAGGACGCTGTAATGAACCCGTAGACAAAGTAACAAGAATTGATGAAACCAGATGGAGCTGGGAGAGCTTCAACACCAGGGAGGGAGAAATTTATTCTCAGCTCCACTCAGCAGCAACACGCAGAGCAGCGGAGCAAGACAAGCCTATGAGTTACAGCCCCTTTTTTGCCTGCTTTTCCCACAAATGCCTTTGCACTTGTCTCTTTATATGGGTTTAAGTCACCAAACGTCCCTCTTTCTCATCTCCTTCCTAAAGACCCCTCTCTGGTACGATTTCTAGGATGCTGCCAGCTGATCAGTTATATAAAAACTCTTCCAAAAGTCAGGTTTGCTGTTGTATTCAGAGCCCAGTTCAGCAGACTTGGAGGCTTCCGCATATACCGACTGTGCCTTGTGGAGACGGGGCCTCAATTATTCAACCACATACACGCAAGCATCACTGATATCTCACAGCCACTGCGTTATTCCTCAGACTATCCTACACGACCACCTATTTCTAGGCATGCTAGCAGCGTGCTCGCTCCCCTACCAACCTCTTTTGTTCTGCTATTCCCATGCCCTATACTGGCTCTTAAAAATGARAGACAGGGAAGTGTCTTCCTACCCATTTAAAGGGCAAATAGAGCAACAAACTGGTGTTCCCTTCACTTCCTGCTCCACAGCTGTCTGAAGAAACAAATCATGTCTATTCAGTACCATCACCTTTGCCATTTTCCATAATGTGATCTAACTAACACTGAGAAGTTTACAAGAAAGGAAATTTTCCCATGCCTGAAACACCTGTCTACATACTGCTGACTTCAGCAACCACTGTTGGTTAAAGAAGCAGCTGAACTTGGAAGAAGAAGTTCTCCTGGACTTGGCCTCATGGAATATTACTGGTCTTTTCCCACTGGCCCAAGCAGCACTACACATTCAACCACCTAAATAATTCAGGATTTCTCTCTTGATTTCTGCGGAGTCACCTCAACTGAAAGCCCTCTCCCTCCCCAGGCAGTTTGGTGCATCATCCCTGACATCTTTCCTCCCAGTGGCTTTGGCCTTCACTGATTCATGCTGGCCTCCCAGTTCTGTTGTTAGAGTTGCCCTGAAGCCCAGCAGGAATTTCTGCAAGGCAAACTAGAGTGCCTGCATGGACCCTGCCAGAAAGCAGCCTCACATCTCTCCTTCATTAGCTTCCTATGAAGGAAACTCACTCACTTCAGCAGCGCCTCAGCTGAAGATGTCCTTGTGTCCATTCCACTGCTTCCATCCAGTGTCCCTTCCTTTCTTGGATGAAGAATTCATCCTGATGGGGCAGCGCCATGCAGGACCTGGCTATCCAGAGGTCCCAGGCCATCTGACAGTCAGTAAAAATTGGCTACCTAGTGAGACATGTAATCTAACCTACATTTTATATGATCAAGCCAGAAATGTGGGAATTTTATCTGTTGGCTGTCCAAAGAGTTCCAACTCAAAGTCAGTTTGCATTTGCACCCAGTTAGGTTGCAATAAGCCTACTTAAAATTCGGATGGGTCCCCTTAATTGCGTACACAAAGTGGAAGAAAGCTGACGAATGCAATCGCTCCTTGAAAAAGCATCTCACCAGAACTACCCAAAAGCCTTCCCACTGAATAAACAACACCATTGCTTGCAGTTTGTTGCAAAGTATTGGAAAGTTTCCTCTTCAAATGACTCTCTCTATCTGTGCAAAACAATCCATTTTGTGTTCTGGCACCAGCGTTTAATTTTTTGTTCACAGCTAACCCCAAAGACTAGTAGCAGAACAAGTATGAAGATAACAGCTATGTTCCTTGGTCTGGCTTCTGCCAATGACATGATATGATGACACAGATTTGAAATTGCCGACAACGTTCCCATACTCAGTATGTTCATCTCCTGGAATTGCCTTTATGCAACTTCTTTCAGATTGTATACAAACAACCCAACCAGGTCTTGGATACTCTGACCTAATGGTTTACTACCAGGTCCAAACAAACACCAACATTTATGAATTTGCATACTGAGGTGTTCTTGAAATCCTATTTTGAATATCAGCTTATGCAGATAATGTTTGCTTAGACATTCAATGTCAAGCCTTTTCTGCACTAGAGGACATCTAGAATTCAGATCTGGCTGCTATATTCAACTACTGCTGTAATTGGCACTTGAAGCTGAGTATTTCAAAATCAATTTCACGCATTTTCCACCTCCACGGCGCCTCTGTGACTCAGGAGCTGAATGTTGCTCTGACTGGGTGCCCAGTGAAACGTGATCCACATACGGTCTATCTTGGCATTGCTCTCGATAGAGTCTGGTTGTACCATGACCATCTGATAAAACTGTCTGCAGGAATCAAGACCTGACGGACTTAGACCTGGGGATCTAAAGTTCAAACTCGGTAGACATTGGCTCTTTTCCCTGCTAGCCGGCAGCAGAATATGGTACTTCTGGGATCTGGGCCCACCCGTTCTGCCATTAAGTAAGTTGACATGCAACTTCATGCACATGGGTCAAGGATGCTCAATCTACCTTTCCACTGTAGCTCCCCCTGCTAAGTAACGGTGCTCCAACATGCATTGCATATTGACCCTTTCACCAGAACGACTTCATGATTTGCATTCTAAGGAAATATCCCCTTGAGGGCTCAGTGAGCTGCAGGCATGCTGGCTTGTGTCAGTGCAATGTCACGGCCTGACTTGCCCAAAAGTGCATGCGCTAATCCTGCGTCGCTGTAATCAGCCGGTACCTCACCGAGGGAACCCATAATTAAGGTCTCTAGAGGCTGTTGCTAAAGAAAGACTGCACAAAAAGAAGGGGAAACAAAAGAAGGAAATTCTGAATAAATGCAAGAGAGGATGTATAAAGAAACACGCATTTATATGTTTTGAGAAGAACTGTTTCTAATGGTGGGATCCCTTTTTTGTAGGGATTTTTTTTTTGAAATTCAGGATGGGAGAAATTCCTATTTCAGAATGAGAAGCAAAATCTCTGTAAGTTTTCTGCAGCAAGAGATCGGGAGGGAAAATATCCGGAGATGATTAAGATGTTTAGAAAAGCAGGAGTACTCACACTTCCAATCTATATGTTGAACTGATGCTTCCAGGTTTTACAGGCTCCTGCTTTCCCGTCAGGCACAGTGGGAAGACAGGAAGGTGGAAGCCTTGAAACCCCACAGCTTCGAAGCTTTGGAGCTGAGGTCCCCAAAACCTCTAGTGTTGTGGCAAGGATTAAACTGTCCTGGCTACGGCTGGGCATCCCAAAGCTAGCGGAGCAAAGAAAGGGGAGTAAAATGAAAGCTGCTTTCCTCCCGGCACTAGTCTCTCCATAGGCCAACACCAGCGAGGCTGGGTGCAGGTGGCTTTTAGCAGCTCAGAATTTGCCATCTGACCGTTTTGATTTAAATTCCACTTTCCATTGCCTGTGTTTAAAGTTCGGTGCATGGGCTTTTACAGCAGCAGTAATGAACCTGGAGTTCAAACAGCACATGGCGAGATCAAAAATTGCCAGAGCGGAATGTGTCCCACAAATACAAAGCATGGCTTTTCATTCATTATTTTTTCCTTTACAGAGAGGTTTTACAAGCTGTTTATTTTCTGATACAGTGTTGGCAGACATGTGGTCGGAGGAGAATCAATATCAGCACAGTGGGATGTATTTTCTTAAACGGTTTATAGGGGGGTCTTTGCTTTTTCAAAGAGGGATAATTGAATGTAGTACACACTGTACTTTTGATTTGTTTAACATGAAGCGTGAAATGGGTACAGCTATGATTCTGTCAATCAATTTAACTATCCGGCGATTCATTTTGAAGCTAGGCCCCCTTGCGGGGATCGTCTGGCTCAAGGGATTGGGAATTTGTTCAGCATCTTCCCCGCCAAAGCGCCTGTTCTAACCCAGGTTGTGCTGGGATCTTACTGGCTCCCATAAAACAAACTGGGAAGCGGATCCCAGACGAGCTTTGCGGAAGCTGATGGTCCCACTGCAACGAGCTGCCTTTGGGCACCCCGTATTCAAACACACACAGAGACCAAGCTTATGCAGACAAGGCAGGGAACGGGAACAAAGACTCAAGGTTGGGGTGGGTGAAGGAATTTGAGTTTCTGGGGGTGTCACAAAACAAGACCTAGTCTCGAAAGCCGAGATTGTCCCTGTTCTCCATACAGACACACAAACCTGACAACAGTGCTGTTAATTTCCAGGTGATTTGAGCAGGAAATTTAAAACCAAGTGAACAGATACCTTCCCCTCAAGCGTTCCTTGAAAGCCAGTCCAATTTTCCCTAGCGTTATTCCACGTATCCATCCCACCTCCCTCCCTCTATTTCCTTCCCTCCATGCAACTGCCAGTCCACACTTAGGCATCGTGCTGCACTGACTTGACTAAGGAATACCAGAAGGAATATCCAACTGTAGATGTTGGAATAATGAGACCAAAATCACATCCAGTTTTCAATCCCTCACCTCAGCAATCAGATCTCTTACTAGTCCAAGGACATCTTCCTTCTGAATCCCAAACATATTCCCATCTCTGCATCAATGGTACATCACAGTCCCTGTTCCCCTACATGTCCCTGCCGCTCACCCCTTCAGATACTTGGAGGCTGTTCCCTCCAGTCACCCCTCTTCAGCCCATCGGTCAAGTTAACCCATAGCTTGATGCCCATTATGCCATGCTCAAGACCAGAGGTACACACCTAACCATCTCCAACAGTCTACAGAGGAAACGTCATCTCCATCTTTGGAGTAACCCTGTTGTTGACTGGGCATCTTGGAAGTCCCATGCAATCAGGAGAGTACTTTGATGCTGCTGCACCAGTACTCTGCTGCTCACAGTCCAGAGGTGCCTTTCCCGGAGGGTCAGTCTCTCCAGACTCTTTCATTAAACCAATTTCCCCACCTGTCCACCACTTTCCATTTCAAATAGCTTAAAGGTAAATCTGGTCCCTGTATAGCTTCACCACGCTGCAGTTCTGCAGATCTTAGAACAGGCAGCGCATTTCACCCTGGAGTTACTATGAGAAGGCAGATGTTAGAAATGTCCATCCAGGGACACTCACCTTTTTTGCGATGTAGCACACTTGTTCAGCAGGGAGATAGTCAAAGGGAAAGACAAATCTCCAGTTGAAGTTGCCCTCTCCTCCCATAGACCTGTAGTGCACATCTGTCTTCTGCCTGTTCTCCTCGTGGCCAATCAGCCAGCTGGCAAATGTAAATATATTGCATGAAGAGCTAGAAACAAACCAAGGATTTTGGAGCAGTTTGCCCAATTTCACAGAGGCCATGAGCAGGCAATAAAGTGTCTCTCACCCCCATGATAGATGYCTTGGGCTGCTATCTGTAAGGGTAACCTGGAGCCCATAGGAGACTTGAGGGAAAATAGAACAGTCCTGCAAGGTTAAGAGATGAACTACTGCTTGCGGTAGCAGTCTGAGAGGTGCTTGAATCTCTTCATCTCTCTCACCTTTCCCCTAAGCTTTGTGGATATATTAAAGACTCAACATAGCTCTAAGCTCTGGCTCAAAGTTGTCACTTATCCATCCATAAGAACAGGTCAGCTTCTAACCTGGCTTCGTGAGAGGTCTTTTCCCCTTCTAGCAAACTAACCTCATACCTGGCCCCTAAAACCAGACCTCTTGATGGAGGTAACCATGCTGAAGAACAGGACTACTTTTCCCCTCTACTTTCTGTTGGGTTCTAAAAGTCCATGTAAGCTGAAAGTCCTAAATGACCAAGAAGTTTTTCCCCATGAAACTCCTAGAGCGAGCTGACCCTGCTCTGGCTAGAGTGATCCCCAGCTGTTCTCTGTTAGAGACTGGCCTTTGCAGCACAGTTCCTGTCCTGGACTGAAAAAGCTTGTTGTGGTCAGTTCACACAACCAGTCCAGGGGCAAACAGAAAACTTTCCATAACAACTATTTTTTCCAGTTGTGAGTTTTGCAAGTGTTGGGTTTTCATTCTGCCCTCTCTCCCTGTCCAAGATTTTTCGGTCTTCAGCAATCAACAGAACAAAACAAAACAATAAAACATATCCATTTGTGTATTTACAGTCCTTCTGGAGGAAAGCCAAAAGATTCAGGGAGAATTTCTAATTAAAACAATTATCTTGTTTGATTGTTTTCCACTTAAACTGAAAATATGTTTTTTTGCTCAGCTATACAAATGATTCCCTCTTCTCCAGTGCCTCAGAGGAGCACATGACCAGACCCAAATGTCTGGGGGAGACAGGGAAGGGAGGTCTACTCAAGTTCATCCTACAATACAGATCACATGCACATGTGCTACATGGACAGCGAGGGCTCGGTGGCACTGGGAACTGTGTGATGAGGTTACGCTAATACTTAAATTGTGGCTGGATTATTCGATTTGATTTGATTGGATGCAAATGGCAAGCCTGTGTGTTTATTCATGTCTTTAAAAGCTTGGCAAGGAACCTTGGAAGATGCAGTGTGAGCGCCCTCTCCTTGCAGGCAAACAAAAGGACAAATAAATGATTTGATCTGGACACTTTGCTGGCACCTTTTTTTTTCTTGCAGAATTTGCTGCACCCTCTTCACTGCAGGAAGAGATGCCAGAAATCAAAAGCATTCAAATCACAGTGTCCTGGAATTAAAAATGTAATATAGCAATGGCTGTGGTGAATCAAGCAAAGGCCCATCTTTCCCCTTGTCCTGCCTCCGGCAGGGGACAAACACAGATATCTCAAGACTATAAGAAGGGGCAGATGCATAGGGATGCCTTCCCAACATAGCTCCTCAGCTTCTGACAAATTGCAGATCAGAGAATTCCTACAGATAATGCAGGCCTTGATGGAGTTTTAATCCATTAATTTGTCCAGTATTTTTTTGAATCCATGCAGCTTAAGGTATCTGCAATATCCAAAGGCATAGTTAGGTTCTTAGATCCAAATTTGTGCGTATTTACAGAGGTGGCTGTATTCTCAAACACGCACACCTCCTACTGAGCTCAGCATGTGCATAGGATCTCTGAGGACCAAGGCCATCCTTTCATTTAGGAACCCCAAAAGGCACACAGGAGCCCAAGAGGTTTAAAGATGCCAGACAGTATAGTGTAAATCATAGTTGTGTTGGATGGTTGGAAGGGGACCCTGGAAACCTCCAGTCCAACCTGCTCAGAGCGTTTTTGCCTAGCCATGTCTTGAAAACCTCACAGGACCTAGGAAAACCCACCACCCTAGGAGACATGGTTTAGCGTTGGTCCCAGTGAAGTAAAACTTTTTACTAGGAATTTGGCTTTGAAAACAGTACAAAAATATCCTTTATCTATGATACTGATAACGTAACCCAGACAGACAGGGCTATTCACCCCAAAAACATCTTCAGTTCTTAATGAACATGAATTCCCTACACTACCACTCTTTTATCTACCTATATCACAAGGGATATAGGGGGAATATAGGAGAATATAGGACCCTTAGGAGGGGAAAGTCTCTTTGCACCCTGAGCCTTGCACAATCAGGACCTAAACTTAGCTGAGAAATTTTTGTGCTACTGTAAGACTATCAATAAATAACAAATTAAATAAGAGGCAACCAAGTTCTGTCTTAGGCATGATAAAAAGGCACCTATTTCATTTACCTACCTAACTGAATTGGCAACAATTTACATATTATGTAGAAGATAATGTCCAAGAGACTGAGATTCCAGCCCTAGCACTGCCTAATGGGTAATTTCTCTGTAAAATGGAGAATGAACAGGCAATAGCCTCCTCAGAGAAGTGCTTTGAGATCTTCCGAAGAGAAGCACCAGATAAGAGTTTCTTATCCATCTATCTTATACTTAAGGTAGGCTTCAGGTCCTCCTCAGGAGGTAGCAGTGGGTGGAAGGAACGGTCCCCACCAAAGTTACATCACATCACAGTAATGAAGGCCACTTTCTCCACATGTCCCAGGCCAAGTCCCTGTCTGCATGGCAGGTGCTCAAGCACAGGAAGAACTGTTGCCTCCTCTCCTTATGGGACATAGGGTTATTTAGACCTCATCCAGAAATACTAATGATGTAGCCTTTCTTTTTTGGGGGGGAAAGATGAGGGAGCTGAGGAAGATTTTTAACTCATTTACACTGCAGTGAGATCTGTTTGGTCATTGAGAATGATAAAAGCCTGCCAAGGGGTATCACCAAGTGCTGGATGCCCTTACTTTCCCAGTAACACCCTGCAAGTGCTACTATTTCAGAGCCCCAAAGTGCACAGAGCAGCTTAGCTGGAGCTGATAACAATGCACTTGATGCGAATACCAGGTAAGCAGTGTGCATTCTGGATTTACAGGAGGAAAATTGGGATTGTAAAAAAGGGATTTACAGTCTGTTTCAAAATCCTACCTTTTCCTGTCCATAAATCCAAAGAACATACAAAATAAGTAAGTCCCTTGGCTGAGATTGGAGCATTTTACATGAGATAAAACATAAATGGAGTCAGGCAGAGAAGGGAATGTGCCAGAGCAGTTACTGCTGGTTGCCACATTTTTTTGTGTTTCAAGGGAAAAAAGGGAATTCCAAAAAAGGCAGCTATGCAAACAAGCTAACCTATGTATACAGAACAAGCACACAGCTATCCCAGGAGAGGAACTGGGAAAGGGCCAGGAGGTGGAAATGCAGAATATGTGTCCCTCTCTCAGATGGCTAGGTTGCTTCCCCACATCTTATCTCTCTTGATATATATATATATTGTAGTGTAAGCATCTAACTGTTAGAGATGCAAAGAAAGCCTTGACAATATTAGCCCTACAGAGATGCATCTCCCAAGAAGCTGGAACCATAGCTGGAAAGGTGTGAATGGCCCTTCATCCCTGTGGGAGGTTCATGTCTATCACAAGCAATAGTAATGTGAGGGCTCTGTTAACTCCTTCACTGCTACCTTTGCACCTCGGGACGATGGTACCATGCAGAAGCAGAAGTAGGGTAGCTTACCCTTTCACGTAAATGTCACTCATCTTCTCCCCAGTGATGCTGAGGTCATCAAGGATCACATCCTTGGTGTTCCAGATGATGCAGCGCAAGAAGAACCTGAATCGCACCAGAAAAGAGGACATGAGAGGCATGGCAAGGCTCTGATGAAATGTGGTGGCCCTGTGGACTTGTCCAGACCCTGGAGATGCTTGAGACTCGCTTTACACCAGGTGATTTCAAGAAATGTGAGGATTATCCAGGAAATCTTGGTCTAGAGCCCACCAGGATGGCCTGGTCATGCTATTCATTCATTAATGCAGAGAGGCAAACCATGGATAACAGCTTGCATTACGGGCAAGCTGCCTTCAAACCTTAAATTCAGTACCCCCCACAACTAAAGGGACACTTACACCCAGGTGCGGGACTTTGCAGTGCCAGACCTTGCAAGTCTCTCCATTTCCAACCTGTGGCCTGTCTCAGGTTAGTGGATATACCCAGCACATGGGATTACATGTCAAAGAAGACATCAAGCCTGTAGGTCATTCCACTGAGATGCCTCTMCAGGGAAGTCCTGTTGGCTGATGGAGCTAAGGTGCGAGTTACCCTTCCCATCCAGGCATTTCTCAGCTAGGCAGGTGAATGCTTCCCCATCTGACATTTCCAAGCTCTCTTTTCTCCCTACAAACAGAAGGTGCAGGGAGCCAGTACCGCACCGAGTAAGAAACACAAACAAACAAACAAAAGTCACCTCTTGGCTTTGCGGGGCGTGATGTTGAAAGGGGGGCCAGGCTGACCCAAAGATTTTGGAAACAGGTCTACCCACATCTGCAGCTTCCCCTGCATGGAAAGAAAGAGACGATGTCTGGCAATCCTCATAACTGGGTTACCTTCACCTCCTTAGTAAGACCTAGTAGTGGAGACAGAAATCCTGGAAAATATCCAGTGTTCCAGGGTTCCTTAGTTGAAAACTAAGGGTTTCTTTAGTGGAAAAGTTTAATTAAGTATTGGTGACTGCAACCTGAAGCCAGAAACACTCAAACTGGAGATAAAGCACCAGTGTTAACCATGGGGGCAATTAACTCCTGGAGCAGAGTATGAAGAGCAATGGGGTATTTACCATTAGCTGACACCACCAAGTCCAGACTGGCTGTTTTCTGGAAGTTGCTTTAACCACATATAAAGGTTAGTGGGATTATTTTAAAGATAGTTGGGTGGATGTTAATGGCCTGTGAGATATAAGAGGTCAGTCTGGACAAGCTGAAGGTGCATTCTGGCTTTACTCTCTGCAGCTGAGTAGCTCTACATGGGGCCAGAGTGAAGGCTAGGTCCATGGGAGGCTCTGGAGAAGCAACCATGGAGGAGCAGCTTGCTTATCCTCCATGGTGTCCCACTGGCCATCAGCAGCTGGAGAGCTGATTTATGAATTTCTGAAAATGGGAGTGGAAGATAGGAAGAGGAGAGGGGAATCTAATTCCACTTTCACATAAATTTGCCAAGCAAAAAACAGCAGAGATGCAGCTGAAATCTTAGAGGGTTGTTTTTTAGGTGGTCCCTTTAACTGTTAAACACCAATAGGTGCCAATAAAATATTTTATTGCACAGTGTCAGGGGGATAAAGTGGAGAAAAAAAAAAAAAGAAAAAACTTTGACAATCAGCCCATGGCAGAGGGGTTTAGGGTTCATTTGTTTTTTGGCAAGAAAATCTTCCGTTTCAGCAGAAAACTTTAAAAGCCCAACTGGGCTTTTAGCTCAGCACAAACAGCCCAATACAGCCAGCCTGCCTTGTGGCTTTACAGCAGGTCAGACCCAAGCTTTTGGGAACTCCACTGAATGCAACACGTACTGAGTCAACCAGCCCCTGCTACCCAGCACCATCCCCATGGACACCACTCTTGACTAGAAGCAATGGAGCAGGGCAGACCCTGGATGCTCTTCCTACATGCAACCACACAACGTGAGGGAAACTCTCTGTCTAGTCCCCATGGTCCGAACAAGCCATGATAGATGCACCCATAAGAACAGCACAGACACACTGCTCCACCGATACAGCAGCCACCTCCTGCCTCTAACCATGATTTTCATCGGGTAAATTAACAGGAAAAGGTATTGCAGCGGTTGCCAGAGCATTTGCTTCTACTAGCAACTCTCCCCTCCCTATGTGGTTAAAAATGAGGCACAGAAAGCTAACTGCTGAAATGGTAGAGCAGTGGCTGTGCACATTTACTCCCGCTGCAGAGCCAGTCTCCTGAAACTGCCTYTGCAGTGCAACCGGAACATGTGAGACAGAAGATAATTGATTGCTCTGTTCTTTAGGAAGCAGCATTTTTTTGACCCAAAAGCATAAAATACAGATATGTGTTGATCAAAGAAAAGGGGTTAGGCTAAACACAGATACCTGTTTGCTGCTTGGTTTTGGATGAAAGCCCATTTAGACTTCATCTGGCTTAACAACATCCAGTCTGCAACAGTACTAACACTTTATACCTCCAAGGACTGGTTCAGGCTGCAGAAACCATGCTGCTCTGCTGAACTGCACTGTCAGAGAAGTCTGCAGTATTATTTTCATTATAGCTAATAAGGAATTCTACACCAAAAACGGCTTCTCCACAAAACGGGCATTTTTTGTGAGCAAATGTTGATGAAAATGAAAACCTATTACAGCGTCTGGAGTTGACCTCCCCAAGCACCCAGAGAAAGTCAGCCACAGAGCTGAGCTCCAGCCTGTATCTGAGAGCAGGTGCTCTGCTCTATCTCATAAGCTGACTCTGCTCCCCAGGAAAAGCCCCTGTCCCAGGACAGCTATCCTCAGGATGGGTTCACAGCAAGTCAACCAGCTAGGGAAACCTCTCTGGGAGCTGGCAGATCATCTCTGAGAAATGACTCCTGCTGTGAAACACCACCCTTGAAAAAATGCTCCCGGGTCACAAAAAACGTCTGACTTGGTTAGCACTGGATCAACAGGGAGATGTTGCTCTTGGTCTTGTCCTGCACGCGTCTTCTCACTCACCTGCTCGATTTCAGGCTGGAGAGGGCTGTAAAGAGGCCTCGTCTCCACGTGCTCTGGCACCAATCCTTGCCTCCGTAGCGCGTACAAGGCGAGACGTTCCTCTACCGGTCCCAGGTGGGGATTGACAGGTTTGCCATCCTCTGCCACAGACAGATCAAAGAGTAACATTACTCCACGCCAGGGGCCTTGGCTGGGCAGGGACAGATCCTCATCACCCCAGGGGGGGTTGCACCTCGGAAACTCTGCAAGGGCTGCTCCTCTTGGTGGACCAAAGGGAGCAACCCAGCTCAGCGACCTCGCAGGCTGCCACTTCACCCAGGAGCGAAATGAAGGAGCACAGCCTCCGTTTTCAGGTCCACCATCATCACCAACCCTCCAGGGCCCAGGGCAACGTTCCCAGTGGGATGCAGGGGCAAAGCACTGCACCTCAGGCCAGGGACCTGCAGGGAGTCTTGTGCAAGTCCCCCACAGCCTAAAACATTGCAAGGACCCAGCACTGGAGTTACAGAGCATGGAAAGGAGAGTCCAGTCTTCAGTCCTGCTTCCAGTGCTCCAAAGGGGTCGGGCCCCCTAAAACCATAGCAGCTGGAGCTAGCAAGACCCCCATCAGCCATCTAGTCCACACTCCTGCTCTGCTGCCTATGCCATCCCCAGTGGACATTTATCTAACGTGTGCTTAAAGCTCTTCAGGGAAAGGAGATGAAATGGTCTGTTCTGGTGCAGTTTGCAAGCAGGCAAAAAATTCATGTGATAAATACTGTTTGAAGCCATCTCCGCTTCTTCAACCCTGTCCATGCCTGACCTTACTGCCTTGGTAAAAGCATATTGTTCACTACTGTTGAACGAGGCCAATAAATAATTAACGGTTTTGCCTTCTCYGCCCTGGCATTCAAGTTCCCTTGTTACATCCAGAAGAGGATAGTCAATCTGGCCTTGGCTAAGCCCTTCCCTCCCTCCCTGCCCCACGATGGTGCTCTGGCTGGTGRAAGGACTTCACCCGAGAGATGCCGTTCAACCACACTGTTTCAAGGCTGTGCACCTTTGAGGACCTTTGAAATGAAATGCGCTCCATAAATATTATTACAGCTCTGCAGCTTTCAGGTGATATATCCCAGCTCCTTTCTTGGCAATATCTTGAAGTGGTTAACTTCATACATATGGGCTATTTCCCAAGCAATGGAAACCTGGAGTGTGTGCGTGCGTGCGTGTGTGTGTGTGTGCGTGCGCGCACAGGAAAAAGAAAAAGCCTCTCTCAGAAAACAACAAATGTGGGGGTTATGGAATAATGGTCCGGGCACAACGCTTGTAAAACCCACGCTCTCGTGTTTAATAGCTTCACTTTATACCGCCAGGTTCAGATCTGACATTGCTCGGCGAACACAGCTGGTTTCCAGATCTCCTTGAGGTCAAGCATCAGACTTTGTTCTGTTTTTTGAACTGATTGCCATTAAAGCAAAGGAAGGTGAAAGGCAGGGGCTGGGAGAGGGGGGAAGACCCCGCTCAGTTTAACACCTCTCCAGCCCTTGGTGAAAACCTGACTCATAAGGAGAGGCTGGGAAGGAACAGTTATTTCCCCACTCCTCCTCTTAAGGGGAGTATCACGAATTTGTGCCTYGAGTCCCAAGTGCAGGGGAGAGGGAATTAGACCTCTGCTGTGTCTTGTGTCGTGCCTCTGCATGCCAAGCCCTCTCCGATGATTCCACAATCCTATAATGTCCTTTATTTGTCAAACTGCTGCTCCTGGGCCCTATACTGTGGGATTTCACCTCCTCCCTGGGCCAAAACACCCTTTCCAGGCTTTAAAGCAGAGTTTTCTCTAAGAAGCAAACCTCTGCCTCCATAGGTGCCAGTCGGACAGGGCACCAGCTGATGCCCGAGGAATTCCAGCTATTCATTTTCTTCTGGTGCAAACAAGAAAAAGCCTTCCCTAAGACTCAGTAATATTTTCTCCTTGCTGGCATGGACTAATTTTACATTTCCAGCTACAGTGCATCTCACCTTCCAAAGCATAAACATGAGGGTACTGTGCATTGGCTCTGTGTGTATGATATTGTCTCCCTCTAGTGACTCCCTCCCCAAAACGCAGATACATGTGGCCAAAGTGCAAACGGCCCAATTGCTCTGCCAGCCCAAGCAGCAGTTGGAAGGACCAGGCTGGAGTGTCTCTAGCTGTGATGGACATTGCTGCCCCCAACCCGCCTGTATTAGGCTCTGGTTTGCTGCAAACAGCAAAGGGAAATCACTAAAGAGAAGGGKGAGGTTGTGGTTAAAGTGCCTGGATTGCGGAATTCAGCCCCAGAGTTTGGTGCAGATCCAACTGCAACCTGCAACCTTTGGTGCAGGGCCAACCTTGGGAAAGTCACATACCCACCTGCCCAGGCAGCTACACGAGGGGAGCAGGAACTTGCCCATCTCCTGCTCCTGGCTTGCTGATCTACTCAGACAGAAAGAACTTGGGGAAGAGAGTCCCCTGCTAAGTATGTTCATGACATCCAGCCCCCATCTCTTGCTCTGGATAAAGAAAAGCTATTTGTAACCCAGAAGCAGCTTCATTACCCAGTTCTGAGAGGATGTACTCTTGTTCCCGGAAGATGACCCGGTCGGACTTATAGGTGGGAGCCTTGTAATTGTGTTGCAGAGAGAAGAGGTGAAGCAGCTGGGACGGCCGGAGTTGGTCTCGCCACTGGTTGGGTCCAGAACTGAAGCACAGCAGGAGAGAAAAGAGCAGCTCAACACATGGTAAAACATCCCCCAGGCTCAACAAGGGGCCGCAGCAGCATTACACCAGGATGGGAAGCGGTTCCTGGACATGGGAGACCTCCCAGACTGTACATTGAGAGACAGCAGCCAGTGAGGAGCGAAGAAAGGTCTAAGGAAGACCCAGACAGCTCTGAGCCTCTGCTTGCCCTAGCCCAGTGAACAGGGTGGCACATCCTACACCTAGCTCAACCGCTGTTTGTAGGGTGCCCCTGAGCAAACCCCATGGGACAACCACACCACCCTTTGGTTGCATTTAGGGTCTGCCCTCACCATGGTACACCCTAAAAGACTTAGGGATGTAACAGGATCTCGCCAGGAGACTTCTGTTCTCTGAAGCATTTCAAGCTGCTGGAGGAGAGTCATTGCTCAGGAAAAGTGGTCTAAAAGCCAGGGCTTCTCCAGAGTGAATTTGTCTCTCAAGACAAATCATTGCTGTGAAATACAGCATTGTACCAGATGTCCTGGGACAACCTTGAACCAGCAGGCACACGGTCAGGACTGGACTGAGACATCAGCTCAGTCACCAAGGCCAGCTCTGCACTGCACAGCCCCAGGAGCTACCAAACCCATTGCCTGAGCTGTCAGAGGTACGTACACACAGTAGGTCTGGGGGAGGCCACAGCGTGCCCCGTATTTTGACAAGAACCGGTTCTCCAGGTCTATGACAGTCTCGCCAATCTTCTCATCCTTCGACAGGAGGTCATAGTCATACAGCGTGATCTTCAAGTCCTTCTCCAGGGGCAGAGTGCAGCTCAGCTCAAACATCCTGTGCAACGGGAGCCAAGACAGACCAAAGACATGGAGGTTCACAATGTCCCCCCAGGCCCTCCAGCCTTGCTGCAAGCTGCCAAGTGCCTCCAAGGAGACAGAGCTCACACATCATCCCAAACTTCCAGCACCACAATGGACAATACAACCACTGCATGTCTTTGCTGTGTTGTAATGGCTAAGCTGGTGGACGTGCTTCTAAGCAAGCATGCCCTGGGGGGTGGGGTTGCCTGGGTTAGTTGATGATCTCATGAAACACTCTTGAGCAAACTTTGCCCCTGCCTTGGTTTCTCCATCTGCTAAATGAAAGTGACACTCATCTCCAAAATATCCAATGAAGGAGACCAGCATATGAGAGTCAGGGATCATTACTGCAATGAGGAGAGAAAGGGGAAGAAATGACAGCTTTGGAAAACCATCTGCTCTTTAAGCCCCAAAGCAATGCAGACTGTTTTCCAATCCGTGTAGTACAACCCAGCACAGCCCTTTTAGGGAGAAAAGGGCCAGATCAAAGTGATGTGAGTCCACAGAGCATTGCAGAAACTTGCGGAGCTCTGCTAATGGTCTGCCAGTCATTTGACATGCACACATGAGAAGGTCCTACTCTCACTGACACTGGTTTTCTCCTGAGCGTGTCATACCTGTCCTCTGCCCTCTCCCCTCTCCCACCCCGCAGGACTTCAAGTCAAGCTCAGACAAGCCCAGAATATTTAAAAGAGCCACAGCTCTCATCTGTAGGCTGCAGCTGGCAATCTTGTTCCTTAGCCCCTTCTCCAAAGTATGAGTCCAGCTTGCCCAGGCCAAGGTTGTGGTCTGTGCTCCTCAGGAACTGAGACCTACTCCCAAAGCCTCCTCATCCTCTCCTCCTCATTCCTAGCACATTTCTTCTGTGCTGCCTCCTCCTCATTACACCACAGTTCACACACTGAAATAACATAAAGCAAACTTTCCTCTTCCTCCTCCTTTTCAAATGAAAGACAGCAAGAGACAAAGCACAAAGATCCTACCAAAATAAATCACTATGATCCACACAGAGTCAACGCTCATGGATGTTAGAGACATCCTTTAGGCTCCCGGTGGAAGGTGGTGCAATAGGTTGAGCAGGATGGCCCAGGTCTGACCTAGGAATCCCTCCACCTGCTGCTAAAATGCAGGCACCTCTGGGGTGAAACGCGATGCCCGTTTCCACAGCCAGCACCCCACGTCGCAGCAGCTTTTAAGGAGGGGAAGTGAGTGATTATGCCACCAATTAAGAGCGCAAGAGGAACTGGGGTCAGCAGAATGTAATTAGCTAAAGCTGGAAGGCAGCCAGCAGCCCAGGGAAAAGCTCATGAAATGAGTGTTTTAATAGACGCCAGCAGCCAGGACCTCGGTTTTACATCTTGCTTTAAAGACTGGGTGGGAGGTGCAGCACGCTGTCTAGACGGCCTCTGGCTGAGACCCAGGTCTGGCGAAGGAGGACCTGCCTCAGCAAGCAGACTCACGGGAGATGGTCCCTTCCTGCACCCAGGCTGCCCGTGAGCGGTCCCAACTTTTCCAGGAGCCTGAAGTCCTATCAGCAGGCAGAAGCTAAACGCCGGGTTTTGCTCTCCCTCCCTCCCTAAGGTGCATTTCAGCAGCCTGGCCCCTTGCTCTTATAAATACCCTTTTTTGAAAACAACTTCGTCCCTTGTGTTTTATCCCAAGCCTGTGGCCCTACTATGAGAGAAACAATTCAATCAGCCAACATCACGGTGACTGATAGCTCTCTTCCAGGGGGCTGTCCCATGCCACAGGCCTCCATTTGCCACGTCCATTTTTAGACATTTAACTGAAGAGCCTAAATGAGGAGCTAAGTTGCCCCAGACTCTCTCTACCATCAGTGGGATTGGTAGATGCCTCCACAGGGAGATCCTCAGATCTAAACAATCCTCTGGATGTTTTCTCACTCCCCATTGACCATAGAGCAGACCCAGTCTATACTCCATAACTCAAAAGCCCCAGGGAGAAGATGAACACAAGCTGTGGTGGGTAGGACAGTGATCAAGCCAAGGCCAGACTCACTTCAGCAAAGTCAGACGTGAGCTGAGAGCGCACCAAGGCAACAGGAAGCTCTGGGCTGGCCCGGCCTTATTCCCTCAACCTGACATAAAAGATCTCCTGGACTTTGGACTGAACTAAAACTTACTTTCCGAAGACGGGCTCCAGCGTGCAAGGGATGTAATTGTCTTGGTCATTTATGGATTTCTTTCCCACCGAAATCTTCACATAGGGATCACACTAAAGACGGACATAACAAAAAGAAATGCAAGAAGAGAGTCACTGCAGAGCTGCACTGACAGCAATATTGTTGGCAAACAGATAACTCTGCTACCTTTTGTCCCAGCAAGCAGGATCTTAGACCAACCTTGACTAACACTCCTTTTCAAGACGGATAGGACAGCCTGATTGTTATCTCTTTGCTACAAATCTCTGTGACAACTAATGAGGGCTACTTGCACTGCAATTCCCTTTCAAGGATGGCTGAAGGACTAGCTGGCAGTGTGGGACAAAAGTCCAAACCCTTCTGAGGTCCCTGGGATAGAAAATCAATACAGTAGCATGAAAAGAGCCACTTGTGGATTGCTTGATCGAATGSGATTGAGCTGAAGTCCTCAGGATGTTCTCATTCACTCATTCTGAATCACCTATTTTGGTTTTATTATTTTTTAAGTGTTAAAAGTTTTAAGTATTAAATCTACTCAAAAGTAGATTTAAAAATGCAGGGACCAAAATTTCAAATGAAAATTATTTTGTTTAAAAATATGGCTCAAAACCCTTCATTTCTAAGATGCTGCACCAACTTTAAAACTAAAATATAATGGAAGCTTACTTTAACATAAAGTCTCACTGTGCATCTAAAAACTATATCAGATATTTTTATATATATTTTTTTTAAGTCTTTAAACTTCTCTCCCATTGCTAAAACTATTCAGTGAAACCAGCATAAATTTGCAAAGTGGTTCCAATGACCCAAGTCGGTGTTTTTCCCAAGAAAAAAAAAAAATACAGAAAAAATTTCAGCCAGCTCATGTCCTGCACTTAGAGGGACGCATTGTCTTACCCAGATCACATTGATAAACCCTCTGGGAAAGATATTAGCTAGCTAAGCACCCAGGCCAAGTTCCTCATCAGTTTTCCTTGACTTGCAGATTTTTTTTTCAGAAGTGAAGGATGGAAAAGTGGCACCTCGGGGAGGTCAGCGGCGTGACCTGAGAACATCCTCGAGTGCAGACCAGGARCATGAGGCTTTTTGTCTCTCCTGACTGTGACAAGCTGCAGGAGACATCGCAGCACAGCAGGAAAGACAGTGGGTCAAAGTAGGATTTGTTTCGCTTTTCAGAGTAAAAAAGCATTTTTTCAACTCCTTATTTTTGATCTTCAAGGGTCTCTGATGGGAAATTTCCAAGAAATTGGAAACACCCATTCCAAGTCCATTTTCAAAATCTGGGCAGATTAAAAAGCAGTTTCGTTTTGTTCACAAAATATTTTTCCCTGTTTTTTTTTCAAACTTTTCCCTTATTTTTCACTGGAACAAAAAGAATTAAGAAGGATTTTTCCCTGAGGTTTTTTTTGCAAACTGAAACAAAACAAACATTTTCTTTTGAACTGACACAATTTTATTTTTGCACTGAATTTTTCTTCCAGAGATTTGTAAAGCTTTGCAAAAAGTAGTCATGTGAACGACATGATTTTGTTTCCCTTGGCACCAACGTACAAAAAGAAAATCATTTAGCTATTTCAGCTAGCCCTACTGCAAAACCCTGGGATTCTGAGACATTGCAGTGCAGGGAGAAAGAAGAGGTAGATTTTTTTTCCCTTTTTGGTGTCACAGATGTTCCTAAATTTTAAGCCAAAGAGGCAAACACTCATCTATTGGGGTTGATCTGCCCAAAGAGTCCACCTCTAACTCCTTGCTGCAGCCAACCCTCAGGTCTGCCTGGCGTTTCCCAGACGGATACCTTTCCATTGGTGTCCTTGGGCTGCAGATCRAAGGCCCGGATGATGTAGACTCTGACGAGACACTCCTGGGGTCCCCTGGCCGGGAGCTGGTGGAACTGCCGTGGTGGGACCGGGACTCTGGGGTCATCTGGGAGAGGGTAAATCTTGAATGAGCCCTGTAAATGACATAGGTTCRGCTGTGCTGGTGTGCACCCAGGTGCAGATGGGCGAGAAGCTACCATCGCTCGAGGCGACCCAGTGCAATTCCACTCCTGCAAAATCGACATCACGGMGGAGGCTGGGAGAAGGCTGAGCAATTTGGACCATGCGTGAGCTGGGGYGGGTGGGCAGCAGCACCTTGTGCAGTCATCAGAGGGGCCAGGGCACAATGTCAACATCCGTACCACCAAATAAAGCAGACCAGCACCCTTACCCTGCTCCTGCAGGGTGCAATTCACACCCACCTGCCTTAGTTCTCTTCCCTTTAAATCAGGGATCCTCAGCCAAACCACCTCTGGGAACTAGTCCTTGCCCCCCGCCATCCCCTAGCCCATGCCTAGGCTTTGTCTGGGAGAGCGTAACTTGGCTTGGGCCAAAACCATGCCAGCGGGCTAGCACCAACCGAACCATCTGGATGGTTGTGAGCCAGGGACAGAGCCCAAACCCTGGCCCTCATTTACCTACTAGAATAGACCATGTCCTACAGGGCACTGGACCGTCAGGTGAGCCAGGAGCAGGGYGGCAAGCGGTCTATATTGTTTATCCCTTTCCTGAACAGCAAGAGGTGGGAGGAGAAGAAAGGAAATGCACACATTTGCAAGTGTTGTATTCACCAAAGCTGATTTCCTCCTTTGCAAAAACAGTGAGGTAGCAGGAATCAAAGTCTCTGGGTATTGTTTGGGGGAGGAGGGTGTCAGGTCAGATGAGGAATGCAAAAAAACCCAGCTAGAAAAAAATAATCCTTCCTTCTTCCCAGGTTAAAACAGGCTAAAGGCTGCCCCAAGTGGGTTACCAAGAGCAAAGGACTCACTGCTGCTCCGTGCTGGACAGACACCCACAAAGGGAGGGCTCTGAGCCTGCGCTGGGAGAGACCGGCAGCGCTCACACACGCTTCCCACCCCCGACCCAGAGCAAGAAGATGCTCCACAGGTTCGAGCCAGCCAGCTGCAGGCAATGTTGACTGCAGACGGGTTTTTGCTGCAGGATTACGATGCAGCCTCTATCGGGTTTGAAGTGTGCAACACACTCGCTGCTGGGGAATAAAGCAGGCAGACCTGCACCAGCAGCTTGTTCAGATCAGGTCCAGTAGTGCACTTTTATGGCCCATTTCCTGCTGAAGTCCTACCCGTAAATAATTTGTAGTCATCATCCCACTTAGGTCTAGTCCGCAAGATCTTCTGTCCAGCAGCACATGTTCCTAGCAGTATTTCATGCTTGTTCCCCCATGCAGATAGCGAGGGCGTCTGTCCTGGCATGAAGAGGCTGCATTTGGGGTGTATTTGGCCTCTGTCAGCAACATGGCACTAGGCAACTATTTCACACAGACTAGAAATAATTTGGGGATGAATACCACTTTCTGCTGTTTAGGTGTGTCTAGCACCTAGCACAACAGAAGCTTATTCTGCGATACAACCAAACATGGTCTGACCAGGAACCCAACAGCAATTAGCTGTTAACTCAACCTGGGTTATGGGCAAAGGTGGTGGGGGTAGAAAGAGAGGCCAACGTACCTTGAACTCCCCCACAACAGAGGGATCATCATTCGAGTCCTGCGTCCGGCCACGATACAGCTTGAAGGTGTGGCAGAAGTCAGAGAGCTGCTCGAAGTCCTCCACGTTCTCCAGCTCTGTCTCGTAGACCTGGGAAGAAAGAGCCCAGGCTTGCAAGGGAGGGCTGGCACGCTGGCAGCACACCCCAGCAGAGCCCTGCTGACACAAGCCTTGATCCAAACTCCCCAGGCCAGAGAAAACGTCACCCTCAAGGACACAGCCATGTGACCTAGCATCCTTGTTACCCGCCAGGACGAGAAGGAAGAGCAGAAGACCTTTGACCACCCTACTATAACAGCATCTAACTCAGCAAGCCCAGGGCTGTCCTGACCGCCAGAGAGGGCTGCAGACCCCAGCTGATCCCTTGTCCCGTGAGCCAACGGCACCATAGAAAACCGGGCTGTGTGGCATGGATGTCCCGACCAGGCAAAAATAGGCCAAGGTCCCCGCAGAGGGTTTTTCATCAACTGAAGAGACTTTCCTGCTGGGAGTGTTTTCCTTGCGACCAGGCTAGGTTTTCCCCACTTGACTTCTACTTGGGTTCCTATGTTACTCTTGGCACATCCCATCAAATGGCACCTTAATCTCCCCCTTCCCTTAGGGATCTCTGGCTTTCTTTGGCATTTCCAAACACCTTCCAGGTTGACAGTTCCCCACCTCCTCTGCCACTTAGGAAAGGGACAATCTCTTGAATGCTGAAGAGTGGAAAATTTTAGCAGAAAGTATTTCCAACAGAAAATTAGGTTTTCAAAATAGTTGTGTTTTGAGTTGTTTTTTTTTTTTTTTTAATAAAATTACCTCCTCTATGGGGAAAATGATCTAATTTTTTTCCTGGAAGACAAAAAGCCTAAACACTCAAAACCCAAAGTATTCCCACTGAAGAATGCTGTTGTGCATTAGGGGTATTATAACCTGCCTGGGCCATGTACCCTTCTTTGTTACAAGCCAGTCCTCCAGGCATGACACACTCTGGCCAAAGGGACGCAGTTCTATGTTGTGGGACACGTACATCAGCAGCAGAGACTTGTTCAACGAGGCCAAGGCCAGCAGAAGCCACCTGCACCACTGTTCCTTGGGGTATCACAGCAGCACACCCCAACAGAAACATCCGAGGTTTTGGCCAAGACTCTCTAGTAACAGATATCTGGTTGTAAAAGACTGTATTTTTCCGACCTGTTCATCTACATCTTTACCCTCCTGCTCTGGAGAAATCCTGTTGGAGTCCCGGTTCTGCTCCCATCAGAGCTCATGGAAAAACATCAAGGAGAGTCAGGGTTCAAGAAGCCAGAGACCAGCCAACGTCACTTACCTTCAGCGTGTCAAAGCCCTTCTCTAAATAGCAGCCACATTTTTCCCTCTCTCCCGTGGAAGCATAGAATTTGCTCCACCAGTCAATGAATTCTTCCTCCTGAAGGCAAGAGATACAAAAATGAGACATCTCTGCTAGTCAATCACAATGATCAATAACAGCAGCATCTCCCATAATTGCCAGAGGTGAAGTTTTGCCTTGAGCACAGAGCACATGGCACTGACCCACTGCTCAGCCTAGTGTCAGTGGGTCTCTGTCCTGCAGAGGTGATGAAGCTATCGTGAATCCAACCTGCAGCTCCTTGCTCCCTAGTTTAAAGAGGAAAGGTGCTTTTGGGATGATTCCAGCCCAAATCCATGTGCTTCAGCCACAGCAAGGCTGTCCCAATACCAGTAAGGTGTTCTGGACCTAGACCCATCATCAGTGAGGCTGATTCTCCATAGGAGAGTCAGGTAGAGCTCACAAGAAACAACTGGCAGCATTTTTATGCGCGCAGCAGATTTTGGCCAGTTTGGGTGGTGGGGCGTGCTCAGGACCTCAATGCAAGACCACACAGTAGAAGAGATGAAATAACTCTCATGCTAACATGCTCTGGGCAGCTTGACATTATGGGATCACCTGAGGGCTGCTCTTAAACTTAAAACCCTGCTTTGGGCTTTGCCTGGAAGGTTTCTGGGACAGAGGTTGTCTTTCTCTTTCGTGTCCCTACACCATCCAACCTCCCCACCCACTCAGGTGAGACAAGTAAATGGACAAACGCTACTTCCACTAAAAAAACCCTGGTCGCCAGGTGCTGCACCCCTCTCAGGAAGAACATAACTCTTTTCTTACTGATACTATAAGAAGAAACAGGCAAGTCTCGTACAGCCTTGGCGTCGCAATGGTGCAGCCCACGGCCACGATGCCATTGCAGAGCATTTGCCTCATCTGTTATGCAAGCTGTTCAGCTCTGAGGATGCTGTTCCAAGAAGAAAGCCGGCTGCCGGCTTCAGAAAATGCATAGACTTTATAAGAGCACAATTTCTGAAATTTATACAAGCAAAGATGAAGGGGCTTTGACTGTGATTCATGAAACATTCCTGAAAAATAATGATGTCTTATTTTAGAAGTCCACAAAATTCCATCACACTGACCTAATGGAGGAATCATAATAGAGGTTTATTGGACTTATATTTTAAGCCAACGGTGCAGGCTTTAAATTGCTGTCTTGAATAGACATTGTTTTTAATAGAAATATTACATAAATTAACTTTGAGGCCTCTGCTGCCTCCCTTTTTTTGAAAAAAAATTTTGCCTTTCATCGCTTCCCCTGTTTTATTGTTTAAAAAGCTACACTCTAACCATCATGGCTTTATTATGACATTCCACAGGTACTGAGTTACAAAGAAAGCACTTATACTAATCTGACGACTTACCCATGGTATCTTCTGCAGCCCCAAGACAAAGAATTTGGTTAGATATTTTTGCTGATTTCTACTGATGTTACAAAAAAAAAAAAAAAAAAGGAAAAAAAATGAGGCAAGGGAAGCAGCTGGAATGTTAATAGCGAAGGATATTAATCCATCTGCCTGCAAATAGAAAAGCCAGTGAAAGCAATGGCTCYGCTACGCGAGCGACTGGATTCAGGGATTTCATTTAGGAGTCAGGCGAGAGCCAAAAGCACTTCCAGCGTTTCATCTTGGAAGTGGTGCAGCTCCTCAGAGCAGGGTGCCGGGTCCTGCGCCCCGGGGKCCGGACTCAGCATTTCAGACACTTTCCCGTTCAGCACTGGGATAAATTCAAGACCTTTCAAGCCCGGGGACACCATCACCTGTCTGCTGGGGACCCTTCGCCCAGGGTGGCCCAGGCAACAGGTCTGTCCATGCCTCTTGCCTAGAGGCAACCCAACATGACCACGTCACTGAAGCCTCCCCACAGCGCCTCTGGGACATCCCAGGAAAGGGGACAGCAGGAAAGTCACTTCCAGCCTTTTCTTTCCTAAGGACGTCCCTGAAGACAGGCTTCTCCTACAGCCAAAGGGACAGGTTTTTCTAAAAATAAGGAAGCTCAGATTCAAACAACGGCTTTAAAACCAGAATTTCACCAACATGCTGCATCTTTCCTCTTGAAATGCTTTGGGGATTACGGCTTGGACACATCCGCAGCTTACCCCCTCCAGACGCTACGCAAGATTTAAGCTGTGGCTAATCTTCATGAAGGCATTTCACCCAGGGGGACGTCCTGGGCTATCCATCCCTGTTACCGAGCCGCYGAGGGTACCGAAACGCTGCGCTCCCCCAGCCCCCAAACGCAGACCTGTGTCATCCTGATGCCTGTCGGGATGTTTCCAGTCTCATCTTGTTCCATCCAGGGTGAGAACGCACCAGTCGTGACCTCATTTTTGTCAGGGAGGCTGACGCAGAGCCCTGGCTTCCCTGCGACTGSAAGCCCAGCCCACCGGATGCATTCCCATATGGAAACATCAGGAGTTTGGGGTTGTTCAGCGCAACCCAGTTTTCACAAAATACGTTGGAAAGGTCATTTCAGTCTGGAACAAAAGGAGCTGTAGAAACCTGAGAAGCTGCCACGTAATGGCCATATCGGCTCCTGCTCGGATTCAGTCGTTATCCTCATCTCGCAGGTGAGGAAACTGAGGCACAGACAGGTTAACAGCCAGAGAGCAAAGCCTGGAGCAGAGCCAGCATGAGACAGCTGAAGTCTTAATACTTAGGATTGCTCTTCTAAGGATGACACCCTCTTCCCTGTTTSGATATAGATAATTACAGCACTAATAAATATTGCCTCCAAAGAGCCTAAGCCACCGCCTCTGTCTCAAACGTACCCAGCCGAACATCTGGGAGGCAGATTTCCTGCTGGGAGACAGCTCTGCTGCCGGGATGAGCAGATGCCTGCAGAAACAGCCTGGACGTTTTAAGGTGCAGCTCCCCAGCTGCTTGTTCCTGCTCCCTTGCGGGAGATGAACACCCCTGCGTCTCAGCTGCGGTGACGCTCACCCGTCACCCACCACCGAAGCAAGGTGCAGGCTATTCCCGCACAGGGAACATACATGGGGTGCTGTGCCAACCTCTCTGCTGCAAACTCAGCCCAGGACCAGGCACCTGAGCCGGGAAGAGCAGTTGCGGATGTSCTTGGGAGGCACGAAAAATCCAACTTTCCTTCAAGCTCTGCCCTAGACATCAGGACAGAGCGGTCACAAACTGACTCGGGGCCTTGCACTTGCCAGCCCTGGGAAGCAGGGGGAAGCCTTTTTTGCACTAACAAACTCCTGTGTTCCTTGAACTCCAGCCTCTTCCCAAGAGCGACCTGGTCCATCAACCCTGGGACAACCTGGTCCTTTACCCTACTTCCTCCAGCCCTGGAAAAGAGTCATTCCGCCACCTCACAAACCATCCCTGGAGACCTGCAGCAGCTCTGAGCAGCACCATGCCCTGCAGAAGGCAACGCTGGAGGGAGGAGCAGAGAAATCGCCTGCGTCCACACAAGGAGCTTGCAGGATCCCTTGCCCTATCCTTCAGTTAACCCTCAAGGCATGCACTGCCAGAGGTTTATAGAGAAATTATCAACTGCTTGCTGCATCACCTTTTTCTTTTCACCCCCTGTGAATTTTGCTCAAATGTGGCCCAAACTGTTTGTTTTCAGGGGTTTTTTTCCATCCTATCCTAATCCAAAAAATGCAAATGTTTGTGGCCAGGTGAGGCCAGGTGAGGCCAGGACCTATTTTCCTCCAACAGAATCAGCCTGGCCAGAGGCTCCATGGTTTTTTTTTAAAAAAAAAAAGCAAGACCATCACCTGCACACAGCCGCAGCACCTCCCTATCTCCCTGTTGGGCCACCACTCTTCCTCGGTGCTCCAGCTTTTATTTCGGGACACCTTCGCCATGAGGCCCAGCCTGCAGAGAGCCAGCTCGCCATACAAATTGGTCTGGAACGGCTTCCAGCCAGTGCCTGCGGCCGTGCCGGCAGCTGTCACCCGAGCACGTACAAAAAAAAGGGGGAAAAAAAAGACTGTAGCAACGCTCCGGGGGCAGGAGCGAGACTGCACTTGGTTGCAGAGGGGGTTATTGGCTATCGTTTTCAGCAGGAGATATTCAACACCACCAGCTCTTCCAACTAACAGTAACAGGATAAGCCGTAAAATATGTGCTCTGATTTGGAACTAGCAAACACAGCAAATAACCAATTATTCCAAATAGTTTACAGATTTTGACTTATTTTTTTGGCGTGCGTTAGCTTCGCTAAGTTGTCATTTGATGGGTTATTTGTATTTCTTACAATCGAGGCATCGTGAGCCAAAATAGTGGTAAGAATAACTGGTTAGAAAGCACCTTATGCCGCTTCGCGTGGGAGAACRGGGGATCCTCACTGCTTTTTCACAGCTCCGTGGTGCCCAAGGGCTCCCTGCGAGGACGGCACCTCTCCCRCTGGGGGACGTTCACGGGTCACTCGGCTCCAGCTACTGCTCCAGCCTTCGAAGACCCTTGGTGGCAAACAGGCGTTTTGCACTGCAGTGAGTAGCGTCTCAGGCATGTGAAGGGTTGGCATTAAAAATGGGCCAAAACTGCAGCTATTTCCCCTGAATAGCTGAATTGCAGAGGTAATGCCTCCAGGAGCAGGAGTCCCCAGGTGACCTGGCCTGGGACAGCTCAAGATGCACAGTGGGCAGCTGGCTGGGGCAGAAACCGGTTCATGGTCCCCCCAGCCCTTTGCACAGTGAAGGCTTGATCAAAATGAAGGTTTCTGGATGCCACTGAAGTGCTAGTAATAACAATAATTATTATTATTATTAATAAGAATGTGAATATTTGCAAAGAAATGTTTTTGAGGCCCATTAGCATTGACAACGTATTAATACCTTTCAAATGGAAACAGCTCAACAGTGCAAATGGGCAACTGAGGCCCAAGACAACTTGAAGGATTTGACTGAAGTCATGCAAAAAGCCAGCGGCAGAAACCTGCCGAATGACCGTCAGGGCTTCACCCACCCGGATACTGCCTCCAAAGAGGGCCACATTCAGGCTTGAAGGAAGACCTGAACCTCTGCTTTCATGAAAAATGCAATTTATCCTCCCTGCATACACTGTGCTTATTATTTGCTTGCACAATCAACTTTCTGGTAATTCACAGCTATATTTGTTGACATTTTGAAGCGATTCTTCCAAAAATAAATAGCATTTCTGCATTTTCCCCTTGTCCTTAACAATCTTCACAATGATTCACTAATACTCCTGTTTATTACTACTATTATCCTGGCGCACCAGCATCCCTGTAAGGATTCAGTTCCCTCTGTGCTATGCTCTGTAGAAAAAGAGAAGAATGGGAAAATGCCCCAAACAGTTTCTATTTAAATACTGCTCTGAAAGCAAATACCAAAACCAGGCCAAAGGCACAGAGCTTTAGAGGTATCTATTAAAGGGATCCCAAAGCGACCAGCTCAGGTGATGTCTACATCTGCTTTAGCTTTAGTCGCCATTCAACTGACTGATTTTGATTTCTGCATTGATTTCTGCATGGGGTGCACTGTCCCTCAGCTTGGTGGACAACATCTATGGGCTCCCCACTGTGCTACGGAGAGGTGACACCAGACCACAGCACCACCAGATTTGCTCCAGCAGGCACCCGGCAGGCTTAACAGCACAGCCAAAGGGGGAGATGCCACCTCCGTCCTTGGAGAGCATTGAGCAGCCACCAGGCACCCGCGGATGGAGCTGATGGGGCCTGGGTGCAGGGCACGGTCTTGGCAGCCTCTCAGGGGCTATTCTGGCCGTTTCTTGAGATGGTTTGAAAAAGAGATTTGAAAGACAATAATGAGGAGATTTTGTGGGTATTTACAGACTGCTCCTCCCAGGCATGAAGGGGCAGAATGGCTCGTGAAAGGGCTGGTTTTGAAATTTTGAGAAGTCATGGAGCTCCCTTTCACCCTTTGGACATGATTTAACCACTTGAACTCCATAGGGAGACTCCTGGGACTGAGCCAAGATCTCAGTGCAGAGGGAAGGGGACAGATCTGGAGCACAGAGGCAGGTCTGTGTGACACTGGCATTGCAAAAGCACCTCCTTTTGCTTACGCCCGAGATTTTCAGGAGGGACAAGAGAGGGATGAAGGGCAGGCTCTTAACTTTGTCTAGGTAGACTCTGGCAACAGCTGTTTCAGAAGAAGGTGAAGAAAGACCAGATCACAGAGGGTTTGGCTTGAACTTGGAAGGGAGTTCCAGAGGCAGTAGGGTTAAGGTGCTGCGAGAGCACCACATCAGCAGGAGATGGGGTGGATGTGGGAAAAGCAAGAGGATCAAGGGTGGGTTTCTTCATGAGGGGGAAAGCTAGAGCACGTGCAATTATGAGGCCAGCACAGGAAACACACACAAAGGAAGAGGGCTAGAGGGATGCTCAAGCCACTACCAGAACTGCCTCGAGCTCTCTGTAATAACAGCTCGCAAAAATCCCGTGCATGAGGCTACCTCCAAGGAAACGAAACTGGAATTAAGCTACGTCATAAAAAACTGCAAATGTAAGTGCTTGGATTCATGCAGGCTCCAGGCAGAGCATGAACCACCAGCTCTAGCAACTCTGAAATGGAGCGTCCATCCCACTGCCTCTTCTTCACCTATAGCCCTATTTACACACGGACCCCATAGGTGCAGGGATCACTGTCACAGAGAGCAGACACCAGGGCAATCACCTCTCCCTGGTGAGTCTCATGGTCCAGCTGGCAAAGCTGTTGAAGTTTCCATGGCCATTTTGGGAATTGGGGTTTTTCAAAAGTTTTTCAGCATGCTGAGGCCATGCTGCTGGGGAGGCAGATAGGCAAAACACTTGAGATGAAAAAACACAGAAAAATCACGTGGACTACACCAAGGAGACAGGTAGACTGATGTTAAGGCTTGACCCTCCATGAAGGGCAAGTCCACGAATTTCTGTCGCGTTCCCCCTCCTCCCGCTACTTCGAGCCATGAAAGCCCCGGTGAGGAGGCAGGACTCGACAGAGTTCAGAAACTCCCTCACGCACTCAACACTGGGCTGAATTTTTGGCTGTAGAAGTTTTTTTCCTAATATTTAACCAGCTGCAGTCCCTATGCCTCATTCCACAGCAACAAAAGATCCTGCTTTCGTGCGAAGATCCCTAGCAATAAAGAACAAGGAGACAGGAAGGAGCACATACATGGGCCGGCTCGGTGATGCGGTTTCCAAAACAGAATGGTTTCCCCCAGGAGGCGTCAGCAGCTCTTTAGAACGTGAGGTTTATTATATTTAATCACATTCTTGTAGGGTCCTGGTGCAGACCAGGAGAATGGGGTTATTACTGCCTAATATTCTGTTGCTTTTATTTTAAATTAATGGCTTGCAGCCTTTTTTTTTTTTTCCTTTGCAAAATTTTATTTGAACTAAAACAAAAACATATTCACGTAAATTAAAAATGCTGATGAACAGAGGCGGGAGGCTATTTATGGACCTTTTGTTTCCACACTCTGCAGCTCAGCTCAGCTCAGCCATCCATCTGTCTTCTCTGCACAACCAAGGAAGCCACTTCAGTGGGTGCAGAGGAGAAACAGGGCTACTAAAGAGAAGTGCCTTGGGCCAACAAAGTCCACATCTATGGAGAGCCAGGCTGGGAGCTAAGCGTTCCTCTTTGTCCAGAAAGACACCACGCAGTGGCTTCTGCATACAAAAAGCTACCACTGCCATGAGAAGCTACAACCCTTCCTCTTAACTCCACTTGCTCTGCTTACTCAATTTTTAACTCACTCTTTTCAGCGAGCGAAAGCTCTTCCCAGCTTTCCTTCGATCCTGCACTGTCAGATGCAACAGGGAGTCTATTCCCTTTTGTATAAGTATAAATAACGCCTCCAAGCTGACCTTCCTCCCAAGGTGAGGGATTGACTTGCAGCCGTTTCATGCGCCAGGACGGAAACACGCGGGCACAGCTCAGGGTTTRGCTGACGGGAAGGAGTCGCCGTGTTTATCCCAGTGAGGAAGTGGGAAGCGACACAGTTAATTCTGGCTTGAAACACGCGGGAGGAGTGTGCACCGATTTTGGCAGGAACTCCCCATGTCCTGTAATTCATGGGTCAGCATCAAGAGTCAGGTTTGCATCTCTGCTAGGGCTGAATTTGGGACTTGTAGAAGAATTGCTCCTCTGAAGCCTTAAGAAAGGAGTGCAACTTTACTACCTGTCTCACAAAAGCAGGGAACGTCCCAAGCAGCTGATTTTCTTGTAAAAAAYGCAAGAAGAGAGCAAGAGACGCTTTGCAAGGAGTGACCTGTCACTGCCCGGGTACCTCTACAGGCCCTGTGGGACTCCCCCATCCCCAAAAACCCTATGACCCCAAGCCTTCCTCAGAGCAACACCCTCCTCCGCGTGGCCGGTCAGCACCTCCTAAGGGCAAYTCAGACCAAGGGTGGTGCCAGGGGCTTGTCAGGAGGTTCAGCCTCTGGACAAGGGGAGCACAGACATCTGTCACTTCCCCAAMCATGCCACCACGGCCACCCAGGACACACCATTGCCACCGAGCAATCAGGGTCCTGCCRGAGTGAGCTGGACACTTCACCCCTGGCTCCTGACATTGAGGAGCGGTTCCTCAATCTCATCTAATTGCTGCAAGGCATCTCCTCCTTCCCAGCCTGGCCTCGCTCAGGGCCAGCTCATAACCCACCCGTGCTGATACTACCCCTGCGCCTTAGCCGAGCTGCTTCCTGGCACAGCTGCTTTGTGTTTTAGTCCTGCGAACAGCGAGAAAGCGTGCTCTGTTTCTCTGACAGCTGAACTGCATAAATAAGGTCTAAGGAACATTAAGAATAACCACAAGGGCTCTGCTTCACAGTCATTCAGCACCGTGCCCGGGATCAAATCCATCTCCCTTCAATGTCAACAGCTGAACRCAACCTATAGAGAGGCCAGAGGCTGCTAAGAAGCCATGAGACCTTGGGCACGTACGCAACTACCACCGCTCCGCCAGGCTGAGAGAGAGCAAGCTCCTGGATCCCACCTCATTTGCTTTGACGTGGAGGAAAACGACTGCTGAACTACACAGGCACCTGCAGCAACGTGGAAYTGCCATTTAGCTGGGACAGCAAAGGGAGTTTTTACAAAAAGAAATGCTTCAGTTTCTGCAGATTTGTAAATATATATACACATATGTATACCATTCATTAAAAAAAACAAAAAAACAATCACACAAGTAAGTTAGAAATGAAGCAATACATACATGTAACTGGGACCGAGAAGCTGGTATGTTAATTAATGGTGAGCTGGTCATGCCCTCTGCAAGCTACAAATTAAAATGACTGGTTACCAAGGGGGTTAGAGAAACAATGTTTAACACACATCTGCAAAAGCACATTTTAGGAGAAATAAAACGAATGAACCCAATCAGTGCAGCCTTCCCCCTCCCCCCGGATTATAAGGTCGAAGTCTCCCTGGACAAGGCACTCATAGCACAAGAGCAGGGTTTGGGCTACAGTTCTCATTAATGTTCATAAAAATGGGACTGGTTTTGACTGTTCTTTTAGTTTTTTCTTAAATATATTCAGGAAGATCAAAGCTTAAAGAAAACTGATGTTTCCTTTTTTTTCTTTTCTCCCCTTTTCTTCACCTTTTTTTAAAGTGAATTTAGCCCTAAGTTGACAGTGAATCAACAGCTTGAGAGACACAGCGTTCAGGCATATGATCAAAATCTAACCCTGTCACTCCCTCAGCCGTGTCCCTGCAACCGTAACCTTGACCTGCCCTTGGCTGGGAGGCAAAAAAAGTCCAGTTACGCCCTCAGTTGGTGTGGGTATGCCCATGGGCTCAAATAGTAATAGCCCACCCTACCCAGCACCACCACAGCAGCACATGTCCACCTTGGCAGGCGGTGGTTACCATCTCCAGGACCTCAGCATGCATCTGAGCCCAGCCCGGATTGCTCTCTCTGGCAGGATTTTAAGCAATTTTCAAATTAGAGGGTTGGCTCGGCTGAAGACCCAGGGGTCCTTATTGGCATCCAGCTTACAGGGCGTTGAACACAAACATCCTCCAACTGGACAACTGGTTGACTTGCAAGTTAGCACTGACCACACTGCATGATCTGTAACGTCATGCTCGAACAGCACGGTGGTCATTGGGGGTCCCCCAATCTCCATGGACTTTATCTGTGCTGAAACCACCTACAAGCCAGGTGGGTGAATTATTGGGAGTCCTACAGCTAGAAACTAGGAAATTCCATATCATGGAGGAGCCATCAGACAAGGCTAAGCACGCCGTTAATATTTCCCAATGCAACATCTCGGCCTGTGAACACCAAGGGCCTGAAAATGCAGCAAGCCAAGTTCATTGCAGAAGCCAAGGAGGGATCTAACCCAGGGTGTTTTTAACATAAAGGGATTAGGAAATTCAGGATGAAGGTCTGCTACAAACAAAGCACTGAGCACAAGTGCAGCCTGTCCTTGGCAAACCAGGAGCTGCCATCACCTTCCTTCCACCCTGGGCAGCAAGCTGCAACTCAGCTCGTATCTCATACGAGCGGAACGGGCTAAACGGCACGTTTCCTTCAAGATGCAGAAAGGAGAGAATGGAGAAGTTCCCACAAGAAAATAGCTGGCTTTGAACATCAACCCAGCCCTGACAGACTCCCCTCCCCATGCTCCCAGGCTCAAGCGCATCTCCAGACTCAGCACCGGACCAGAGCCCACCGCAGCACATGGCGAGCAGCAGCCCCGCTGCTGGACAGAAGAGCAGCCTGGGTCGAGCACGGCCCTTTGCTGGCCACATTAACCGGCTGACACTAACACAACTCCGAACAGCTGACCTTGCTGTTTGTGTGACTTTGAGAGACCCAAAAGCTGGGTCAAATCCAGTCTTCAGAGCATTTGAGGCCATTCAAGACCCATCCTAGAGGTTCTATACTGAGCAGCTGCCAAGGCAGTAAGAGGCAGCTTTGGAACTGGGTACTGTTTTTGACCTGTTTCCCAACAGTTTGGATGTTTATTGCATATCCTCCTTTTGCTGAGTGCCTCCTGGTCTGCTGCCCATCAGCTCTACCAGCAGAGCCAAGAGGCACCTTCCCATCAAACTGGAAATGCAGCAGAGCTTTCATCAAGCAGAAAACATCACATTTACAACTGCTTCACGGGAGAAAGATTTCCCAGGGCTCAGTTACCACTCAGGTGCCAATGTGACTTTCGGTGGCTTGTGACTAGTACGTTAGATGACTCATATGTGACTATTTTATCAACGAGCAGCAGAAATATGTATCTGCTGCTCCCTGGGGACCGCAGATGGATCTTGTGATTGCCCTGCCTGTTCTATTTCCTCTGATTTTGAGGACTCGGAAAAGACCACTGAGAACAAGAAGCAGTTCTGGGTGCCGGGCAGGTAGGACTATGGGCTCGTCCACATCAAGCTCATCCAGAAAATACGACAGCCAGTCGTGCAGGCTTAGCCCTTGTGAAACCTTCCTCTGCGTGCATCTCCCAGAGGAGTTAACTAGAAAGGCGTAGCCCAGGAGACCTGTAAGAGTGTCAGAGCGCTTTTATACAGAAAAATTTCTTTTCTATGAGTTTTAGGTGCTTCTTTTCTTCTTATTCAGTAACATGATGTTTCCAGTTCATGTGCACACAGACTTGCTCTAAACAGACCTCGGCCTGAACTTCCCACTTTGCTTGGATGAGGTGGACAACACGCTCGGCAACCTCAGAGCAGAGGGGTTTTGCGTTTGTTTGTTTTCTCCCTTTCAGATGAGGACAACAAAGTGCTCCTTTGTTCCAGTTGTCCAGCACAGGAGGGACCGACGCCAGGCTTGGCAAGGCGGGGGGAAGGCCTTGGGAGTCGCACAGCCAAACACACCCATGCACGGGGAGGAGCAGCCCCGGCTCCCGCTTCCAAGGTCACCGCTGGCCAAGCGTGCGGTGGAGCCGGCAGTCGCGGGTACGGGGCAGACCCCGGGCCAGGAACGAGCCCATCGCCCAGCAAGCAGCGACGGGGACACCCTGYGCAGCTCGGGAGATGCCACATCGCTCCCTTCACCCGCAAAACCTGGCCCTTGCAGGCAGCTCCCGGCCGGAGCAGAACGGGAACGGAGGTACCCGAGGGCTGTAAAGGTGTCAGGCCACCCAACGAGAGAGCCCAGGTCCTGCTGGCACGTGGGTCACCCTCGCCTGCGTCCGATACTGGGTGGCGGGACACGGGAGGAGCAACAAGGGGGGGCCAAAATTTGGAGGTGAGGGAGGGAGATGGTGGGAATTCTGGTCTGGCTTTCCAGGAACCAGCTCCCTCCTCCTCCCCTCCCCAAACAAAGGGGAAAAAAACRGAAAGACAAACAAACAAACAGAGAAGAAGTAATATGAGGTCGAACTGAATAACTCAATTCTTTGCAGGGTGTTTTGCTTCTGAAATGTTTGTTTCAGAAAGTAAACGTCGAAGTCTTTCACTTTGAAAACGCTAAAGCAGAACGTTTTGGCTTTCCGGCTTCCCTTGCCCCTTCCCTTCATTTCATTTCCAGTTTAAACTGTTCCCCAATTTTGACCGAGTTTGCAGATGCTTTCAATAGGCTTAAAACTGTCTCRGGGAATAAAGCACTTACTGCAAAGCTGTTGAAGGCTCCTCCTCTGCTCCTGCCAGGTCTGAGCCTGGGGAGCTAACGCAAAACAAGTGCCGGGGGTCTCTCCCATTAGAGTTTTAATTTCCACGGGTTTGTGAGGGCAAGCAAGGGAAGGAAGAATTTTTTAGGTTATCCAAAGAGGTTTCCAGAAGTAAAAAGGCTTATGGGGACATGCTCTATAGCTGTGTGTATGCACACGTATGTGCATATACATGRGTATATCTGTATGAACGTGCATGCGCTACCATTAATAACTGTTGTCCTCAAAGGCCAGTTTGAGCACATTTCCGAACAAAACGATCAAGGCTAATACGCCCATGCGAGTTCTGTGAAAGYCACAGTCACGCAGAGCACTGACAACCTCTGCGTTTCCACAGCAGGGAGAGCGAAGCGGCGCGGGAGCCTCCTGAACACCCGCACCCGTCCGAACGCACGGACGGCTTCATGGCTCGCCAAGGAAGGGGTGATATTCGTCAGCACACGCCAGCGAGCACCTCCTGGAAATCAAGCATCAGCCCACGCTGCAGCTTTTTCCACGGCGCACGCCTGTCTAAGGGAGCACGTGTCAAGACAGAGAAGGTGTCCGGGATCAACAAGGTTAAACTCAGGAAGGGCTGGATAAAACCTGGCCCACGGGCATCTCTCGGAGTAGCAGCTCTCACAAAGCCGACACCGGCCGCGTGCTGCCCACAACTCCGGCAACACGGAGAGGAAGCAGAGCTGCAGGAAGAGGCAGCTGAACCCGACCCCAGGACGTCTCTCCTTGCTCCACAGCGGTGACACGTCCTCACCTCCACTGAGAAACAAGCACCCCCTCTCCGCTTCTTTTCAACACCAGCAGAGAAACGCTGAGGATCCGGCTGCCAACAACTCTCTGTTCCCTGACGGGAGCTCCACTTGCTGAGCGTCATCTTCCAAAAATGCCCCTTCTGTCTCCAGATGGGTAGGAAACCCCCCCCTCCGGTGAGGGCCTGGCCATGCAGAGCCCTGCAATGGTCACTTCTGGGCTGCAACGCTCTCAGCCCAAAGCGTGTGAATCTGGGGAGAGGTGTGTTCAGGCCATCCTTGGTTATGGCAAGCTGTGGGGAAATCACCATCCTTTAGGAACCGCTGGTCCAAGCGCCGGGTCTCCTTAGGCCTCGTTGGCTCAGGAAGTCTCCCAAGGTTGACCTCCCCRGTAAGAGTCCCAGACCTCCTCTCCTCCCTGGGAGAGAAATGGTTGTTTCCCTTTGATGCTCTGGCCTTTTCCGGCAAGTCTATGAGAACAGCATGTCCAACTTGGCAGGACACCAGCTTCTCTGTCCCCACTGAGCCATGGAGAAGACTGAGGCTCAAAGACATTCAGGTTTTCTAAGTCCTACAGGCATCCAGCATCACCTTGCCTCTGCTACGCTGAGCACTTCACTATGTGAAGACCCAAAACGATGCTCAGCAAAGCTTCAGGGACCAGGGAGAGCGGCGGGGATCCACCTTACACTGCAAGAGGATCATGCAGACCACGCACGTCCCAGTCCCTGCCATCAGAAGGGCTCGCAGTCTCTGCCACAGCGCTGGGATATTATGCTTATTTATACAAAAAAAAAAAAAAAAAAAGAGCAGAAGCCACGTTGGGGTAAGATCATTGAAAGCAATGCGTTGGAAACTACAACCACACCTGAGAAGGGGATTCATTTTTGTTCACAATTTCACCAGCCACTCAGAGGGTCGCCACAACGGAGGAGCCAAGCACAACTGCAGCACCGAGGCAGGTCCATACCTTCGGCTCCTCCCGTGCTGGTGTAAACGAGAAGATCCAACACAGGAAGCTCAACAGAAAACACCCACAGACAGCAACGGGGATGGATTCGCACTTCCAGGAGCCTGAACAGCGCTACAGCCCCATGAGCCTGCTGCTAATTGCATCCGAAACCCGGCGGCCGGTTCAAAGTCAACCAGTACCTCCACGTCTTGGTCCTTTTAGTGTACGTGTTTCTACACAGCACCTACAACTCCTGGCTTGCACACCCCTCACCGCCAACTTGCACATTCATAATTAGCGCTGCTCAAAAGATAGAGAAAAGCTTTGAAGGACGATTTTTCATTTTCTTTTCCAAACTAACTGCAATAAAAGATGTGAAAGCCAAAAGATATTTGTAATTCTGCCATTTTTCGAACACAAATTTAAAAAGAATGTGAGCCCTGGGTTTCTCTTTCTTGCCTTGCCCTCACTTCCGGGTGCAACAAAACCTGGGGAAAACAGGAAAGTGATGAACGGGGCTCAGGGGAAAGGACCGAAAGAAAACAAACTGCTACAAAACTAACATGAAAACCATTCTTGTTTTTTCTTCACTAGAAAGCAAAATGAGGGAAGTGTCCGAAGGTGGCGATCAGAATAACAAGCTGCTGGAAAACCAGTGTGGAGGGATTCCCGTTAAGCAGAGCAAGAGGGCTGGTGGCATCACCCATGGCACAGTGGTGGCCGGGCACGCACACAGGGCTCGGCACACGGCACAGCTTTCAATGGCCCTGTGGATAAATAAAATTATTTTGCAATGAAAAAGCAAACTTGGATTGAAAATTTGGGCTCTGAAATGTTTCTCCATTGGGAAACAGAAAGAAAGCGTTGGAAAATGCTGAAGGGAGGCGGCACTGAGAAGTTCCTCATAATCTTTATGGAAAACCAGAACTTCTCTGCTGGAAAGCTGCAGAAAGGGACTATTCCAGTGTTAACACTGAAGGAAAACTCCCAGTTTTTCTGCCCAGTAATGGTAAGAAACTCTCATCTGGTTTCACTCCTAGTGCATGGGAAATGCCATTTGCCCCCCTCGAGATTGCAGTGAGGAATTACTTTTCCCTCTTATGTCCACCAAAGTCACGGGAGAAACAGCAGGAGCGAACCTGGCTCTCGAGCGAGTGGGACACTATCAAAGCCAAAGCCGCATCCTCCTTCCTGTGACCAGAAGGTGTAAAAAAAAATCAGAGGGAGAAAACAATGTTGACAAACGAAGGTCAGATGGAAAGAAATGCTTTATAAAATCAGTTGCGTTTAACAAATAGTTCTGACATTAGAAAAAYAGGACAGCGGGGAAGTGCGGAAAGGTTCAGTTCTGATGTTTTCAAAGGGCAGTATTTTATGTCCGAAGTGATGCAGGATTTTTTTTTCCAACATCATTATGAGGGCAGTTTTCAACTTTGCTATGCAACTTTTTTTTTTTTTTTAACCAAAAATTGACCAAAAAAAGAAAGAAAGAAAGAAAGGGGGGAGATTGTAAATTTTAGATTTCATACTGTGCCAAACAAAACATTTTGGTCCATCCAATATGAAATTTGGATAGATTTTTTTTTTCCTATTAAAAATTAAGAAATTACGTCTTCCAGTTTGCTGGAGTTGCAGGCGCAAAACCAGTCCATCGGCTGCTGGGTTTCCGGAGGGTGGCCAAAAATCCCTTTCCCAGGGGAGGCGGTCCCCATCCCACCGGGAACACCGGGCCAACCTCCAAGGGGAGAAGGGCCATTGAAGCCTTCCCAGCACCAGGTCACACCACATCCCCGCAGCACCATCCTACCGCCACCGGCCCGCTCCCCTCGCCCAGAGCGAATGCCGTCCTCGGCGAGGCCGGCAAACAGCCAGCTGAAATCCTAGTCAGGCAAACAACAGAAGTTCCCTAATCAGATTATTTCTCAGGCTTCACTTTGGAAGGACATGCTTGAAGGAAATCGCTCCGATACCCCGGCTCGAGCCGCAGGGCGCCTGCCAACAACAACACGGCTCTGCCGGACCTTCCCGCGGCGCCTTTCGCTCCGTGTTACTAATCCACTCGTTGCAAGCACACGCGTCTTGTGGCCCAGCCATTGCAACAGGTCAGGTCCCACCACTGACCAGTGTCGGGCGAGCAGCCATCCCGGCAGAGAGGTCCTGCAAAGCTGGTGGGCCGCCCCGAGCCGGGCGTCTTCCCTCCGCGTGCGCTCCTGCCGCGGGAACCAGGGTGGCAAGCCGGGCCAACGTCTCCCTCCACGTCCCGATTGCTTCCTGAGGATCCGTCTCATCCAGAGCTTTTGCGGCAGGAGGTCTCAAAGCCTTTGCAGAGGTGCTGTGTCCCATCAGCTGCATTTTATACTGCAAAGGGACAGCCCATGCCCAGCACGGCACAGCTCACTGCAGCGCCCCAATCCTCCGTACCCGTGTTATTCACCGAGACCCCAGCTTTTTCTCAAGTGCTTTCTGCGCTAGACTAGAAGAGGGGATTTTTTACTCATAAAAGTGAGGGTTCCTGTTCCAAGATTCAATTCTGATTGTTTTTTCCCTTTTTTTTTTTTTTTCCCTGAAGACATGCTCCAGTTACTTTACTGATATAAGATGAAATGTAATTGTAAATAGTTAAGACAAATCCACAAATGGCAAGCAAATGGAAAGCCAATTAGATTGTCAGTACTATTTTTTGTCTTGAGCTGCTTTTCCCTTTTAATCGCACTTCCCAGGCCAATGTTTTCAATGTCCACTGTCCAGTTCCCAATTGATACTGAAGCATCCTAATAAAAGCTGCCAGGTTTCCAAAGGAGCTGAGCACATAGATGTCCTGACGACTGGTGAGGAATGAGAAAAAGCCAGCTCACTTTGATTTAAGACGACTATAGGATGGCCTCGTCTGCAAGTGCAAACCTGGATCTCATCAGTCCATGGGATAGGTAAGAATAAGCAGGGCCAACTGCAAATGGACTGCAACAGGCTTGAGTCCCATACACATAGTTTTCACCAAAAACTGGGCAAAATCTTGATTTTTCTTAGCCCAAAGCCTGGGAGACTTGAACTGGGCAGAGGTTGCAGCGTGTAATATATACTCCTCCTTAAGCAATGCCTATCCCGCAGCTGGGAAGATTTGCACGATACAAAGCACACACGTTAGCATGGGAGATGCAGTAAAGAGAGGGGCTCGGCGCCGACTTCAAATCGGAACCAGGACTAATCTCAAGGGGAGGGTCTGGTACCAGGATCCCGATCGGAGCCCGCCTCAGGACACAGTCACCAAYGTTTGATGGCCTGGAGCCATCAGCGAAGTCCTCACAACTAGAAACACAGAAATGCCACCAAGGCAAGATGAATAAGAAGCAGAAGCAGAGGAAGCCCAAATTATACACCTTGCTTTCAGGGGCAACGAAAGGCGAGACAAGAGGCACACGTCGTGAGGCAGATCTGTCACAGGCAACCCAGGCTTTTCCAACTCAAGGTGCCATGCAGCACCCAAAGCTTTTAAAACAGACATAAGTTAAATAAATACACCAAAGGGAAGAAAAACCCAGGAGACTCTGAAAAGGCTCCACCAAATGCCTTTGACATTACTTTCTGTTGCTCCTCAGCAATCAGTCTTACCGACAGATTTGCACATTATACGCACACACACGTTGGCACTGACAGGTCCCTGCCTCAAAGAGGATGTATCTGCTGGCAAAGAAACCGAAAGGGCTACAGAAATGGGAAACATCAATAGCCCCCGTTCTGGCTGAGTCCCCCCAAACTCATGGCATGTAAGTGCTTCCTTTTTGTAACAGCAGCAACACATCCCTCCTTCCTCAGCTCTGCTAAAGCATGTCCCATTCCCACAGCCACGGGAYRCTGGGCAACCACAGTCCCCATCGCRCRCCTGGGAAAGCAACTGGAGCTGCTAAAAACAGCAAGTGGCTCAGAAAGCGGCAAAGCATCCTGCAAACAAGGAGTAAAACTGGGGAAAGGAGAACTGGCCTCGCGGTTCTGGTAGTGATTGAGATTTGGGCAACGTTTGCCACTGCCTTCCAGCGTGACCTTGGGCAAACTGTCCCATCTGGCAGTACYGGTTCACCTTCCTTAGTGCTGGGGCAACTCCCTTCACGACTGTCCGCGCTTTGGGGCAGTGACTACCATTTCCAAGAGATACAGACAACAGAGCCTGCAGGGGGTGAGAGCAAACCTTTTTCAGCTACAAACCAAACCGTACATTTAAGAGCAAAGAAGACGGGATGAAGAGAAGAGCCTGGCATGGAGACGGGCTGCTGTCTCAAACAGGGAAAATCAAATCTGACACCTTGGGTTAAACACAAGGAAGACAAATGAGTTTCTGGTTGTTTGTTGTGACATGGTGGAGGGGAGTAAAAACAGAGGCGAGAACTGCAAAAGGAAGGTTACAACCAGATACCCCCCCCATCAGAAAGACTTGTGTCTCATCTATCAAGCAAAATAAGAAACCATTGCTTTCCGCTGTTGTGATTTTTTCCATACCTGGGCAGGAATAAGAGGCTCTTTGTCATCRATGTCAATGAGAACGTCGTCTTTGGGCGTGAGGCTCACGTCATCTGCAACAAGAGCAGCACAAACCTCACATGGACGTCCAGCTACTGGAGACCGCAAAGCCAAGCCAACTTGGAATTGAGTCCCAACCCTCCTACAAGGGTCCACACCGGAGGGGGACAGCTGGGCTTGCACTTCTGTCCCCTGGTGTCACATCAGGCACCCAACAGCCTCACACCGGGGCTCAGGCTCAAAGATGTGCTCAGTCCGCACAGGAGTGTGTCTAGATGCAGTTAATTGTGGATCTGAAGATGTTCTCCGGGCCCAGCTCCCCCTGCCCATCCTGGCACGTCCCATGGGCAAATGATGCTTGCAGAGCGCTGGAAGGAGCAATCTCAGCCATGCTCAGAGCCTCTGCACCGGCCAAARCTCATGTTCACGCGGGCCGGACAGCTCAGCCGCGGGACAGCCCTGCTCACCAGCAGACCCCGGAGCTGAACTCCTTCGCACCACCCAGCCCTTTCGCCTCAGGCTCCAGCTGGGCTGAGGCAGCAGCACCCAGCGCAACACAGAGAGCACCCCACAGCTCCTCCCGGAGCGGGGCAGGGGCAACGGGTGCAGCAGGCRGCGGTGCTCGCGGCAGCGGCGTACCTGGCTCTTCCTGAGGGCCGCCCGTCTCCTCCCCGTAGGGGTCCCAGTAGAATTCCTCCAGCGAGCGGATCGTGCACTGCCCCACCACGGGTCTCCGGCCGAACGGCCTGTTGTCGATAACCTTGACGATGATGGGGGGGCTGTACAGACTTTCCTTGGGTAGACGCTGCAGGCAGAGGGAAGGGAACATGTAACTTCGCAGGATATTGGGGGCGACAGCTCTGCACCTGCCCAGAATGAACTAAGGCTGAGCAGGACAGGACCAGGTTCACCACAGGTGCATTTTCTATGCTCTACATAAGCCCCTACCACAGCTCATTTAGGAGCCTGAAGTTAAGAATCTAGATAAGCAGGGGTTATCAGAAGCGCTGAGCACCCAAAAGATGTTGGAGATGCCCCACACCTCTCCCTTGTGTCCCTCATACCCATATCACCGCCCAAAAAGGTGGGCTATTTCAGCCAGTGGGTTGAGGAGGAAGATAATATTCTGCATGGCCATTTCAGAGAGATCGGCTGTGCCCTAATCAACCAGGAACGGAAACTTTTCTCTGCCCCCACTGCCTCAGAACCGGTTGCAGTCTCCCCTGCTCCATCCCTACTGGGGCAGGCAGCTAAAGGAACAACCGCCGTGTCCCACTCTGAGAGGGCTGCTGGACCAGGGACTCCCAGATGTCCCTTCCAACCAGCTCTGCTACAACCCCGAGTACAGTGGGGCCGTGGTGTCCTCACCACTTCCATGAAGAGCAGGCAGACATCAAAGTTGGGATTCTTCTTGACATTCTTGATGACACAGGATTGCACAAGCTGGCCTCCACACTCCACCAGCAGGCTGGGCGATGTGACGCTGGCCAGCTGGTAGCTCTTGAGGTTCCTCAGCCCCCAGGCTAGGATCTATAGCGTGAGGGAAACAGGCAGCAAGGACTGAGCTAAAGGCCCACCTCCAGGCTCCTCAGCAGCAGAGGTAACCCTGAAGTTGGCCCACCATGAAGGAGAGCTGAATCACCCATGCGGATCAGCTGCTGCTGGGAGAAGCCAGCCCTTATAGCAAACCTTTCTCTATATGCACCAATACATCAGGTCCACAACTGCTTATCTCTTAATGGAGCATCTCTGTTTCGGGCAAGTATCATGCAGCTATGAGAAAAACTGTCTGTCTGAAAAGCAAGTACAGTTCTGGGCCATGCTCTGCCCTAAGACTTGGTTGCTGTAATGCCCACCTTGGTGAGACTTGTTTTCCCAGCGAGACATCCTGGCTACACTGAGGGATGCCCTGGTGGAAAACAGGAGCCAGTGACAGTTGTGTGCTAGAAAGAGAAGATAAAATGGAAGCCTACTTGGTCCATTGAGACAATTATATCCAGTAGGAAATTGTGGGTTTTCCAGGCAGGGCAATCCTAGAGCAAAGCTTGCTCTGTTATAATGGTTTAAAGAGGCATTTTGGGGCTGATATCTGCATGTGCAGAACCAGCTTGCAGCACTGCGTTGGACTATTTATCCAYGAAGTCTGTCTTGGATCCTATTTCTGGACCTCATCCCCCCTCCCATTAGCAGCACACAGTCTGCGACACACCATCAGGCTGCTTTTATTCTGCAAGCTGGCAAGCCTCCCCGTGCCCGTCCCCGTCACTTACCTCGATGGCAGTGCGCTGTAGCACCGGTTTGATTCCTTGGGGGACCATGTAAATGTTGGGCTCTCGCTGGGGCGGGGGGTACGGCAGGTCCGAATCGGCAGACTGCGGGAGAGCAGATGTCCAAAGAGCACATCAGAGCAGGCAAGGGTGTGACACCAAGCCCATCGCCCCCCAGAATCTGCTTCTCTCTGTGCAACTCATCTCCTCCCCAAAGAGCACCTAGGCAGCATCTCTTCCATGAGGGACCACTACGAAACAGTTTTGGGGAAGGAATGAAGAAAGGGGATGAAGCAGCAGTAGTAGGTGAGTTAGCGCTAGTGAAATGCAACTCCTGGCATTGGATAGGTAGCAGGATGCTGTGACCCATTCCCCAGGGACATCAGACGTGGTGACGGGGACAAAGCTGTGGGCGCAGGGTTAGCATCCCGCCTGGCAGCAGGAAGGTGGCTGCTGCTCGTTAGCTGCATCCAAGAGCTCAGTTTCAGTTTCACCCGACAGCTGCCAAGCTGCAAGCCACAGGACAGTGCTTGGACAGAGCTGTCGGCACACAGTGTAGACAGAAGGAGATTTCCTTCAGGGTGAGACTAAATCTGCATGACAGGTGAGGGATTCAAAATTTTGCTCTCATGGAGGAGAAAACAGAGGAGCCAGACTTCCACTTTTGCTCTCAAAGGAATGGCTCTGAGCCCTTCCAGCATTTGGGCTCCTCTTGACCTTGATCATTGAGTTCAGAGTCACCGAAAAAGCAGGAATGAGAACAAAACCTCTAAAAATGCATCCCTCAACCAAGGGCAGTTGGAACCAATTTAGGAGACGAGCATTCTTTTCAGGCTCGAGTATTATTGCATTAAATTGAGTGTATATATTTCAAGTATAGGATTGGTTCAGGTTTATATGTATATGTATATAAAGGCACTACAAAGGGATTTTTCATGGTGGCATGTTAGATATACTAGAAGCTAAGCTTTAATTTTCATTGGCAATTGGTGGTGGCTGCTGAATCAAGCTGCTTGTTAGCTGAAGACTTTGGCTAACTCCCTTTGGGGCAGCTGTCTGGGTTCCTGCGGGGGGCAGCCAGTAAATGTGGGGTACACAGCCCCACCGAGGCTGCCCACGTGCTCACAACGACACCGCGGCACCCCCAAGCCCCGGGACTGGGGGGCACGTGCCACAATGTAATAGTGTTGATGGGGAGAGGGAAGGTTATCTGGGAAACTGGGACCTCACAAGGGACACAGGGGAGAGGTGTGGGGCATCTCCAACATCGTCTGGGTGCTCCACACTGCTGATAACCCACCTGCTTGTCTAAATTCTTAATTTCAGGCTCCTAAATCAGACATTGCACGATGAACATGAGCCAGTTCTGCCTTGGGGTGGAGGGATAGACTGGACAGCCCTTTAAGGTCTACCCCCAGGCTTTTTTTTGTCTGCCGYCCATAACATTAGCACTTTGAGCACATCAAGGTGCCTAAGCACGGGCTGAACCAAGTAAAGCCTCAGTCTATACCCATTTAGTGAAATACCATAAGGGAGTTCCTAGCTTTAAACATGTTTAAGTTGTTTGTTTCAATGGGACTCAAGGCTAGACTTACACATGGTGCTGAGCACCGACATACTCAGCAAATTACATGCTTCCCAGCACGCGAAATAACAGAAATGCAGAGCTGGAGAAGTCAGTCAACCCATCTCCAAACCCCAAGGTTGGCTCATGCATCCCACAATCCCTGTGAGACATCTGTGCAGTCTGTTCCCTAAAAGGCCCCTAATGGAAACTCTGTGGCCTCCCCAACTTCACCTTCCGTAGCATTAGGGTACCTTTTCCCCTAACAGGGCACCTAAATCTTCACTGGTGCAAATGATGTGTTGCATTTCCTCATGGTCATTGGACTAAAGATCAGTTCAGTTAGTCCATTCTCTGGCAAATCTGTAGTGCAAAAGGGCAGGCAGCCTTGCAGGGAGAGGTCCTGACTACCCCCATCCCTCCCCTGTCCAAGAGCAGCTTTGAAAGCCGACCAGCGCGTGCCTGGCTCCTAACGCTGCAACACCTTCAACTAGCACTAGCCCATTCTAAGTCCTTTTCCATCCCCGCTGTTCTCCTAGTTGCTTTACACTGGTTCTCCTGAATCTCAGCTGAATGAATGAGCATTAAATGTTTCACCATACTGGAAGAGAAATGATCAGAGAGTCCTGGGGACAAGGCAGGTGAAGGGAGACAACTTAGCGGGTACAGCATGGTAGTGGGGAACAAGCAATTCCCAGACAGCTCTCAACTCAGACCCTACTCTCAGCAGACTGGAAGGAAGAGATGTCCATGAAAAGGCATGTGGGGCCTACTGGCAGGCTGGAGRACAACTCAGGGGGAATCAGGGTGGAAGGGAACCCTGGAGACCATCTAGTCCAACCCTGACTTTCATACAGGGATGGAAGAAAGATGAGTGAAAGTCAACACAGACTTGGCTGGTTGAGAGAGCAGCTGGAAGTGTCTCCCACATGGCACAGCTGGGCCATGCCATTTCACGGGAGGCTTCAATGCAAATGCTTGGAGGGGATCTAGCCCCAAAAGACTACTCCTATTTACACCAGACCAAAACATAGTAGAAGGAAGTCTAGTGCCAGCCCAGTCCTTGAGGTACATCACCAACAGCACAAGCCTGATCTTCCACAGGGCTTGTTATTTACAGCTAAGGGCACTGGAGACTTCAGGCCAGTGTATTCTTTACACACGACCTCAGTGGGTTGGTCTGGACGGGGTTCCTGCAGGGCAGGTGGGCCAGGCCAGGACAGGCCACGTCTCAAGGAGCTGGTCTCTTTGAGAATCTCTGTTGGGATTTTGCTTGATTCCAGGGCAAAGGTGGAGCAAGAGAGGAGAGTCAAGTGTTGGAATATAAAAATACCCATTGGAGGAGCCCCTCGGAGAACAAGGCAGGGGTGCAGAGCTGTGGAGTGCCCATTCCAGAAATGGCAGTGGCAAGAAAGGGAGGAGAAAAAGCAGAGATGGTTACCGTCTCAGCCCATGCAGAGCACACAGATGAGCCCTCCCACACCCTTCCCAAAGGCAATGAATGGGGGTCAGCAAAGGGCAGACTTTATGCTAAAGAAAGCAGCATTTCCCCTGTCAGGAAAGGCTATTTGGGTGGAAGAAACCCATTTTGCCAAAATGTGTTTATCCCACCCATTCTGTCACGGAAACGTGGCCAGGCTGTACACGTGCCCCAGCTCTCTCGTAGCTTGTCTCCCAGGCTTTGGGGATAACTGAGCCCTGTGGTCACCACGATACCCAAACGACCATGTCCCTCACTCAGCTCCCTGCTTCAGGCTCTCCAAGATACCAGCCTACCCTGACACCAGTCTGTTCAGCTGGTGCAGAGCAATCAGCTCTGCAGGCAGTACAGGGTCTGAGAAGCAAGTCTGACAGGCAGCCCAAGCCAGCAGCTTGGGATCCCAAGGAAGGTATTTTGTTCAGGGTAACCGAAACCCTCCAACACGTGTGTTTTTCTGAATGAAACACTACCGAATTCCCATGAAAAGTTGCAAGGTTTGGACTTTGCAACTGAAACACACTGAAACTACTCCCTGGACTGACAAGGGTTCAAAGAACAAAGTCAAGCTCCGCATCTCAGCAGTATGAAGCCAAGCACCAGTCAGGTGCCTTCCTGCAGAAGGCCAAACTAGGGGACCAGTCAAGTCCCATAGCCAAAATCCCCATCAGAAACCCCACAGCCCGGAGTCCTCTCCAGATGCAACCACCTTGTGATTTCCACTCTGCTTGGACCAGGCACCTTCTTATCAGAGGAGGATTTTAGCTGGAGCAGAGGTCTAGCCAAGGCCAGCGCAGTCCCTCAGTTATTGCGTGCTTTGTTTGCAGGGGTTAAACACTAATAGATCTCATGCACACACATTACACCTGGCTTAAATGTTACCCTATGTGCCCTGATACCAGGAACATCTACTGGGTCAAGCACAGACCCCAGGTACCCCATCCTTTCGGTGATCCTTAATGTTACTAAAATCCTGATGCTATTGATTTGACTCATCCAAAAAGAAGTGGCTACCCTGTTGGGGCACAATTTTAACTACATCCCCAATGAGAGACAACTAAATCTTATAGACTCACCTCATCCAGACTGGCAGACAGCTCGCTCTGTTTGGARAAGAGAAGGAAAATACAGAATCAGACCAGTTTTCACCCAGAGCCCACCCTYGGGCTTACAATTGCAACAGATATCAATAGAAAAAAATCTGGGGGTGGGGGAGGAATCTAGCTCCTGACCGCTTCTTAAGTCTGGCTGAGGACATGCATAGATAAAAAACATGCCGTATCTTCTGCGCACAAGCTCTGCTCACTCCTCACTGTCCTTTATGCACTCCAGACCAAACTTCTCCCTCCCTGCACCTCTGCACCACCCCAGCAGCTCCTTGGAAGGGGCTGAGACCAGGGCACGCAAGGCAGGAAAKCACCAGGGTTTGTGCGTGCCTGGTTTGCTTCATGTCAGGAGGGTCTCCCACAACTTTCAAGGACACTTCCAAGTTCCTGTCTCCCCTCTGGGAAGGGCACAAGCTCCACCATTTGAGAAGAAATCAGTACCGTTAACTTTAGTATCAGTTAATGCCTTTGCTCGGCAGGGCTGCAGGGTAGGAAACGTGCCARGGAATGATATCTGGAATGGGTTTTATTTGCCCTGTCTTAGGGGTCAAAAGTGAGATGCCTCAGTCACTCCAGCTCTCTTTACTGTCAGCCAAAGGAAATCAGCCTCTCTGCCTGGGGACTGTCCCGTCCTAAGAGCGGACGGACAAACTGCCTCCTGGAGGCAGAAGCAGAAGCAGAGCTACAGACGGGATCCACGCAGGAAGCCGCGCAGGAGCATTTGTCGGAGCTGGGACTCAGCAGCTCTGCAGGCCGGGGGCCGGAGGGGACGGTACGAGGCGCCCGGGACACGAGCGCTGCAGACGGAAGGGCGGCATTACCTCGAAGCCGGGGATGTGATGGACGGCCGGCTGTGGGGAACAAACACACGCGCTTTTAGTTTGTGCTCCCCGTCAGCGTCTGCAGGGGGGCCTGCTGGCCGCGGCAGCGCCCCAAACCGKGCGAGGGCCCAGCCCGCTGCTTCGCAGGGCTGCTCCTTCCCCGACCACCGCGCAGGAGCCTCGTGGACATGCAGAAAGGCTCATCCCTCCCCGTCCCTGGGCAGCAGCTCTTAACCCCCCCCTTCAGGAGCACTGTGCACTATGGGGAGCATCCTCACGGGAGCAGAGCTGAGACCCACAGCGCCGGGGGGAGCTGTACGACCCTCCTTCCCCATTAGCAGCTTGGAGCTYGGAGGGAGAAATGGCCAGAGGAGAATTAGCCCTCGACTCCATGTACACAGAGGCAAACCTGGGCAGCAGCCAGCCCCCGAGGCCGGTGGAAAACCCAGAGGTGAAAAACGTGTGTGTGCACGGAGACAGCGAGGGTGGGAAGCTAACGAGAGCACACGGGGTACGAAGAGGAGCCTCTCCTGCCTGGGCTGGCTCCCAAGCACAGCCTCGCTCCCCAGTGGCTCATTGCAAGAATAGCCAGCGCTGAGTTCGGCCGTTTGCTAGAGAAGTAACAGCCTGCTCAAGCTCTCATAAATCCCCTCCGGAAATTAATTCTGTGCTCTGAGCAAAGGGCAGCGATTCGGGGCCGAACGCGCCGGGCTCTTTGCACAGCGCGAAGGTGCCAAGGCTCTGAGCTAAGCACCGAAGCCGGCCAGGTCGGCGAAGCCGCAAGCGGCACCTCCCTGACGAGCAGCCCCGCCGCCAAGGCTTTGCTTTGCACCGAGCCTTGTCCCTCTAGCGCTGCGAGATGCCTCCCAGCACCCGGCTGCTGCAGCCTGCACCAAATGCCGCAGCCACGTCTCCTTGGAGCAGCCTTCCTCTGGCGAAATCAAGGACAGGCAACTGGAGAGCTGCTCCAGCAAGCTGAGTCCAGCCAGGCGTAACACAGCGCCCAGCAAAGGTATGATCCTGCCGGGTGCTGAGAGACCCCAAGGGAAGAACCCAGCCCCACAGCCGCAGGCGGGACGAGGAGCTCACCTTCTCCCTCCGAATCAGCTCGAAGGCAGCAAGCAGCTCGCCGACGTTTCTGTTCGCCTTGACGACCGGGTACCAGGAGAGTCTCGGCGAGCGCACCAGGCTGGGCTTGCAAATGCAGCGCCCCATGAACTCGTCCGCACCCTGAAAGGGGATTGCAAGCGCAGGGGGGTTTCTGACCACTCCAGGGGAGTTCACCCTGTCTGCGCCCGTCTGCGTCACTCAGCCAAAGCTCAGGTTCAGTGTCTGAAACTATTATGCGATCAGTTCAAAGAAAAAATGATTTTGGTGCCTTTACAGACTCAGATTTTCAAGTTTTCTCCTGTAACTACTAGGGCTAGAAAGGCACTTTTTTTTTTTTTGTGCATTTTGCTTCAACAGAAGATGAGATTCCTATGGTTTCACACAGCTTCCCAGAACAGGAGCTCTGAGTAAAACATTAAGTATCAGCAGCTCTTAAGACACCAGTTCCCTGGGCTGAAACTGGCTTCTCAGCTGCATTTGCTGCTTTCTTCTGGCATCTTTTGGAGGAGGGAAGGTAGAAGGAGTTGGGAGCCAGACTCCTGGGCTGGACAAGCTAACAGCTATGGGCTCTGTTACAGGAGCACAGCAGAGTGCTCTTACAAGCACTGAAATCCCTTCTGCTCTTGTGACAGACGACAGTCAACGTTTTCTAGCAAGGATCCAGGATTATCTCATCTCCCCTCCTCCAGATGACATCACTACAAGACCCTTAGGATGCCTTTGGGCAGCTGCACAAATAACAGCGTCTACTTCACCTACTTCTATGACTGCTTTAAATCCTGTCCTGACTTCTCCCCTCAAAGAAATACAGTTAATTTGACCACTCTGCAAAATATGATGCAGACACAGCTTTGGTAACTAAAGCAGGGCCATCAAGGACATAAGTGGCAGAGCCGTATGCTGAAGTTATAGCTTCTGTGTTTATCGCATCCACCCTTGGTGCACTCGCACCCCAAGGGTCCGGCTTACACCAACACACTTACGTAGGTGTCATGGTCATAGATTTCCACCACRATGTTGGGAGGGGAGTCAGACACGTTCTGGGGGTCCCCAAAGATCTCTATCTCATAGAAGATGAGTGTCTGGTCCCAGGTGGGGTTCAGGGTGTTCTTGATCACCACCGTCTTCTGGCTTTGGTGGAGAAAGGAGACGATGGCATAAGGATCTGCAAGAGATGTTAGACAAAGTGTTAAGGATGAATTAGAGCTACCAGTCTAAGGAGAAAGCAATTAACAGAGTCATAAAAGGGCCAACAGGCTGTGCAGGGAAGGCAGTGAACAGGCTGAGGGAGCTGTGGGTCTTTTAGAMACAGCAATGGCATTCCCATCATGTTCCAGGCAACTCCAACTGAAATAACCATCTCCTTTGGAGGTCAAGCATCTTCCCAAGGTACTTGGCCACTGCAAGTACTGAGGGGCCCAACGGGTCAGCAGATAACTTGGAGTAAAGACGCRTGTAAAGACCCACTGTCACCAGCTCTGCCATCAACGCAGATCTGGGAAACTCCCCATTTGTTCCAAGTAATTCAAGTCTCCTGAGGTAGAAAATGCTGAGGATGAGAGTGTTCGTGAGATGCTTTGAGATCTGGGGATGAAATGGGGGGCAACATGCACCCAGGTCTCAAGGAAGCAGCCCTGTGCTCYGGGTGTGAAGTGGTAGTTTTGAATCCCACAGGAACTGGGGCTGGCAGGGTCCTCAAGAGCTCATTTAAGCCTCCTGCATGGTCCAAGAGGGGAACAGCTCTGCCTCRTCACCACTTATGTTCTGACATAAGAACATATGAGCATAAGTGGAGGGTGGGTACCGAGTCATCTCCACAGTCCATTTCCCCCTTACACTGTCTCCAGCAGTGGCCATAAGCAAAAACCAGGGAAGAGAATAAGAACAGGCTCTCTGATGCTTGCCCTAATACACCAGTTATTTTCAGCACTGCTACTGCCTGAGCTAGATGCGATGTCTATAAGCTTAGTAACCCCCTCCAGAGGTTTGTTTTTCATGGACTTGTCCTGCCTCCCTTGAACCCCCCCACTATGTCCTTGGTGAGGATTTAAAACTGCATGAAAAAAACACCTCCTTATGTTTGCACTGGACCTGGCTCCTGCTACCTTCYTCTGAGGCCCCCCAGCTCTTGCATTAGAAGAGAGAAGGAACAGTCCACTCATCTGCACCAACACACTCGGAATTCTGCAGGTTTCTATCAAGCCGCCCCTAAATTATCTGTTTTTCGAGCTGAAGAGTCTCAGCCTACTGAGCTATTCCTCGTACAGAATCATTTCAGAMCTCTGCTCATTCCAGCTCCTTTTGGGGACGGGACAAGACAATCACAACAGCCCACGCAGCTTCAGCTATTTATCCACGCAAAGACCCACGGCTGCTTCCTTTCCTCAGAAACCTTTGATGAAGGAAACCATTTGGAAAGCCAACGAGACCATATTAACCAGAGCAGCCCTATCCCTCTAGCCTGTGCATATCTCCAGTCGGTGGAGACTCCGTAACCTGCCCCAGTCACATTTCCCAGCACTTCAGTGCTGTAGCATTAGAGATTTCCTGGAGAAGGTGGCTGCAACGTTACTGCCTCCTTCCTGGGATCTTTGACCATTCCAGAAGGCTCAGGAGCCAAACACACTGCCAGCAGCCAGTCAGTGTCCTCATCTCTCAGCCCCTCCACGTGAGCTTCAGCAGCCTCTAGGTCTTGGGGAGGGATGCTGGTTGCCAGCACTCTCAGTTATCCCACCTGGCCTCCTCCAGCTGCCACGCCAGATGGCTCGGGGTCTCCCATAGGGTTGGCGTGTCCTATCTGCCAGCCCTGTGCAGATGTCTTAGGTACTCCAGGGTGCCTCATTAGACCCTGTAGTTAGGCACTGAGTTGGGCCCAAGATATCTTACCCCTAACTTGGCACAAACCCAGAGGTTTCTCACTGTGAGGCAGAAGCAAACAGTGAGGAGTGGCCTCCTTTAATAAGCAAAGCAATTAACACAGGAAGCCTGAAATCAATTAACAGCAGAAACACGAAATCCGATTCCTTTCTAACACCTTCCCTCCCAAACAATGTCAAAGAGCCAGCAGCCGGGAACCAGCCCGCTCCGGCGGCGCTCGGAGAAAGCACAGGCTGGTGGCAGAACTCACATCAAGGCTGCTTGAGGGGCTCAAAACATGTCATGGGATATCGCAAGACCCTGAAAAGACTAACGCCTTTTATCACCTGGTAGCATCTACTGGTCCTTGCTGGACCTTACTGGTCCACCTACTGGGATCAGCATGCCATGATTACTCTATCTCATCTGCCTGGTCCCCAGCAGGCTCTGAGCTCTGACTACCTACACATCCCAACTGCTGTGGTTGCAGGAGGCATCACAGGCCTCATCAGAAGGATGTGGGCCACCTCCTCTGCCCGGCGTCCAGCACGCCGTGCTGTCGCAAGATGCCGACGTGCCAGATGTTGAGGTCCACCAGTGCCCACGGGGGCAACCAGCTGGGTCACCCCAAGCCAGTCCCCACAGAGCTGCTGAAGGCTGGGAGCACGGGCGGCTTTATACCGGGAGGAAAACAAATCCTGCCCAACCTGGGCACGGAGGGGCATCCCCCTGCCGCCCGAAACGGGGCCTGGCTGGGCAGGGAGGCGTCCTCCAGGCTCCCTCCTCTCTCGCAGGGGTCGGGGCAGCGAGGGGAGGTTATTTTCTTTCTTGGCGTCCGGGCTGAAGCAGACGTGTTTAATGAGCCGGGGCTGTTTGCGAGGTGATCGGCTGCAGAGAGCACTATTCACGCTGGGAAGAACCTTTTCCACTTACGCGCTTTTTTCCAGTAAGAGGAAAGCAGAATGCGTTACAATAAACAAAAAAACCATGGATTTGGATTTGCTTTTTCGCTTTTTTTTTTTCCTTCTTCTTTTTAAAGGAGGCCTCTATAAAGCCCCTTTGTTTAGACCCTCGTGTGCACAGAAGGTTTATTTTTATAACTGTGTAAAGCCCCCTTAATGAACTCCTTTATGCTTTGTTAAGGCAGCGGAGATCACAATTCCACATTGTAACATGTTGTTGCTCATGTTGTCCTTGGCTGGGTTTTTCCAAAGGAAGGGACTCCCCTCCCCRCTCCACCAATCGGGGCCATGAGATCACCCCTGTCCCCACCGCTTCCAACAACAAACTCATTGTGGAGGCGGCGGCAAGCGGGGATCGCGCTGGATGCCGACGCTGGGGCGTTGCTTGGGTGCTCCGCGCCTCTCCGGGCTCGTCTGCCCACCCACCCCTCGCGTCTTCCGCTTTGAAACGCCCTGAAATCCCATCCCAGGGCTGTCAGCTCCATGTTTACCCATGCAGACGATACCTGCCAACGCTCCCTGCCTTGGGACGTGCAGGATCGCCTCACAGGGATGCGGGAGTCCCTCCTGCCTGCGGGCACGGCTGCAAAGGGAACGGTGCCGCTGGGGGCTCTCCGGGCGCTCCAGGGATGCCGGGACCTGCTGGCATCCCAGACGCAGCCCCGTCTCCCAGCGATGGCCCTGGCTGCTCCCGTGCAAAGCGGCAAACCAACATTCACCGACTCCAGCAGCCGCTCGTGACGCTGCTCCCCGCTACAAGCCAGCATCACTTCCAGCTTCCCGAATGGCCTTTTTGCATTGCCCCAACTCCTGCTCCAAATCAGGAGGAAGTAGCAACGTCCCCATTTCCCTGCTTTTTCACCTGAAAATGACGCTCCTGAGCATTAACCGGCATGGGCAGCAGAGGCAGCATCAGGCACAAGGACCAAAGAGCCGTGCCCAAGGAGCACCACGCAAAACTCTGCTCTGAGAGCTAGCAAAGGGCTGTGAAAAGCTGCCGGTGAGCAGAAGGTGGCCCATGGGGTGGCACAGCCCTCAGAGAGCTCCAGCTCGGATGTGTGGGGTTCTCGGGCTGCCCAGGTGGGACAGGGCTCCACTGAGCTCCTGCCCCTTGAGGTGGCCACACGGGAATGCAGGACCACGCTCGGCACCTCCCTCCAGCTCCCACGGCCATATGTCCATCTCTGCTATGAACGAAGCGCTCCTAAAACCAAACCACCTTCTTCACCGAGCAATCACAAAACAGCCGAACGGACAACGTGAGGTGTCTTCTTCTAACCTGGTTTCCTAAGCAAGAATACGCGAGCTTTCTTTGCTGAAACATCTCCCCCACCGCCACAAGCCCAATCCAGCCTGTGGGAGACGCTTAGGCAGACAATATCCACCACATCGGTTGAAATGTGGCAGTTTTTTAAATGACTGAAAACAGGTAAGAGGAAGCATTGGGCTGCTTCAGCTTGTTTTGGAGTTATCAGCTGTGCTGGAGCCATGCTTAGCACCATGGAAAAGCTCCTCACTCAAACCACAAAACACTCTTTTCTTCACCTGGGACTAGATTTTTTTCACAAAGGGGCATTTTTTTTTTTTTTTTACAATTCAGTCGCAAGGAAGTACGGTTCAGGTGTCAGCTTCATTAAGGAAAACACCCCCAGTCTTTGATTCCCAGCCCCCTTGCAAAGTTTCCAGGGCGGATAACGGAGAAGCTGCCCTAATTCAATGTTTGGCAGTGAAAATAAATATGAACCATTTTACAGATTTGCCACTGTCAAGTATTTTCTTTTCCAACCCGTTTTTCAATCAATTCTTTCATTCACAATAAACAGAGCACGAGCAAGAGTCTCCCTATTGGGAACGGCCCCTCGGCTCACGGCGAGCCCGGGACCATGAACTCCCGGCTCGTTTTGTGGTGAGGAAGAGGAGGAGGGGGAGGGAAGAGGAGGGCAGGCTGGGGGGAGAGGGCCGTAAAGCAGGCGATGGAAAGAATGATGTTCTTATGTTCTTTCTTCATCCCGTTTCAGCACGCGCCGATTTTGTGCGCTCCCCAGTGTTTTGTTAACATAAAAGTTCCCGGGCCAGACTCAGAGGAGGAATTCCCTTTCAAAACTCCCTCGGCTCTGCTAAGCAAACAAAAAAAGGGAACAAGAGAAAGGTTTGCTGGGAGGAGAGGAAAAGCCGAGACATTGAATCCCCTTGCAGCTCCCATGTGATAAATAAACCAAATGGACCCGGCACCTCTCCAGAGAGGTTACCGCTGTGACGTGGGCTGCAACGGCAGCTGCTGGGACCCCTCGTCCCAAACCACAGCAATCTGCAAACCCTCAGCTGCCAGGCTCAAAGCGAAGCCGCCGCACGCGCGCTGAACCTCTTGAGCGGGCTGTCATCCTGGCGTTGCTGAAAGTGATGTTACATGGTGCAGACAGACCAACGYGCCAGCCCACAGGTCCTCCTCCACCTCCCGGTCCCCATGCCGGCACCTCTCCATAGCCCTAGAGCCACACTGGGCTGATTGCAGCTGGACGCGATCCTGTGCAACGTGCTCTAGGTGACCCTGCTTGAGCAGGGGGGTTGGGCTAGATGATCTCCAGAGGTCCCTTCCAACCTCAACCGTTCTGTGATTCCGTGATTATTCCACCCCCAGCATAATCGAGAGCTCCTACTAAACAGAGGCGTCGCTCTCCCACCTTCAGCCGTCCATGGCTGCAGGGTCCCACTCTTTCCCTCCGGCCGGGTCCAGCACTCAGCTCGTGGACCCGGTGGGACACTATCCCACACAAGGCGACCAGTCTGCCACAGCCTGTGGAGACGCTGGTGTGCCAGGCAGCGTCCTACAAGGTGACGAAGGAGTGACCTCGGGGCATCATCCTGCCATACCTAATCCCAAACCTTGCTTCGCACTGCTGCCAGAAACCACCAGCTTGCGGCTTCATGCACCCCGAGGTGCTCAGGGGCTGATGCAACCCAGGATGGTGCTGGTAGCAGGGAGGATTTGGAAGGTGTTTTGCCATCATAAGGGCTTTGCCGTCACAAGGGCTTGTCCAAAGAAAGAGGTTTCCTTAAGAGCTTTCCCTGCCAGAGATGAGCTCCCCAATCCTGCTGCTAACCATGGGACATATCCTTTCCAGAAGTGGGCACAGGACCTGGGCAGCTTCCCTCCTGATCTCTTCCTCAAACCACACGACAAATCCCCTCCGCAAACCCTAAAAGCAGGACTCCCATTCCCCTGCTCTGGTCTCACCATATGAGGCCAGGCAAGAATCCCGCCAGGATTCGAGCAGATTCAAAAAAAAAAAAAACCTGGATGCTTTGCGCACGCACCCAAACAAAAACTTCAATAGGTCACAGGATACGGTGCCTGTGTGTCCAGAGGCGCTAATTACACCCTTGCACTCCTTTTCCTTTTTCCAGGCACATCACAGGCAACAGACTAGGGCTTCGCCCCACTCTCCACCATCGCAGCATCAGCCCGGAGCCCTCCATCCGCTCTGCATTCATGCGGCTCACAGGCTGCACGGGGAGAGACCAGAACGAGGCATTCTGCCACTGTAAATATCCCTGCCCTTCGTTTTGTTTTTATTTGTCGTGCCCCTGAGCCGTCCGCTACCCAGCCTTGCCACCGGCTTTCAACATCACCTCAGGTCTGGGAGAAGGAGCTATTAGTAAAGCAAACAGCCTCTGACTCACGACTGACCTGGGTAACTTGTGGTTTCTGCTTGGTTTCTCGCATAAGAGTTTCTTGAAACTCTGATTCTTTTGCTGATGGGAATTGAGCTACTTGACTGGCTTCCTTGGGAAAACCCGTGCGTCTCTGTTCTGGTACCGATGTAGAACATCCCTCATTTCACATCAGTAAATACCCCAGAAGTCCAGAAATTTGCTTTACAGACTCCTCCACTCCCTGGCATCACTACGGCACTAATCAACTGCAAACACACGTCTACATAGGCATCGGTGCTTACCAGAAAAGCTGTCCTTATCCATGGCAATCAGATCCCGAGCTTGGTACATATAGCAGCGGAGGTGATATCTGTTCCCATCTGTATTTCGGAAAAAGAAACAGTTAAGCAGGATCTTGACAGATTAACCAGCACAAGAGCTTCAGGCCTTGGGCAGAGTCCAGGGCACCGGTGTGAAATAGCTCCTTGCACATCAGTAAGTGGATTTTTATCCACCACCACCACGCTAGTGTCCGAGGGGAGCTTGGCTTAATCTTCCCCATGCTGATAGCTCTTACCTTCCTGGCAAAGCCCAGTGCCCTGAGCACACCGATAATTCCCAGGAGGACAAACCTTGCCCCATTCTTGTCCACCCCCCTCTTCACACCCATCTGCACTCATGGTGAGTAAGAGGAAAAGGATGGGAAATGTTCAACCAAGGGGTCCCACAGTGGACACCCCACGACCGCAACACCAAGACATACTACATGGGAATTTCACCCTCCCTGCGAAGACTTACAGTCAAAAATGCAGGAAATAGTGGGTCTGTTGACACCAAAACTCAGGGTAGAGACAGATTTGCCATCGTCGCTCTTGTCATCTGTCACTCCCCCCTGCAAGAGAAAGTAACGCGGTGTCAGTTGGGTCGGGGACCCTCGGTCGGGTTGGAGCCCCTTGGTTGACCCAAGGTCGCTCGCTGCTCTCCCAGGAGGAGCAGCCACAGCTGACGCCAGTCCCGGTGGCCAAGCTGCAGCAGCGCTGGGCTGCCCAGCTACGGGGACAAGGGCCGCAGGGAACAGCGCACGCCAGAAGGACTTGGGGCTGAGCTTCCCACAGGGCACCGGGCTGGAGTCTCTGGGTTTACTGGGAGCAAAGAGGTTCAGCTAGAGGAAAAGGAGGTACCGCCTTGTCTGACTCTGAGGACACCTTTCCCACGGATGTCCAAGAGGGCTTTGGGCTTCCAACAGCCACGGCCTCCTAGAAGCCTGGGAAGTTCATGCTCTCCCACCCCTACAATTGGAGAGAGGACCTAGATCCCAGTTCCTGCTGGGAGAATGGGAGCAGCCCAGGAGCTACGTGGACTCGGGCTCCCAGGCATCCCTCTGCGCTGCACCAAGACCCTGGCTCCCGCTGATCCCGGCCCTCCTAGCTGGGGGCTGATGGCTCGGGAAATAGAGGCCACAGGTCCAGCTCCCAGGATTGCTGCTGGTGCAGAAACCTCAAGGTGCCCTGAGGATGGAAACGGGTGCGGTGAGCAGAGATGGTTCAGGCAGCCAGAGATGTGGCCCCAGCTCAGCCCTTCCTGCCGGCACAGCGGACAGGTCCCCGGTCCCCTCCTGCCTCCCACCATTTCACCAGGAGGCTGTTCACCGACACAGGAGAAAAGCCATGCCCAGAAGCACCCGGTTGCATCACTCTGCTCTTGGGGCAGTAGTTAGCAGTCAAAGCAATTTCACTAAGTCCCCCTGTGAGTAAAATTAATGGAGTATAAACTTTGTTAACAGTGATGCAGATGGTGTCAAATGCAGTGAAATACTCCATTCGCTGCTTGAAAGGAGCCTCGTCCGACCTTGGCCAACGATCTTTCCTCTTCTTGTTTTCGCGTGTGAAAGTGGGCCTTTTATCACCTCCTAATTGCCATATTTGACTTAAAATATTTAGTTGCAGGAAAAGGAGCATAAAGATAACTTCCCGGCTAGTGTAAATCTGATCTTTAAATATTTTCAATTATCAAATGTTAGGAAGAGACAGTAGGGATATTTTTTAAAAAAAAGATAGGGAAGGGAAGGGAAAAAACAGGTCTGAGATGGAATTTCCAGAGCCCTGAGCTGCTCAGTCCCAAAAAAGTGTCGAGAACTTAGGTGGTCTGAAGAGCCCTTTTTGCCTTTCCAAAACGCTCCACGGCAGGAATAGCAATTACCGTGACATTGTCTGCAGAGGAAGCCCTGGGGTTTGCGGTGCGCTATATTTACGACAATTAGGTCATGCCGAGTTTTTTAAAGGCTACCTCCAAAGTTCCCGTTTCTTTCCTCCCTCTCCCCCTCCCCAAAGCCTCCCCCCTTCCCCAGGGCCCAGGCTCCCTTCTCCTCCAGAAGAAGGCAGAGCCCTGGCCTGCGTCTCAGGAATGCGCGGGGAGCTGAATAGCTCCTCAGTTATTTTTATGACCTTTCCACCAAACGGCCAGCCTCGCCTGGCACGCAGCCTGCAGTCTGAAAACATCACACGGCAAAGACCTCCCCGAGGTGCTCTGCACTGCCTCACGGCTGTGCCGGGCCACAGAGCGGGCCACCGGTCCTCCCCRTCACCCCCCAGCCACATCCCTCTTCCAGCCTGGAGAGGAGCAAATGGAGGAGGCCAGGAGCCAAGAGGACAACAGTGAATCCCCAAGCAAGGGCCTGGGGACTCTCTAGGTGCGTCCAGCATGGGGGGGAAAGTCCTCATGCCCTGAAACACTGTCCTCTTTGACCACGRGCTTAATCCAAATTTCCTGAAGCTGATGTCAATGCCCTCTCCCACTTCACTGGCAACAAGGGGCTTGCGAGCAGAAACCCTTTAGCAGCTAAAGTCTGCAAAGCAAGTCTTGGAGAGGGCAAGCGTGGAAAAGGACCTTACTTATGACTATGATTTGACTTTTGGGGTCTACAGACAGGATAAACCACCTCCCAAGGTCTCCTCCCTTTGTCCTGTTGGTCATGCAATGGGAGTCCACACAAGAGTCACGCAAATGTTGGTCATGCAATGGGAGGCCGTGCACGGTGCCTGGTGTTACCTAAGAGCCATGCACCTTGGGCATGGGAGCATCAGGCGCAAGAGACATCCTTGGTCTGGTGACACCCCACTGCTTTCCTCATCCGGGCTTACCCCTCTGAGAGCTTCACACAGGAACCTGTGTGCACCGCGCAACCGCTTGGTAGTTCAGGTACAAAAAGGCCACAGCACGGGTACCCCAGATACGTAAGCCCGGCCGGGCTAAAGAGATGGCAAGTCGCAATGTCTCAAGCCTCAGCCTTGGTGGGGCTGCCCTACCAGCGCAGGAGCACGATGGCATCGCACTAGCCAGACRTGCCGGCACTGGCAGCTCCTCCACCTTGTTTAACTCATTTCCCCTTTCTCCTCCGACCTGGGGAGTGGCTGTGTTGGTTTAGTCGCGCCCGGCGCAGAGCCAAAGCCGAGGCATAAGCATGGATTACCTTAGCTGGCAGAAAGAGGCAAGATTTTCCAGCCTGGTATGGAAAACCCCAAATCCTCCTCYGGCCAAAGGTTTCCCTCAGCTGATTTTAGGGGGAGAATCAGAAGAAATCAGGCTGTGGCTGGGTTTGCAGGGGTGAGAGAGGGGTTGTTAACAGCTAGTGGGGAGAACTACTGGGATTTCCATTAGAAACTAGAGATGGCCTCGAGCTTCAGAGCTGATCTCTGGGGCTCCCAGACATCTTACAAAGGACAGAGCGGTATCTGGGAGCCATGCTGCGGACTTCAGTCCCTCTCTCTTAATAAACTCCAGGGRTGAGTTAGCTGCTAAATGGCAGTTCTCAGAAAGGCTGGGACGCATCGTCAAAGAGAGGGTAATACAGGAAYAGGCAGATATGGCAGAGATGATGGCCAAGTCACCAAGTACTAGGGAAAGAAAGGGTGCTCAGCTTATGTGGGGTGGATGGGCAGGTGGACAGATGAGGTATAGACAGAAAGAGAGGAGTATGTAAGCTGGAAACAATACCRCAGTGCTGTAAAAAGTACTGTTATGCTGGCTCAGGGTTTCAGGTACGGATGGGAGCGCTAAAAGCCTTTTGCGTGACTCAGTTCTTGGTCTCAAGCTCCCATTAGTTGACTTTGACCTGCCACAGGAAGCAATGAGCTCCAGACACTTTGTGAGCRTGCCCATGGCTAGAGACCTTTAAAGCAAGGCTGAAGGATGTTCTAGCCAATGCTCTGAAGAGGACAATCCTGTATTAGCTGCTYGCTGGTCTTCGCCACCTCCTTGGTGAGCTTTTATTACAGTCCCACCTTGGCCACAGAATCACAGAAAAAAGAGCAAAAAGCCTTCAAGAAATCCTCTTGTCTTTCTCATTTCCACAGTTAATCAACTTCTGAGTCCACTCTGAGAGATGATGGTCCAGTCTGCTCTTGCAGACTTACAGTAGGGAACTCCCTCCCCTTCTCAGGCCATCTACTCCTGGGCTTCACTCCTTACTGCTTGAAAGCTTTCCCCTGTATCCAGTTCCCTCTGCCACACTACGGGTCCACGGCTTCTYGTCCTCTTACCCTTTTTTCTTCACTACAATAGCTTTTTACAAACTTGCACTGCTGCCACATCCCTCTCTAAGTTCTCTCTTAATTAAACAGCCAGGCTTCCTAAACTYGTGATCTTTCTCACTGGTCTTCCCTGGACCCCCTCCAATTGATTCACACTGTTGAAAAGCTGTGTTCACAGCTGGACACAGTCCTCCACCTTAGATCCTMCTAGGGCCGGTTACAGGGTAAGGATTGCTGAACATGTCTTGCAGGATATCCTCCTGGCTATATACCAGACACTTGGTGGGCTTCCCTATGGCTAGAGACTTTTGAAGCCAGGCTGAAGGGTGTTCAGTCTGCAGCTTGCTTTCCGCACCCTGCAAGAACTCAAGACTCATGCAAATCTCCCCATCCCTTTCTGCACAGGTTTTTTGACCAGCTGTTCTCCATCCTGTCCAATAAGTCCAAAAATTCAAGCACCCAGTCTACTCCCTTACCGTGACAGAGAGTCTGAGGTCTGACAGACCTGCTGGTAAGAAGTCTCTGCTCTTCCCACCTTCCCGCCTGCTCAACATTTCCAGTGGTCCTAGCTGGAGTCAAAGACTCAGTGATGCACAGTTAGGGATCAAAAGCCTCCTGTTAAGCAACTGCCCCAGGTCCTCCCCAGCCTCTTCTACTGTCAGTCCGTGCAGAGCATCTGCMACACCAGCCCAGCGGGAACGGCTGGGTAACCTCCAGAGCTCAGAGGGAGCAAAAACGGGTGTCCCTTGTTATGAAACGAGGGCAGAAAGGGACACATACCCAGTCTGTGCCGCAGCGGAAGATGCCAAGTCACGGGCAAGGCCTAGGCCGGGGCGATCGCGGCAAAAGCAAAGAGGGTGGTGGAGGAAGGGGAGCTTTGTCCATGAGGAACCAGCACTCGCTGGCTCATTCCGAGCAGAGCTCTTCTCTGTAGGCACCGCCTGGGACTCCTGCCCTGAGCAACCTGGCRAGCAAGGTGACAGCGTCCCAAGATGTGGGTGGCCACAGGAAAACTCCCAAGGACCGCTCGGAAAACAGGGCATCCTGGTAAGAAAAGAGTCTCCTTCCACTGCTCCCCTCGGGGTCAGAGTCTCTATGGCGGGGGAGCGGCAGGGGAGGGGAGGATGAATCAGTGTTTTGCACGAGCGGGAAGCAACTTTGGAAGCAATTTAACGAGCCCCAACAGGAACACTAAATCCGTCAGGCTGCAGCCAAGCGCCAAGGCAGCAAAACCCCAGCGCCACGTGGCAAACCGAGCCCTGCCAGCAGGAGCGATGGGCTCGGCTTCAGGCAGCGCTGCCCCGCGAGCAGCCAGGGCCGTCTGGCCCAACGCCGTGCCAGAGAGGCACGGGAGCAGGGGAACGGAAGCGCTCTCGGGTTGCTCCCTTTGCAAGATGGGGCAACGGGGCCAGAGGAGAAGAGGTCCCTGCTCCCACTTGTTTGGAGTCAGGGAAGGATGGAGCGTGTGTCAGCTGTGAAATAAAAGCCCGGAGCCCTGGGGAGCTCTCTTTCTGTGCAAGTTGCTTCCCACCCATCTCACCGCTCCTGACCAACAAGGCTTGAGCTGGCCTTGCCCAGAAAAAGACTTGTTCTCTCTTTTCAAAGCTCKTTCCCAAGCCCTCCACCTCGTGCTGACCTCATGCAAGGTTTTCAGGGGCAGCTTCGCAGCGGTGGCACCTCTGCGCTGGGATTTGCCAAGGAAGTCTCAGAGACACGGTCACCAGCTCCTATCAAACCCCATCAGCAGCTGGGTGACCAGCATCCTTCCTGAGCACCCCCAGCTCTTGGTGCTCAGGATGTCTTTAGTCTTAACGCCAATATAAGAGAGACATGGAGCTACTGGAGTGAGCTCAGAGAAGGGCTAACTAAGATAATGAAGGCACTGGAGCATCTCTCATATGAGGAAAGGCTGAGAGAGCTGGGACTGTTCAGCCTGGAGAAGAGAAGACTTAGGGAGGAATCTTACCAATGTGTATAAATATCTGAAGGGAGGGTGTCAAGAGGATGGGGCCAGACTCTTTTCAGTGGTGCCCAGCGACAGGACAGGAGGCAACGGGCACAAACTGAAACACAGGAGATTCCATCTGAACATAAGGAAAAACTTCTTTACTGCGAGGGTGACTGAGCACTGGAACAGGTTGCCCAGAGAGGTTGTGGAGTCTCCATCCTTGGAGATATTCAAAAGCTGTCTGGACACAGTCCTGAGCAGCCTGCTCTAGGTGACCCTGCTTGAGCAGGGGGGGTTGGACTTAGATGATCTCCAGAGGTCCCTTCCAACCTCAACCATTCTGTGTTTCAATGATTTTGCAGCTTGGTAGTGCCAGAGCGACACACACTGAGACTCGGCCGCACCTCAGAGAAGACGGAGGCCCAGAAACCCCAAGGATCATGCACACGTTCTTGCATCCAAGACACACTCCTTCTGGTCATGTTTGGCATTACCTTCCTGTTGGAAAACAACCTTTTCAAACAGCTCAGGGAATTAGCACTAGGGGTGTTGGCTTGTTCTGTCTGACTTTGCACTTCAGTCCTCCCTCTGCTTTGGTTTCCCCCCACCGCCGTATGGCTYCTTTCTTGGACAGGCTTCGGGCAAACCATGCCACAACCACCAAGTTACACAAACGCCTTTCGTGGGGAACACAGCAGATAACAGGAACGAGATGGAGCAGACAGATGGGGCTTCGGGAGACTCCAGGAACCGGTGGCTTGCCAGTGACAGCCCTGGCCCAAGGCCTACATAAAATCAAAGCTAGGGGATGCTTCAGGCTCTCCCCCTCAAGATCTCTATTCTGCTTTACTGTGCTTGGATCACATTGCAGCAGTTCGAACTTTGGGTGCTGTCCAGTCCGAGTCCCCTTCCTGATTCTACTGTACTGATACCTCATCCTACAAAAGCTCCCTCCCTCTGCCTGGGTTAAAAAAATCAGGGAAAATAGACATGGTGAAAAATTATCCTGGGGAAAGTATTTGCCCAGGCTTGGATAGAAAACAGGACACCCACTTCCTTTGGCAAGGCTGTACCACGGACAACAACTCCCCATCTTCAGTGTCCACCCATGCTTTCCCTTCCTTGGCACCATTTTACCCCACCACCCTTATTTCTGCCCTGCCGTGTCCCACCGAACCCCTCCTCCTTGAGGTTCCCTCCCTTGCAAACATGTGCAGACCAGCTCTCTCCCACTGGCAAAGAAAAAGCTCCAGCAGGAATTCTGTCTGCTTGACTTCACTCCAAAACATGGAGGGCCGTACGAYGCACTGCCTGCGTTTGCTGACTTGCCTTAGAAGGCCAAAGACTATAACCGGGCCGCAACACGACTTTTTGGCAACGACCTCATCCCACCCCCGTCCCTGGAGTTGTGGTGGACAGAAGGTCAATCCTTCACATGTCCAGAGGTCTGGGATTTTTGGATGGGAGACGCTGTGTAAATGTAGGTATTACTGTGGGATGGAGCATCTTGGAAAAATATATAAGTCATTCAAGCGAGAGACCCAGTGAGAGAGAAGGGCTGGAAAGGCATGAATCTGCAAAACCAGAAAGTATGGCAAGATCATTTATAAAGCAATCTGCAGAAAACCAAGCAACCACAGAGAATGCGGCCAGTAACCCCAAAATATGAGGGCATCGAGGCAAGCCAGAATGACCTACTGCGGACGGGAATTCGGAGCGGCGAGCCCGAGGGTTTGGAGAGCTTGCTGTGCACTGCGCAGCCTGTCTCCAAGCCAGCCGCCGGGCTGGGTGGAAGTCACCTGCTGGGCTCCCCACAGCCTGCTCCGAGAAGCGGGACCATGCCCTCCCTCGGCACTGCCAGATACGTCTAGGCACAAAATATGCAGGAGGCCCAGCCAGAGGCGGGAGCGACGCTGGGAAGGAAYCGTCTTCCCACACACGAACAGGAGTTCAGCAGGAACAACCTGCCTCAGCCACATCGGAGCTGGAGCTATTGCACAGATTTTGGAATCGCAACGACCGGCCCCTCTAGGCCAACCTCCTCGCCAAGGACATCTGCCCCCAACCTGTTATTCCGGCAGCGATAGCCTCTTTCCCTGGCTCTCCTCAGCACAATTCACCCTTTAGTTGTCACATTTATCGCTCTTCCCACCTTGCAATACCGCGTCGCCCYGCCAAATTCGGGTTCAGCTTGCGGGACTGTCACGGTCCTGCAGCTACAAGACCTGATGCTCTCCGATGACTGTGGTCATTGGTGACCTTGTCTGTGGAGGGCTTTTCTTGGGCTTTGCTGAGTTTTAAGCAGGGAAAATTTACATCTCAGACATTCGCTTGGCCTAAGGGAACTGGRTGTTTGCGCTGCAGTCGGGATGCTATATAGGAGCAACAGCGTTACTCAGGGGCAGTGCTTGCTGGGGAAGGGGGAAGGCAAGGCAGATGGAATATTTTTTCTTGCTGAAATTGTTTTCAGTTAGGAACTAAGCAAAAAAATTAAACCGAACTTATTAGATTATAGTATAATAAAAGTCATGGACTTAAATTTGGCGTAAAAACAAATGAGAGATTTGGGAGGCCAGTAAGAATTGGACACGGATGCACTAACCAGCAGGGTTAAGAAGCGCTTTAAGTGCATTAAGAAATGCTTGAAAAACAAACATGCRAAGCAGGTAGTATCAGACCTAAAAGGCTTTGGGGGGCTGAGGGTTGGAGGGGGCAGTTCCCAGGCCAATGCTTCTGGACGCTGGGTGCAGGTAAGCACAGGGGCAGCCTGAAGCCCGGACAGGAGCAGGTTTGGGCTTCTGCAGCACATTCGCTTATACCTGGGGATGTGCTTAAATAAACCTGGAGCCGCCTGCAACCACGTTGGCGTAACCAGACTCAACCAGGCCCTGCCTAGCAGTTACTGGCAGTATCGACAGCCCTCAGAGAGCCGCACCGCGGCGGCGGGGAGGTGGGCGCTCCTGCCCTTGCCGACAGGCAGGCATCGCGCACGCACGGCTGCGTGCCTCGAGCACGCTGCCGGCTCCTTTCGCCCCGGGACACCCTGCCCTGGGTCCGACRGCACGGAGCAAGCTGCCGCTTTCGCGCTCATTGCCGCCGGGGTGATTTTAACGGGTTTCCTTCTCTTTGCTTTGCCCCTTGGCAACGCGGCGTCACCCTCTCCCTCCTGCACGCGTGGGTGTCCTGCAGCACCCGCGGGATCCCACGGCAGACACCTCCGTACAGTAGCCAAACTCACATCTGCAGGCTCACGAACGTGAAACGAGCGCACGGCCGACGCCGTTAGGGCCCCTTGTAAAACTTGCCGGCCCGGGCRCAGCGAATTTGGCTGCCAGTGGAAAGCAGGCTGGGGCTGGGGCCYGGACCCCGCTCACTGCAGTCCCAAGGCTGCACCTTTGACCGCTTGGCTTCGGTCCCGCAGCGAGAGACCCCCAAACGGGGCCACCAGCACTTTGCACGGGGGGGACTGGGGCCATACGAACATTTTGCAAGCAGCTCTGATACCCCGAATGGAAACGGAGGCCCCTCRTACCCTCGGTGCGTAAGCACGTATACGCAGGCGAGAAAACACGCGTGCGCAGGACAGCTCAGCCTCCGCCGGCAGCAACCAGAGCTAGTCCCACGTGAGCACCACCAGCCACCCCACCTGCAATGGGTGACAAGCGACAACCGTTCGGTGGCTGCTCACAGACATCCCGTAACTTAGCGCTGGCCAGAATAAACACAGAGCCCGGGAGGGGGAAATCTGTAGGGTTTTCCAGTTAAATAATCGGCTAAGGCTCCTCAAAAGCCTGCGCAAAGGGTGGAGCCGAGACACGGAGGGACAAAGCGTCTGGCCGAAAACCATAACGTAAGCGGGCCTCCGAGTCACGGGGGAGAGCCCAGGCGTCCTGCCTTCAGCCTGCTTTCGTTTCCTCGGGGCGAGCGGCAGTTACGATTCCCCTCGGAAAAGGCTGGCGCGGTCTCCGGGCCGACGCACGCGCGCAAAACCCCCGACGTGACCGAGACCCATCGGAGAGGCGCTGCTAATCTCAAACGTCAGACGGAGGGAAGGACAGCGCGGAGCCCGGAGAAGAAAAAGCCAAAGGGGGAGGCGGGGGGAAGGCCGATAATAGGGTCTTTGTGCTGCTGTGGTTGGTTCTCATTTAGCTATTGGAAAAGCCAAACGATTATGAAATCCAGCGTAATAAGAAAGCCAGAGCATTAGCTAAACAAATAATGGAAGGTCGAGGCAGCAGATAACGTGGTTTTCTCCAAGTCTGATCCCTGGTATGAGAATTGGGTGGACTGATGAACCCGAGGCGGGCAGACATTCCCCAGCCGGCTCTCGCCCCTTCGAGCAGTTATTGCAGGAGGAGAAAACACGGACAACCGAGTAAATCAGTGACCAACCTGCCCTGGGGAAGGGGCCGATCCGATCCGGGGGACAGCCTGGCCACAGCCACCAGACCCGGTCACAAAGCAGGAAGGGGTGGYGGTTTTCGGGAGTGGATGAAACCCCCCCAGGTGCCTCGTGCTGCCCCAGGGGCGGCGGACGCGAGCGCGGGAACCTACCAGCGCCCCCTCCAAGGCGAAGACAGCGGCCGCCCCGGTCCGCTCCAGYGGCTCCATCCGGCGCCTCCAGCGGCGGCGGCGGAAGGTGTCCGTCTTGCGGTACTTCATGTGGAAGCGCCAGCCAAACAGCGAGGCGTATTCCCAGCCCTCGCCTTCCAGCTCCTCCTGCTTGTGCTGCGGGCAGAGACACCGGAGCCGTGAGAAAGCAGCCGGAGCGGCGGCCACGGCACCCAGCACAGCCCTCTGCCCTCGGGTGCAAACCAGGGTGCAGCAGTCCCCACGAGCCGAGCTCCGTGGGATGCTGCGGGGAGCTCYCGGCTTTCCAACTTAGCTAGATTAAATCGGTATTTAGTCCTTCATCTGAGCCCTGGGGCAAATTCCACTTCGCCAAGGGTCTTGCTGGGCTGGGGGCTGCCCATGCGGAGGAAGAACCGGGTCCTGCCCGCGCCTGGGCAGCACCAGTGCCACCCCCCCCTTCCCTACGGTGCTCTCCTCATGTGCCACCATCTCTGACCTCCCCTGGGGCCAGCACAGCTCTGCCACCAGCCTGGGCAACCTCCTCTCCATGACCAGGAGGCACGAGCTGGTGAAGGGGCTTTTTTCTGCAGGCCTCCCCGGAGGCAGGCGGCAGACGGAGACCTCCCCGGTTGCTCGTTTCCCTTTGGTGAAGGACACTATGAGGCCAGAGCATTTTTGCTCGCTCTCCCCGACTGCCTCCGGCCCCTTGGGGCCCTTCCCATAGACCCTGTGTGGCAGGGGTCCCCCGTGCTTTCCATCCAGCGTTGTCTGGAAAAAGACAAAAAAAAGGGGGAGGAAATTTGCCACGGAGGCTGGGGGACACAGCGGCGGTGGGAGACACAGCGGCCGCGCTGCTGCGGCATTTGCAGTCCAATTGCACCACCTAGAGGGAAGCCGGACAGGGGATGGACTAGGGACCTGCGCCAGCAATGAGTCCCGGGCTGGTGGGAACTCAGTGCCCCAACAACGCAACCTTGGACAAGCTGCCCAGCCCGGCTCCACCCGCATCCCCCCAGCCCCGTCATACCTTCCTCATGGCCTCCATCTGCGTGAGGTCCCGGCGGCGGAGGCGCACCCAACGCCGGCGCCGGTTGGTGTGGTACATCTTCTCGGCAGGCACCCAGGCCTTGGGCTTGCGGTCCGGGGGGATGGTGATGCCRTATTCCCAGCCTGGGCGAGAAGGAAACACCTGGGTGAAGGTGGGACAAGCGGCTGCCRCTTGGCCTCCCACCAGGGACTTCTCTTTATGTTCGCTCCAGGTTGGAACGGTTTTAATAGCCMAGGTTGTTCTCCAGGACATGGATATAACGTAGTTTCCCAGCCTGTTGGTCCACAGAGATAACAACCTACTGTCACTGCTGACTAACACACTGGGGATGCCCAGGTGATGGAGCCAAGGTGTCAACCCTGGACCAGCGGTCAAATTGTGACCGTTTCAGATGCTCTCTGGCCTGACGCTTTCTTCTTGAAGGTCTCCCTGAAGAACAGCCTCACTTTTCCCCCATGGTGAAAAGGATGTGCCCTCCTGGTTGCCTACCCCACAGCCCCGACCAGAGCYGGAACAAGGGCAAGAGTGTTCCCAAGGCCCGACCCCAACCTCTGCAGCCAGCGGGGAGGCTCACGTGGCCACAAAGGGTCGCGTTATCGCTCACGGTGCCGCATGGGACCATGCAAGAAAATGCCGCAACAGGCAGAGTAAAGGGGATGGAAACAGCRCGGATGCCCAAAACCTCTTTCTGATACCTTTCTCATCCACAGCTCTGTTGAGGTCGGTGTCCCACTCGATGTCTTCCCATTTCCAGCCCGGAGGACATTCGATCTCGTCCTTATGCAGCACTTTCTCTCCGTTCTGCGGGACACAGCAGTGTTTTTATCAAACCATGCCCAGCAGGTCCCCACATCTTTCCTGAGCCCCTCGGAGGCTCGCTGTGGCAGYGGCCTCACACTCCCGGGGTCGCTCCTGCCTGCTTCGTGCTGCATCAGCTTCCCGGGGCCRTTTGCAGACCAGCCCTTGGAGGCAAGTCCCAGCAAGCGGCTCGGCACAGCCCATCTCCTCTCTAACCCCAGCACCTCATGGAGCTTTAGGGAAGCATCTCAAGCCAGAGGTGCTGCAGCAGCTCTAGGTGAGGCTGTTTTGGGGCAGCACCCAAGGAGGCATCTGCCCTCCTGGTGGAGTGTGAATGAGGTCCTGATCCCTCCCCTGCAGGGGACCTGCAAGCTGCAAAGGGACCTGCTGGCTAGTTGACAACCTGCCCTTTTTCCCAACGGCCCCATAGTACGCTGTGCTACGGGTGAGACCAGCACCCTCCTCCTGGTGCCCCTCGGTCCTTACCACGTCCGTGTAGGCTTCCGTCATGTGGATCCACTGGCCTCCAGGCAGCCGGACCTGGTTCTCGAACACCTCCTCCACGAAGCTCAGGTGACCAGCGTCCGCATCATGCAGCAACCTGCAGCCCCAAGGACACGCAGCAACCTCAGAGGGGCCTCATCCTGCCCACATGCTCCCACCCAYGCTCAGGGCCTCACGGCAAGCCATCACTCACGTCTTCTCTGGGCAGATGAACCAGTCCCCAGCCCAGGTCCAGCCCGTAGAAGGCCGGAAACTGTCCTTGGGCAGCTTGATCTTGCCAGTGACATCGGAGTATTTGGGGTAAGTCAGGCCAGTCGTGCCCCAGTTCCCGACCAGTGCCAGTTTGGTCTGGTTCTCGTACTGGGATATTAAAAGCAGAGACATTTTTGCATTAGCAGCAAGGTGAGCCAGGCAGCAGGACAGAGACCCTCGGATACGACAGACTTTGAAATCCGTGCAAGGCACATGAAAAATCCCTTCCCTCTTGGAGGGCTCCGTCCTGMGGATGCACCTCCTGCGAAGAGCGTAACCCCAGACCCTGCCCCAAGGGAGAGAAAAACTCCGTCAGGCTGCAAAGCCGGGCAGGTCCCCGGGGGACGCGCCGGGAAGGGGAACTCACGGTTTCGGCGAAGACGGAGAGCTTCCCTTCGGCGTACTGGTTAAACTCCTTCTCATCCACGGACAGCCCGAACCAGAGCTGGACCCGGATCTGGGCTGGGATCCTGGGACCCATCGCCTCCTCCTGCGGGTACTGCCGGAGACGGAGCCCCGTGAAGGAAAGCAGCAGCCTGTCAAGGGCTGGTAAACGCAAAGAGCCTCCTCTTCGAGGCACGCTACGTCCCRCTCGCTCCTTCCCCGCCACGGAGCCGCGGGGAAACTGAGGCACGCAGCACAGGGGCCTGCCCGAACCCCGCGGAGGCAGGGAGGACGCCAGACCCCGCACGCGAGCACCAGCACAGCGCCGGCACGTGCCCGGCGGTCAGGCGACCTTCAAGGCTAAGACACCAAAACCAGCCAACATACTTGAACAAAAATAGACAAAACCAAACAGGGAGATGTCTTGCTGGTTTTTTCTTCTCCCTCCCTCMCTCTTCCCTCCCCCCCACCAAGTGATGCTCGTTTTCCATCCAGAGCTAAATTGCAGGGGGGAAAAAAAAAAAAAAAAGAATATATTTTGGTTCTTTTTTTGCTGCCAGCTGGGCTTGGGTTTTAGGGGTTTATTCAGTTTATTTTATTTCATTTCATTTTTTTAGAGCTTGTTCAGTACTGATTGTCTGCTCCCAAACTGGCACGCAGCAAAACGCCAAAGAAATATCATTTGAGATGTCAGAAGTGCTGTAAGTGCCTGGCAAAGGCGGCCACGGCTTAAATTTCCTGGGGTGGCAGAGGGTCAGGAATTTTGAAAAAGCATAAAATAAATTAAAAATCAAAATTAAAAAAGAAAAATGCACYGTCTTGGCCAAATCACGTTCATTTTTGCTGCCCTGGCACTGGCAGAAAATAATCAAATATTCATGGGGATCTAATTCAGGCCTTTCCATGGAAGAGGAACGAAACCCCACCACCACCCCCTTTACAGGTCTCCCTGCTCCTCCTTTATTTTCTCGCTCTCTTTTTTTTTTAGGGGAAAACGTCTTAAAAATAACTCTCCGTGCACACACGCGTCTCCACGAAAAACCACCGTACTTTCAGAAATATCGTCTGCAGTTTCCCACAGTTCTTGCCGCAGCAGTTGGCGACGTTCCTGGAGAAGAGGACCTGGTGGGCTGGCACCCGGGCGTACGCCACGCGCTTGTCTCCCTGCAGCATCCAGATCACTACGTCTGGCAGGCTGTTCTGGGGCTGGAAAAGACGTTTGCAGCCCGACGTTACCGCTTTTGGCCTGCCCCAACCCGTACGGTGATTCAGTGGAAAGCCAGGCTGAAAAACGAGCCGTGCGGCGGGATCTCATCAGCCCCCGGCACAGGACGAGCAGCCCCAGGAACCGCTGGAGAGATGCTCCAAAGCAGCCGTGGGGAAGACCTGACATTATTATTATTATTATTATAGCTACTACCCCCAGGGGCATTTCAAAGCCTCGTTTATGAGATGYGGGTGGTGCCGCACCAAGCACTGAAGCAAAGACACCTACAAACACCCCAAGAGGCGGCTCCCAAATCGCAGCTCCGAGCTGCRGCCGGGGATTGAGTTGTCCGAGCCGAGCCGTGGGGCCAGGAACGAGGCTAAGCTCCCGCGGCAGGGCGCAGCGGCGCTGCAAAGCTTCGCGCCTTCCCGATTCCCTTTGGACGATCCTGGTTGCAACAGCAGCAGCGAGGACACGGGGGACTCGGTCTCCCGCTGTTGTCGCTCCCGTGCATTTGTGAGGTCTGAAGTCGGGCTCCGGGCGCTTCCCCGTTAAAAAAGGAAAGCCCTCTTGCAACATCGCCTTTGGAAAGGACCAGAAAGCCAAAGGCTTGTGGCTTACGGCACAGCACGACTGCTTATTAACTGCCCCTAAATCTCCCATCCCTCTCCTTCGGCTGGGAGATCTCCCCAGCCGCACCGGTTCGGAAGGAGCTGCCGCGAGATTTCCCAAAGGGGTCGGGAAGAAAAAGACTCCCGAAACCTCGCTTGTGCCAGCGCGACACCAGCGTTACCTCCTCGGCCATGGCCTTCAGCCGGCAGAGCCAGTCCTCCGCCTGCTCCAGCGCCGYGGGGAGGCTCGAGTCGTCGTGCTTTATCTTCAGAGCCGCCTTCACTATCTGCTCCAGGTTGGTGCTGCGGAAGCGGTGCAGGTGCTGGTCCAGGTGGGTGCTGGCTGGCTTCCCCACGACATCGGGCAGCGTCTGGCTGCAGGGAACGGAGATGCCGGCGTTAGCAACCCATCGGGACCCTCACCCGCTCTTGGGGTTTCTCTGTCTTTTTTTTTTAAGGAAGTTCACAAAGAATTAACAAGCCACCAAAGACGCATTTGGGGAACAAGGAACTGCCAAGAGCAAGGAGCTTCAAACCACGCTCGCAGCCCTCGCACGGCCCGGCTGGGAGTGCCGAGATGGAGCCGTGGCTGAGCCTTGCACACCTCACCACACACACTACACGCGCACACACACATTTTAGTTTAAATTGATYCAAGCTGCTGGGTAAACGTTGCAGAAGTCCAGGAGGATCTTCGCTCTGCTAAGCCATTTAGGGGGTTTCGTGTAAAATCAGCGATTTGCAGTGCTGCCGTTATAAACGCTGGAGCTCTATTTTAACAGAAACAAAGGCGCAGCTAAAATGAAACAAGGTCTGTACGCAATTCCCCATCTCCTCCGGGCAGCTACAAGCCTGTCGTCTCACCTCGCTGCGACAGCGCGAAACGAGAAGGATGAATGCACACGGGGACGGGCAATTTACTAACCGGTTACGCGCTCCCTTGGTTTAGTAAATGCCACAGGGAGGGTGTTGGCTTTCGTGAACTCCAGTAAAGCCAGAATTAAGGAAGTCTCTGTGCTCCCGTCGTTTTTCAGGTGCCAGACCCCATGCAGCACCAAGGGAAGGCCAGTTTAAGCAGGCAGGTCTCCCCTAGGTCCAACGTCCAACCTATCACCCCGCACGGACGTCCTACCAACCCCAGACGTTTCGGACAGTGTCAGATGCCTCTGTGTAGGAAGCTGTATTGAACCCCTAATCGCTGCAGTTTTCCCTCTCGGGTCTGCAATTAAGAAATTAGATATTTCGGAGATCCCTTGTCTGAGCTTAAATCGCATCTCCAAGATAGACGAGCTGGAGTTGTCCAGCACAGGAGGACCTGTCGCAGCARTCCTAATTTGTGAGTCCTTAAAGCAAACTGTATTGATACAGAACAGGAACCCCATTTAAGATGGAAAAAGAAAAGGAGAGAGGTGACGTTCTGCACCATAGCTCAAAATAAAAACCATCATGTTCGAAAGAGATATATTTTAACTGTCCACCCTGACCCTGCAGCAGGAGCCCAAGGAGACCATTCATCACATACCCCTACCTGGCGTGTAGTTGCCACAGCTGCCTCRCGGAGATAGTGGCAATTTTTCTTCTAATACAGCAGAGAAAAGAATTCTACAAATAGAAGTGAGTGTCTGTGCAGGTTGTCTGATGTTATTGACTTCATTTGGACTAAACTGCAAACAAAATTTTGATTTTCTACATAAAACCACAGTTATTTGGCTATTTTTAACYGGAGACTTCGGGCAGGAGGCATGGTAGGAGCAGCGGAAGGGTAACGCTTCCTTCTCTTTCATCTCTTTCAAAGGAAATTGGGTTTGCTTCTTTTTCCAAAGGTAGCTGGAGTGCTGTGAACGCTGCTAACAACTAATTGTTTAGCATCATTCTGGGTGAGAAGCTGAATTAAAATACTGTGTTTGGGTTGCAGACCCAAGCACTCCGGGGTTAGACTGGCTGTGCTACGTGAATCCAATTTTGTGTATCCACTTGTGTCATTTCATTTTTGTATTTATTATGACAGAGCTTCTAATAATATGACCACCTGCTTTTCTTCCCACAGTTTCTTCCTCACTGAGTGCCCAGGAAGGACACTGCTCACCTACGAGGCAGAGGACAGCTGTCAATCCAGCACCACTTTGTGGCAGAAACTACAACGTACTGCAATATCTTTGCAGGAACAGAAAAAAAGAAAAAAAAAAAAACACAGCTAGATATATCCACTACAGTCACATTTAACTTCAGAAAGACAAACTACAGCACTACACAAAAAGGAGGAAACTTGTTAAAAAGCTGCGAAAAGGAACAGCAAAAAGGGTTAAACCTTGCAGACAGCATGGAAATACTTTAAAGACTCCTTATTAGAGAACATGTGTGCCATGTATCAAAGAGAGACTTGTAAAAACYGGAATGATTAAACAAAGTTGCGTTCAAGTATGAAAACAGAAAAAAACATAGACTCTACTAAATTAAATGTAAAAACACAACAAGGTAGACCAAAAAAACAGATGAGGAACCACCATTAAGACATAAAAAAACCTAATAAACAACCTTTTTCAAATGGACAAAAACACAACAACTGCTTGAAAGTGCACTGACGATTGAAAGAGAGAAGCAGCACTTTTCATAACAAAAAAAGGTTGCCCCGTTCTCCGTATGGGACTTTGACATGAAGGAGCTTTGGAAGAACCTTGTGCCAGGGCCCGTCTCCACAGCAGATTTGTCTTACATTGAAGGTCAGTAGAAGAGGACTTGGAAGAAATTAGAGAGTGAACAGCAGCAAATCATCAGTAATTCAGGTAGGGAATTGCTGAACTACTAGGAATGATCCTTAACTTCTTGATTAAACATGACATAACGGGGAGGAATCAGGGCTGCTGGTGCAGAGGGAAGCCACATCTTGCACCTCTGATACCATTCCCTGACAGAATCACTGCAGATGCAGACGACGATAACCAACATAGCCTGCCTGGAGGCAGCTTTCGGCAAGGTCCCTCACCAAAGGCTCTGCTGCCATGGGCTAAGAGGAAGGTCCCCTCATGGAGAAATAGCTTGTTGTAAGAGAGGTGACACAAGCCAGGAGCGCACAACCAGGTGTCTTGGTAGAGTGAGGCCACCAGTGCAATCTGAAGCCTGAAGGGACCTGGGCCAGGGGCCATGATGTCCAACACGCTTGTAAACAAGCCAGAAAAGGGCATGAACGATGGCATGGCACAGCTCACTGACCACACAGAGCTACCCAGAAGATCTGGAGGAAAGGCTGACAGCAAGAAGTAGCCCAAAGACCTCACACTATGGTGCACCTAGTAGATGAAATTCAATCCAAAATAATGCCTGTGGGGAACGGCGTTGGGTTCAAAGGCAGAAAGACAGGTTCTGCACTGGCTGTTACTGTTCAGGATATGAATTACTAGAAAGAACAGGAGGACTTCACTGAAAATACCACTGTGCCAACATATAAATGCGTGGTGCATCTGCAGTGCGAATGCCATGCACGGTCCCCATGCCTCCACCTCGGAGAGATGCAACAGAATTGGACAAAGTATGAAGAGCAAAAAGAATGATTAAAAACATGGAACAGCTTCTAAACCAGAGCTTTCCTACCATCCCCTGTTTATTTTGATGCTCTCCCCACTCCTGCGATGAAAGATGCAGGAGTCAGATCAACAGCCACCCCTTTTCCATGTAAAAAAAATCATAGAGCAAAGCACTCTCTTTGCGCTACATGAAGCAAGGTCAGCAGCAGAGGAGCAAGATCTGTCCTTCAAGACCATGCTGCTGCACTTCCAGCACAAAGGAACAGCCCACGCCGCCTGAGTCAGGGTGTTTTCCAGTTTGGGGATGCTTGGCCAGTTCATTATTCTTCTTTTCCTAACTCTGTCCATTTGTTTACCACTTCCAATTTTTTTCCAGAAAGCAAGAGTCTTCCACCTCTTCATACAGACAAAGGTCTGGAAAAGAGAGTTGAGAAAGGAGATCCTGGGAGCACAGTGCTGCTCTTTGAGTAGGAACAGGAGGTGGAGAGATCCACTCCCACTTGGATGCTGTCACCAGAGAGATTTGGATGAGGAGAAAGACGGCCTGTTCTCAGGGCAGGGAATCACTGGATCACCCTGGGGCAGAGGCAGGGGTTGTCCCATCGCTCAACTCTTCTAAATCCAGACTAAACTACTTCCTGAAGAGCTCTGCTCCGGCTAACCCGAAGGCCAGGCTTTGGTGCAGCAATGCCTCCAGGCTGCGGGACAGGGGACACCACTGTGGCCTCCTGGCCTTCCTGCCCCACTCCTCTCCGCGGGAAGGAACCTGCAGCACCTCCAAGCTCCCACGGGCTGGCGGCAAACGCAGCTGTCAACAGAGAGGTTCAGCTGCCAAGGTTAACCAGCCCATCTGGGGCAGGGAGCCCAACAGGGCACGAGACCCACCAGCAGGCTCCTGGGGCCATTACCTGCAGCCCCAGCGGTGGGGACATTACCCTCATCAGCTGAGCAAATCCTGCCTGCCCTTAAGCCGGCCGCTCCTCCGTTGCAAGCCCAGCGCCAAGTCCTCGCGGGGAGGCAGGAGCAGCSTACTGCAGGAGCTCAGCACAGAGCAGGGAGAGGAGCCAGCGGGAACCACGGCCTTGGCACATCTCGCAGCGACATTTTTCCCCTCCCGTCCCATTTAATTGAATTTGTTTTGGAGGGTGCAGCATCTCTGGAAAACCYGAAGCTGTGGCTTATCCCTCAGGTCACGTACCGCATACACAGAAGCAGTGGAATATTTACAGCCCTCAGAACGGCTCTGACCTTTCCAGAGGAGCCAACGTGTGTGGGGGGCGAGACACATCGCCTTTATGAGGCTCAAAAGCAAATAAATAGGAAGGTTGTAAGGATGTGTGTGTTTTCCTAAGCCTGCCCTCCAAGAGCGCCATTCCCAAGGGTCTGCAGAGCACCTCCTGAGCAGCAGGGTCAGCTCGGCCCAAGTCTTGAAAGGAGGAAGTGGCCAGGCATCACGCAAAGGTCCAGACAGGCCATGACTGCACACCCGCAGAAGCCCAGCACCTTCATGATTCATCTTTGGGTCTTTCAAAGAGTGTGGGGAGGAGGAAAGACGTTCTAAATCTTGTCAGCAGGCACAGCAGCATCCCTTCAGTCCTCAGGTGACCAGTATGAATCTAGCTTGGCAGCATACGTGTCCCTTGATCTAGCAGCTCTCGTGGAAGAGGTGGGTTTCAGTGGCCTGCTGAACACCCGGAACAGCCAAGGAGGCCAAGTTCTCCCTCTCTCCTGAGATGAAGGACCATGAACCCCCCCAGGACAGCAGCATAGGAGGTCGGTGGCCACCAGGTCTCCTCATCACAGTGGTTGCTTGCTGCCAATGAGGTGTCTCAGTACAACGCAGGGGTTGTTTCACAGCTCAGCTGCTCCCAAGGCAAGAAAGCTTCAAGAGAAGCAGCAGTGAGCCCCATTCTTTGAATTAGGCCACAAGATGTTATTAATTCCCTGTGGCAAAGACTTGTCAGGCCCTTTTTGACAGCTAAAAAACACATTAAAGACCCTGCTATTGCCCTTTCCCTGAATCCACGGCTTGGAGCTCGGCGGGGAAGTTCTGTGTCCGGGTGCAGGAAGGGAAGGGAATTAAGATCATCTCCGCATTGAGATAYGGTCATACGTGAAGGGGAACCACAGTTTAAGGCCCCCAGCGAGGCAAACCCAAAACCACCTTCTACTGAGAGCTGAGTTGTCCCTGGAATAAAATGGGATGGTCATACTGCGGCAACGCTCCCAGGGCTGGCTTCTCGGCTCCCACCAAGCTCGATCCTTCCCAAAGAATGGGCCGCATCGAGGGAAAGCCTGCAGGCACCCTGCCATCTGCCCTCCCATTAAGGTTCAAGTGCTTCAGAAATGCTTACTAAGGCAAAGATGTTCCAGAGCTCCTCACCACACTGGCCGCTATTGCCCCCAGGGCGCAATGATGGGACGGCAAAGCCCAGATCATGCAATTTGAAAAAAACAGCACAAAGGGAAATCTATATTTGCACGACAACCACGGCAAGATGTCCCATGATCCTGGCTCTGCAGCATCTGCAGAAAGCGCAAGCCCCCTCTTCTCGCACAGGGCTTGTTTTGCAAACATGAACTTGTCATCTTCGTGCGCCTCTATGGACACAGCACTGGACAAAAAAGGCCTGGAGGTGTCTGGGGATGAGGAAAACCCTGGAGATATCGCAGGAAATACTGAGCTGGAGATCAGATGGGAGATAAAACCACAATTTAAACCCATCTGATAGCCCAGTCTTCATATGCCCTGCATACGGGGGGATGGAGGGATTCCTGCACCCATCCCGTCTGTCAATGCCTCAGTCCCCGGTCGTGCATCAGACACACAACACAACACACAAACTTAACGCACGCTGAGGAGCCCCGGAGCTGGCACTTCCTTCGTGCTGCCTCACGGAGGGCGAACGCGAGGCAGCTCCGGCCCTGCAGCCGGGAAGGGCTTTCTCTCGCCCCGGCTCTCGCCCCACCATACAATGAGGCTCATTCAGGTGGGCCAAGCTGCAGCCCTTGCGTGAAGAGTGGAAATTTATGACTTGCTTTAAATGTCACCTTTTCAACTCCGTGCCTTGGCTCAGCAGCCTTTGAAGTAAACATTAGCAAATGACCAGCGTTTTTCAAAAAAAAAAAAA
>NW_020449586.1:416670-438152 GCF_003343035.1 Apteryx rowi | reverse complement strand
CACAGTCAAAACTGGCAGAAAATACCTGCAGTCGGTGATGATGTCATCCATCAACTGGGCAACCAGGGAATCCAAGTCACTCGGGGAGCAGTTGGCCTTGAGCGCAAAGTGGACCATCTCCAAGTTCGCTTCCTACACAGCGCGCGGGGAAGAGAGGTTACGCTTGGGGGACACAGCCCCGGAGCTGCACACCTCCTCGCGGCACGGACCTTCCTCCCTCGTCCCCGGCGGACAAGCATCCAGCACCGCCACCCTGACCCTCCACTTCGGTGCCTGCTGGAGCTCGGGGGGAAAAGATAGGGAAATAAGGCAAAATTTCCCACCAATAGGTCAGAAACCACGGGAATGGCCCTCCCTCCTGCATCTGCTTTGGCAACCAGGCGGGCGGCACAGAGAAGCCTTGCGTTTGTACCCCGACGGGGATGAGCTTGTCCCTTCTCCTGTCCCACCAGCACGGCACGGGACCCAGCCTGGYGGTGACTGGACGCCAAGGAGGAAAAGCAATAATCCAGGTGATGGGCAGCGCAGGCCGAGCGCAAGCCCACACGTCAACTCGCCGCACCACCAGATCCGCAACGCTGGGTGCCGCAGACCCCAAAAATCTCCTAGTTCATCCCATAATTCAGCACCAGCAGCTACACACAGCTCAGGCACGGGGCAACGCACCCCACGAGGTGCACCCACGCGGGTGCACGGGTGCAGCGGCGCGGGGTGCTGCACGTCCGCAACGAGCAGGGGCCTCGCTGCAGGCGAAGGCCGCGAGCAAGATCCTCTCCGAGCAAAACGAGGAGACGGGGCCGGCCGCAGCCTGGAGCGCTGCCGCCGGGGAGGCGGGAGGGCAGGCAGGATCCGGCGGTTCCCGGCAGCCCTTTCCCGTTAGTCCTTCACAGCCTGTGCAGTTGCCACGYTTATTTTTAGCCGCCTTCCCCTCCCGTGTCCCCTCAGCGCGTCTTTCCTGTTTGCCTTTGCAGAGGGCTATTTATTGAAGCCAGATGTCTGCGAGCGCRAGGCCCTCCCTGACTCATTCCCTCCCCGCCGCTCGCCCGCCGAGGACAGAAGCCCTGCGAGATGACATCACCTTCTGCCCGTCAGAAACGCTGGCGGACTTAATTAGCGGGGGCACGCTAATGAGAAGAAGCGCACGCAGAGGTGAGCCTTGGGGCAGGCCGGTGAGGGAGATGTCCTCTCCTCCGCCTGCTGTGCCCCAGCCGCTCTCCGTGCCTCAGTTTCCCTTTCTTGGCTCTGGTCGCTTTTCCCCAGCTGCTCCCAGCCCCTCTGCGCAGGCAGCCCGCACCCCAGCGTGCTCTCCCAGCCCTTCTCCCTCCCCATCTCCCCCTCTCTGTGCCCAAGGACCCCCCAATCCCTCGTCCTTCCCCCAGCCAGGGATGTGCCCAACCACGCTGTGACACCACCGGGCTGACCATGACACTGACACCGCTCCAGCTCCCCTTCGGACGAGAGACAGGGAGTCCCGATCCCACGTGCTCATTAATGACAAGGGGGAAGAGCTGGCCTCAGCGTCACAGTACGAGCTGCTGCCCGCAGCAGAGTCCCCAGCATCATCCACGGATGCAGCGAGCAGCTCCCGAACCTGCCCCACCAGGGCAGGGTGGCCCCAGCTGCCACCACGGGACTCACCAGCCGGTCGGCCGCGTGCTGGAGCAGGTTTTGAGCGTCGGTCCGGTAGCTGATGTCTTCCCAGTAGGACGACAGCACCACGACGGGCTTCACGTTGCCCCAGGGCAGGTAGTAGTACTGGCAGCCTGGAGGACACAACGGGCTCACCTGCAGGCTCGTGGGAACGGCACAGTGGGGCATCTTGCTCCTCAGGGCCGGAGCAGAGAGGAAGGGGAGCAGCGCACCATTTGGCCTTGGGCAGAGCCCTCAGCATTGCTCTTTTGGAGCAGAAGGATGTGGATTATTTTCCCAAAACCCACGTGCAACAGCATAGTGCATAGCAAGGTCAAAATGGACTTGCATGAACCTCCAAGGCTGCTCCCTACTTAGCAGGGAGGACAGAAACCAACACGAGGTGGATCTGGTGCCCTGGGAAAGCTCCTGGTTCCCTGTACAGGCCCCTCCAACATCAGAGCAACCRCAGTGCAGCCTGCACATCTCACGCCAGGGCTGGAGCAACTCGGGAGCCCCCAGAAGACCACCCCAAAGCACAGGCTTTGTCATGAAGCTAAGTGGGCACTGTTGGCTCCAAAGTGTCACCCAGTGAGCGCTTTGAGCCAGCACAGAGGCTGGGAGAAGCTTCCCCGCTTCTCCCTGATCACATTCGCACATGTGCCTGCCCCCTTCCCTCACGGCACATCGGCAAGCTGCTCCTGGGAGGACCAGGAACCCCCGGAGATTAGCTGCCACCAGACTATTCCCCAGGTTGACCCACCACGTGGATGGACACTTGTGCCAGTGCAAGGAAGGGCAGAGGGTGACATGCTGGCCATGGAGAAGGGCAAGAGCGTTTCCTTTGAAGCACCACTCTATTAAAGTCCTTGCAAGGCAGCAGCCTGGCACACGGCGGTGCGGCACCACGGCAGAGGAAAGCAGCCAACGCATGTGCACGCACATCCCAGCGACCGCCCTTCGAATCCCGCCTTGCAAAGCACAAGCGCCAAAGACCTCACGAATCCCCCACGGATGGGGACATCTCCAAGACATCTCCATAATCCCCGGGCGCCCTTGGATGTCACGGCCGCGTGGCTCCCCGCAACGCCCCGCTCACCGTCAAACACGGCCCGGCTGTACTGCGTGGTGGAGGCCAGGGGCAGGCAGGTGGTGTCGAACTTGTTGCCGTAGTTGCCGATGCTGACCTCAAACTGGATGGCGTCGTCCACGTCCTGCAGCATGGTGGCCGAGTAGAAGGCAGCGAAGAGGCAGTACTTCCGCCGCCGCAGGTACTTCTGCAAGAGGCACGGAGCCGTGCCGAGGGGAGGCGTCGCGGCAAGCGGGCCCGCACGCGACCCCCCGCCATCCCGACGCGCTCCAGCCCAGCCCAGCCTCTACGATGGAAACGGTACCGCGGGGAAGAAAGGCGTAACCTGTCCCCCGCGCTGGCTGCAGCCGAGGCAAGGAGTTGCAGCGAGGGAACTTCAGGTGAGATATTTAAGAAGAAGCTGACAAAGGAGAAGGGTAGAACCTTCCCTACAGAAAATGCAGTTTAACCCTGCAAAAATGAATAGAAGCAGAGTATCTGCGATAGCGTTAGAGTTGGGACTGGGCTGCTCCTGAAGCAAATCACCCACCCGTTCCCATCCACCGCCGTTTGATTTCTACCGCGGAGCAGCTCAGAGCAAGCAAGCTGGACACGTTTGGGTGAAAGTGCACACCTGAAAGGAGCACACCTGACCACTCACAGACTCGCACCCAACCACCCCCAGGGCAATCGCGTCCCCCAAGTCCCAGCACCCTGCCCCGCACCTCGCTGATCCGCAGCAAGCCCACGAGATGACGCAGCAAGAGAAGCCCCGACACGGGCCCGTTACCTCCACCCGTAGGATGTCGTCCGCAGCGATGTCCTCCACCTTCTGCTCAGCGTGGTCCGCCAGTTTGGTCTCCAGCTCCACGAGCAACCTGCCCCGATAAGCGACTCCCTCGCCCTTGGAGTAGGCCAGAGACTGCTGTTAGGACCACGGTGCCCTGCCCCTGCTTAAACCCTCTGGCTTCGTTCCAGGGGAGCAAGATCAGGCAAACTACTTCTGCAAGCGCTTCAAAGACAGGGAGCATTTGGATAGCACAGCTGTTTGCTTGGAAGGTGTTTAGCCAGCAGGAATAACAAGTGGCAGAAAATGCAGCGCAGCCTCCTAAAAAGCCAGTTCAGGTTAATAGCAGCTTTCATTTTGCAAGGAAAAATGCTAATTTTTTTTTAGTTTCAGGCTGCACTGGCAAGAAGCCGACTTCACCTTTCCTAAATTGAGTGTCTCGTAAGGGTCTGGGAAGCCAGTGAATTCCCGGGGGCTGCCGTAAAGGTTGATGTAGCARGGACCAAACGTCGGCAGGAACCCAAGTCCATCGTCCACTGGAGAACACAGGGAAAAAGAGCAATTAGAAAGTCAGGAGCGGCAGCTTTCCACCCCATCCCGTGGAGACCAGGCACAGCCAGGCCACGCCATGGAGCCGGTGCCCTCGTCGAAATCCTGCAGCATCCCACACTTACTGCTGCCGCTGATGAGCAGCAGTTCATTAATCTGCACCAATTCCCCCACTTGCAGGTATCCATCCAAACCCAGTCTATGGAGAGGGGACAGAGCCAAGTGCAGAGCTTTTCATCCCCCTTAAACCCGGGACCACTTACCTTTTGCTAAAGAAAGAAAAGGTATCGACCCTGCAGTTATGCTGCACGTACCAATCTGTGCATTCGYGGCCCCGCTTACACGACAGAGACGGCAAGGAAGGATCCCAGCCCGCTCCTTTGGGCACCAGGAGAAGGGGAGCGCCGCGTGGCCGGCGTGAACCAGCATAGCTGTGTTTGCCACAGTGACCAGCACTGATTTACACCAGACGAGGAGCTGGCCCTGGGCTCTCTCGGTTACGGCACCCAGCAAGGCAACGCTTGGATGAGAACCGCTCATTTTTACGAGACCTCAAGCAGAAGGAGCACCGAAGGGGCAGAAGGAGTTTCCATGATCCTGCTTTGGATTCCCAAAGCAGCGGGCGCCCGTGCGCGGCTCCTGCTGAGGTGCACAGCGCCGCCCCCGACAGCTGCACAAGTGACACCCCACACCTCGGGGCAGCGAAAGGCATCGCTGCCCAAAAGGGACACCCCAACCTTGCCAGACTGGTGGACAGTGGGGACTTTTCCCCCTCAGCCTATCCCAGCTGACCCCATCCCCAATCTACAGGCCCTCAGACAGGCAGAGCAGGAGGAGGAAGAGGAGGAGGAGGAGGAGGCCTCGCTGGAGCTGTCCCCTCCTCTCCCCGAGGTGCCCAGGTTCGGGCACAGCAGGGCCTTTGCTGCGCGAGCTCTGTCCAATGCTGCAGCCCCAACAGCAGCTAAAACAGAGGAAAAAATTACCCGACGGTGACCGCAAAACAAGAGGCTAAGGGGACGTACGGTCTGCGGCTTTCAGAGGCTTCGCAACAGCAGGAAACTCATCTGAGGCATAAAGAGATGGAGAGAAGGTTAGGAGGTTGGTTAGGTGAGGATGACGGGCTATGGGAAAGGAGAGCGGATGCTGCCAGGGGCTCTTGCTCCCAACGGACRCTACGGAGAGAGAAGGGGGAGGCTATTAGGCAGCACTAGCCTTGCCCTCCCCTTGAGGCTGTAGGATTCACGTAAATCGTGGCCTTGGGAGCAGATATGAGAGTCCGTCCTCAAGCCTCCACGTGCCACCAACGCCAGGAGGGCCCACGGGGCAGGCGAGGGAGCGGGGACGGGGCTCCCGTYGCTCCCCCTCAGCCGGCAGCAGGCAGCAAGCGGCTCTCCTGGGAGAGATGGGGTGCAGGCAGCCGACGCAGCGGAGCGCGGCGTTGCACCCCAAATCCACGCTGTGCATGCAGAGCTGCGCACTGCAGAGCAGCAGGCTGCGGGGCAGCAGGTGGCTGCTTTGCACCACATCTGTGCCCCGGCRGAGGCCACCCGTGCCGCGGCGCAGCCCGGCCATACGGTGTTTCAGCCGGGTTCGCGGTGGGGGTTAGTCCTGCAGGGCAGCCGAAAACCAACCACAAACCACGGGAGCAGAGAGAGGGGGGAGTTCAGGCAGGGTGCAGACGTTAGCAGAGGTCGCTAGCAGCCGGCGTTACTCATGCGGGTTAAGGCAGCCTCTATTCCCGGCCCTGCCGCAGCTTGGAAATGGCCCCAAGCGGGCCCCAGCTCCCTGCCCTCCTGCCTGCAGAGGCGACATCATCAGCGTCACCCAAATGATCCTGCTGGAGCCTGTGAACGGGTCCTCTCCTCTTTGGGGCGGGTCACTTGGGCTTGAAAYGCCTCTTTCAGCCCAAGCTTCTGCCACTGTACCCAAAATCCCCGTCTCGCACGCTGTGACGGCCCTTAGCCGGCACCTAAGGACAAGCTGCCAGCGAAGGCGGCGGGATCCCGGTGTGACGGGACCAGAGCATCGTGCTACGTCTGCCATCGTGTCTGCCCGTTCGGAGCCACTAGCTGCCCAAGGGACTGCCGCTACCTCCAGCCAGCAACAGGGAGAGGAAGCAAAAAGCAAGAAATCCGTGGCATCGCGGCTCTGTGGACCATCCCTACCCACGCCCTTAGGAGGACTTCAAAAAAGATCTTCAAATGCCTGCTGGGACATGACCCCAGAGCTGCCCCCGAGGGGCACCAGAGATCCTCCCCGTGCCGCAGCAAGGCTGCGCCCTGCCTGAGGGTGAGCAGGGCCCAGCTGCCCTGCGTGTGCTCCGGGGGTACGTGATGTGGACCAGCCGCCAGCCCACCTCGTGGGTGAGGGCTGGTCACGGGATGGGGGAACTGCAGGGATCCAGGAGGTGGTGATGGGCCCCAGAGGAACCTCAGCTTCAAGAGAAGAGGCTGCAGGACGGAGCAGGCTGCATCCAGCCCACAGACTGGACATTTCTGCAGCACCATCACCCCGCTTTTCTCCGTCAACACCAGGGACTTCGCAGAGACTATCCCAGTTGTTAATTCTTCAAAGCCAACACCATCCTCCAGGCAAGAGCATGCACGCTCTTCCACAGGCATGCACTGCAAACTGCCGTCCCACCACCTCGCTCACCTTCCAGCTCCCCGCCAGGGGCCGAGATCTTGGACATGCACAGGTGCGCCGTGCCGATGATATCGTTGTGCGTGAGACGGTCCCTGCAAGACAGCGTGGGTTTCAGTGGCGGCACGGCCCCCGCGCAGCGCACCGCCGGGGATCTGCTCCGCGGGGCTCCTCACACAGCGGAGGCTCTGCCAACTCCCTGCTCACCAGTCAGTGACGCGAATCCTCATCTTCTCGCACATGGAAGGGAACTAAGAGAAGAGGCAGAGGAGAGGAGCGGTCAGAGGCAGCCGCCTGGCGCAGGGTGGGCRCCCGGACCAGGGAGCCCTGGCAGGGCTCAGTCCACTTCCCTCACCATTGCCGGCAGCGTGATGGTCTGGTTCCACTGCGGGTTGGCGTTTTTCTCCAGAATCTTTGAGTAGAGCTAGAGGTGGGAGAAAAGGCAGGAAAAGTCAGTGCCTGGACCAACCGGCCTGTCCCAGCCACGCAGCACGCTGCCAAACCCTCTCCTGCACACCCAGCAAATGCATCTTTATTTCTATTTCCAGCTCACAGCACTTAGGAGGCTTCCTCCCACCCCCAGCAAAGCTACATTTCAGAAGGGACCGTGGTCCTGGATGCACCCTCCACAGGGAAATCCAAACTCCTCTCCGTGCCTCCCCCAAGGCTGGCATGGTCCCTCTGGTCCTGACACTGTCCTCCCAACACCTCCCCATGCTGCAGCCACGGCTGGGGGACAGGGACGAGGAGCGCCCTGCGGTTCCTGCAGCTGCTCAGGGTCTTGCCCCCATTACCCACGGAGCAGAAAGCCTCAGGTCCCTCAAATAAAGGCRCCATTCAACCGCTCTGGCCCAGTGAAGCTCTGCACAGCGCAGGTAAAACCCCCCAAAAGAGGGTGTTACGGGGTCGGTCTGTGGGACCGAGCTCACCCAGGAGCCCAGAGCCACTGGAAGCCACCCCGCGCTTACTTAGGGCAATATCCCTCTTCTTGCCTAGCCTCTGTCCCCTCCCACGCACCGTCCTCCAGGGARGATTCACAGGGCAGGGCAGAGAGTTTCAGCGCTTCAGCGCAGTTCCCGGCAGTTTCCAGAAGTGCAGCGCAGCCCAGCCGGGAAATTGTTTCTGCGTTCTGCTACCCCTTCCCCCAAGAGCTAAATCCCTGTATTGCTGTTTTTAATACAACAGCACCACTAAGAGCCCAGCACAGAAATTACACCCACGCAGCCCGGCACGCCGGGTCCGACAAGCTCGGGGTCGGAAGCGCGTTGTGCACGGCGGGGACGGGCTGCCCCATGTCAGGGCATTGCAACGCAAAGGGAAACGGGACAGATCGGGGCAGGAAGGGCAAAACCACGAGCGACCGATTAACTGGACACGGAGCAAAGGCTCCAGAGAAACAAAGCAGCCGCCTGAAAGTGCAATTGGCCCCTGCCCAGCAGCTGAGACATGGTAACTCTGTTTTATACAGATATACCTACATATATATCAGCTATACCTATATATGTATGTATGTATACATATACACACATATATACATTATATATGTATATACATATAAACATAAGGCTGTTCACCTTCTTCCATTGCAAGGAAGGGCCAATACCTTCACTCATCAAGGCTGAGGCAATCACTGCAGCCCGGATGATGCACAGAAATGGGATCCTAAGCCCAAATTCCCCTTCCGGGAGCAAGGACGCTGAGCGCACAGTGCTCGGGGAAGAACGGGAACCGCATGGCATGAGGCCACAGGGACTGCCAGGACTCGGCTGTGACAGGTACCACCAACGCCCGCTGTGGCCATGGGGAGGCGGAAAGTCACTTGGCAGCTGGGCCAGCCCCAAGGCTCATCCTGCCATTAAATTTAGCCAGGGTCCCTTTGCCCCGGGCATTTTGGCCGTCCCAGGCCCCATGCTTCTGAGCAGAGTTGTGCTAGGCCAAGGGAAGCGGGGAGATTTCCCGGTCCCGCTGCTCACCATCTTGCCTGCAAAGCTCACTTCCACAAAGGGATCGACCAGGTTCTTCTTGTTGCTCTCAAAGCCGAAGATCTGCCGGACGTTGTCCATGACAGCATCATCCACTGGAAAAGGAAAGAGTCTCTGACCATCTGCAGAGGCTGCTGAAACCTCGGCTAAGCACATGGCATCTGGGTGCTTGGCTTTATACCAGGAGCCTGGAAGACTCCGGCTTTTCCAGCAGGCTGTCTCACTAGCACAACCACTCACATTGAGGGACAGCTGTCCATCCCCGGCACAAGGGCTGGAAGTACCCGGGTTTTTTGCACAGCAYGGAGAAACACCTGGGAGGTGGCTGATTTCCCCGGCAGGTCTGCGACAGGGAACAAAAATCCCAGCAGCCCTTGCCAGATCCAAAATCTGGTCCCATAACTGCCTGGTCTCACTATTGGTCAGGTTTCAGCCTCCTGGGGGAGCTGAGACACCTCCATGTAGCTGGATCCTACCTGCAATGTCTCTTGCAGACCCAGGCTCATCCCATGTCTCTGGATGAGGCTGTTTTTGCCATAAGAAATTACATCCCCTTCCTCTGGGAAGCTCCCGGAAAAGCTTCAAGGAAGACCCCCATGGCAAGGCTGAGCGTGGGTGTCCCCACCGCCCCTGGCAGAGAAGCGGGTGGGGAGAGCTGCTGCCCCCAGCATGGCTACCCAACCCAGGAGGGCAAATACCAGTTTACACCAGTAGATAATCCGGTGTGTTATGGCTGACCAATATCTGCAAGGTCTTTGGACCAAGGCTGAAGATAACATTTCCTTATCTGAACCCTTATTCCTATCTTTCATGCCGCAGAGCTCCACAGTGTCAAGGACTGGATCCTCCGTACTCCAACCCAGCAAAGGCAACGCTTACTCTGGGGCAGGTCTTCAGCTTTGAAGATCTTCAGAGAGAAGTGAGCCCCTCTCAAGGTGACCCCCGTGGGACGCAAGATATTCCCTTCAATATCTTCCTTGTCTTCAGAGATTTCCTTCTTCTCCATCTGCGGGACAACAGGAGCCATCAAGACAGGAGAAGGGGACTAAAGCCTTCCCCCAAAGCCCTGAAATGAGCAGCAGAGACCTGCAAGCAGCATGACACCCAGCACCTTGCCCCACCACGAACGATGCTCCTTATAGAAACCAGAGGAAGGTCCAAGCTGCGGCTTCCCTGGGAAGAGCATCAGGGCGCCCAGTGCATTGTGTCACCTTGCACACACAGGCTCACGCCACTGGAAAGCTCCACTGAAATAACTAGAGGTAGATTTTGGTTTTTTTCCCACAGTGTATAAAGTTGTGGGTGCTGGACAGTCTGCACGCCCGCAGCATCGGAGGAGCAAGCTCCTAACGTTTTCCCTCTGCAGCCCCTCCGTACGGAGAGGATTCGACCCTCCTGTGCAATGTGAGGCTGCACCAAGGGCCGGCGAGCAGGTTGCAGAGCCCAGAGACTCGCAGGGACTGGGCCGTGCTTGCACTGCGTGTCCCAAGGAGCCACCACATCACCACAAGGTCGAAACACAGGGGAGATGAGCGTCACCATAGGAAGGTCTCTCTGTGTGGGCCAGGCTGGTACTTACAGGGGCTTCATCTCCAGGCCCCAGCACGAAGAGGCTGACTTTCAAGTAGCCTTTGGCCCCCGCCGAGAAATCCTCATGGTCAGAAAGCAACAGCCATTTTCTGAGAAAAGCATGTTCTGAGGGAGAAAAAAAATCAAGGATCATGAGCTAGGCCCTGGACACTCACAGAACTGGCTTACAGGCTGCAGTTGGGGTTTTTTGKTTTTTTTAAATAATAAAAATAAATGCTAGACTGAAGACAAAGGGGTRGTGATGACGGATATAGGGACATAGGTGGGTTCACATATGGAAATGCGTGGGGCAGATACAGTTCATAGATGTTTATGCTCACGTTCTCACTGCATGTAGCTGTATAGGTATGTATAGATAAGTGTGCACAGAGGCGTGCGCACACGTACACTAACACCTGTGTGCATACAGGCGTGTATGTTTGTGTACATAAGTACATGAGCGCCTAGGTGGGGGGTATCCATGTTTAGGGATAACTACTGTGTGTGTGCATGTTCCTCTATGTTTGGTCCAAAAAAAGGTTCTCTYAAAGACATTTCCCCCAGCTGCAAAAAGAGAACTTGTCCCAAATCTCTAATGCCTGCAGCAGCCGCTGAACTCACTTGGTTCGGAATAAACTGTCTCGACATCCATCTACAAAACAAAATGGAAAAGAAAAGGAAATGTTCAACATGTGCTGTGGGTTAAAGTGACTGAAAACACAAGGGAAGGGCAGATAGCAAATCCTTACCCGAAATTCCCCAATCACTGAGTCCGTCCGGAAAGACTGAGAATCAACAACCTGCAGGATGAAAAACAGGCAACACACTAAATCCAGCTCTGGAAAAAAGGAAAGACGCTCCTGCCCTCTCTGCACAGGACCCCAGCGCTACCTGCACGGGCAGGGCTGAGAAATGGGGGAAACCTCCAGAAACGAAGGCTGCTGAAACTTACTGTGATGAAGATGGGTGCATCAAACAACTCGGCTGGCGACTCAAAAACATTGAAGAAGAAGGTCTGTACATGAAACAGGCGAGGGAAAGGTCTGAAAGCAGCCACAGAAGCAGTCCCCTGACCCAGCTTTAACCCACATCACTCTCCTGCTTTCGTGGTGCTCCCAAACCTCCCAGCTCTGCTAGTCAGAGCTCTTTTCCAATCCTGTTCAACAAGATCCGAACCAGTTCGCAGCAAAACCCTCCTGGAGAGGATGTCCCAACAGGGGCTGCTCCTCATGCACCCTGATGCGCAAGGTCCTTGGATTGGCTTTCACTGTCCTTGTCCACCGAAGCGTTTCTGGACATTTCTATGGGGTTTCACGTGCTCTCAGAGGAGCAATGAAAGAAGTACAGGGACATTCAAAGTRGCATCGTATGTGGGCTGGGGACAGGACTGAGGACAAGACGACTGAGGTTTTCCCGATGCCCGACAGGAGCAGAAGTCCCCGCTCACCTCGTCAAAGAAGGGGCTATTGCCTTTGCGTATCCTGGTCCTCTTCGTCTGCCCAGCGGCCGTGACCTTCACCACGGGTTTGATGTTGACGCCGGGGAGCTGCCTGCCCTCTATGACTCTCACCCGGATCTGGAGACGAGGGAAGGGAAGGAGCAGCGGGTCAGTCCCCGCAGAGGAAGGCGAGCGCTGCAGAGGACACCTGGATGCTGGAGGAGGAGGGAGCCTGCGGAGGGCCCGGTAAGGGGGAAGAGGATGCACCAAGACCCCAATGGGCCCCTTGCAAGAAAAAACAGACCAAACCGCCCTGGCGGGTTCAGTTCCGGAGACTTAGCTTGAATATCTTAAATCTCRCATCTCAGTCCACCAAGGGTGGTTGCCAGCGGTTAACGCATTTGCAAAACCCTCAGCCATTTRGGCTGGGGGACTGGAAGAGAGGGAGCGTGCGGGATTGCCGGGGAAGGAGAGCCACCGCGGCAGTTTGCAATATTCCTGCAGCATCTCAGGCCCCGAGGGGAGCACAAAAGGACACACAGCCTGGGGACCTAGATAAAGAACAGCTCGCTAGGGCTTCGTCCCACAGGTCAGCGTGTTGCCTGCCCTCACCTTGCTTTTGCCATGCTCAAGTTACACAAGGGCAGCTCCCTTTTCTTTGCATTCCCTTCAATTTTACCAAAAATAGCAAGTAACAAGCATCCTTCTCGATTCTGCATGCCCTACAGTAGCTCCAACAGCTTTGTCCACAACCATGTAGGACCTGACAAGCTTCATTAACCAACACCGTGAATCCCTAGGCATTTCACAAGTCAATCCTAGGCGGATAGGGATGGGGCTGGGTGGTCACTCCAAGTCCACCAGCGATCATACCGGGCTCTGATGGAGGCTGAGACATGGCAGCTCCATCCTCCAGAGCAGAGGCCAGGTGCTGGGAAGGGCTTCCCCATCGGAGCACCTCCACCATCGCTGCAGGGGACAAACGACCCACTCGCCCCGGCGCGGCTCACCTGGAAGTCCTGCGGCTTGTTAGACAGGGGCTTTTTGGGCGAGCTTTTCCTCCGCTTAACCCCGTGGGCATGGTGCACGGGCGGCTTGCGGGGCAGGGTGGGCTGCTCGGACCCCGAGGGCCCCGAGGACGGCTCGGTCTCGTCCCCCGTCGCGGTCTGATCTTCGGTATCCTCCTCGCCAGCCGTTTCTGCAGGGGCAAGAGGCAGGTCAGGGTGGCAGCGCAGCACCGGGACACGGAGGAACACGGTGCGTTATAGCAGACGATAAAGGGAGGGAACCTGCACGTTCACGAGCTCCCGTTCGGTCCAGGAGGGTCCTCGGAAACACCCCCGAGCTACAACCCATAACCACCCTGCCACGCTGAGCCGCAGAGACCCAAAGCCCCAGGTGCTGCAGGCAGAAAGCAGGACCCCGGATCTGCACCCACCCTGCGTCACCCCGCATGCACTGACCAGGCACGGCTCCGACCTGCCCCGGCGCCGCGAGCAGAGGTTTCTCCTCACCAATGACCGTGTCGGGCTCTGCTGCGGCCGGCGCTGGCTCGGGGGGGGCGGGAGGGGGGAACAGCGGGGCAGCTCCTGGCGGCGGGGTGTAGGACACTTGCAGGATGAGGAAAGCCTGGAAAAGGGGAACGAATCGTCACAACGGGCATCCAGGAACGCTGCCCCGACCAGAGGGGCCGCTCCAAGCTCTCGAGATGCCACCGGCAATTTGCTGCCCAAGCGTCGAGGACGCGGCCAGGAAAGTGGCAGTAACTCGGCAAACGCAACGCAGAAGGGGCAGAGCAGGATGGAAGCGGGAGGCGTTACAGGGATCCGGCTGGCTGCACCTTTCCGCGTGCTTTGCAGTATGCTGTCACCGTGCTTTATCCCCCGTCGCAGCTCCGCGCTGGAGCCCGCGCTGCAAAACRCTCCGGGCTCCCCTGAACCCCGCGGCAGCTGGGAAAGGCTCCTTCTCCCACAGCTTCTGCTGGGCCAGGACCCTGCCTCATCCRCATCCGAAAGGATGCGACAGCGGGGGAGCCGCGATGGGAGATCCCGCCGGGGCCAAGCTGCCGGAGACGGTGGGTCGCTCGTGCTGCCCAGGGAGCGGCTCCCTCCTGCTGCGCGGGAACGTGGCGGCGGCAGCATCCGAGCCGCGGGGATGTCGGGGCTCATGGAGACCCTACGGGGGGCCTGGCCGGGMCCGAGCGGCGCTGGCCCCGCTAGATGGCAGCTCCAGGCCGTGCCGGCRCCGGGCTGCCTTCTCCACCCGGGGAAGGAAGCGGCAGGGAGAGGGATGGCGGCCAGCGAGACGCGGAGCCGAGGAGGAGCCGAGGAAGAGCCTCGGCGGCTCGTTCCCTGGGGGGACCAGCGGATGCATTACCCCTCTCCTGCCTCTCGGCTCACGGTTAATGCCAAAAGGTCTCGCAGGATCCGGGAACAGGAGCAGGGTTTTCCCCAGCCTCCGAGGCGAGAGGGAGAACGCCACGAGTTTAGCAAATGGGGAAACTGAGGCAGGGCAGGGCGGGCTGGGGCAGAAGGGCGGCGCGGACGTTGGTCCGACCCCGCCGCCGTCCCTTTGCCACCACGGAGCCCTGAGCAGCCAGATCCACCCTGGAGCCCGTCGCACACCTCGGAGCTGCTCTGGGTTCCAGCCCTGCCTCCGGGTTTAGCTTTCCAGCYGAAGCCGCCCCGGTTTCCGTGTGCTGAGCCTAACCCTCTTTCTCCCCGCGCGCTAGGTGCTGCGCAAAGAGCCGAGGAGGCCTTTTCCCGGCCCAGCTTTTTGGGAGCTCTGCAGCAGCCGCCCACGCACCCTTCCTCCCCGGGGGAGCTGGGGGCGGACGCTGGGCGCTCCCGGCCCGCCGTCCCCACGGAGGCGCCGGGGCAGCCAGGAGCCAGGCCGGCGGTGCCGTACGGGAAGCAGCCGCTCGAGAGGTCCCACGTCACCCAGCGGGGTCAAGCTCCGGCGGCCACCGCTCCTTGCCTGGCCACAGCTTCCCCTCCCGTTTCCTCTGTCCCCAGGCACAGCCCAGAAAGCCCCTCTCCTGCCTAAATACGTCTTTTCCGACCAAAACGGTGCCGTGGGGAACTGTGCTCGCTTGCTAGCTGCGGGCAAGAGAAACTGCAAGGAGCCGCTCCGCGATACCGGCAGCAGGCATGGCTCCTCGCGCCGCCGTCCGCGGGAGCCGGTCTCCGGTGAAGGTAAAATTAACGTGCTTCCAAAAAACACGGAGGGGCCGAGGGCGATCCGTGCCCCCGCGGGGAGGCGGGAGGACGCGCCGGGGCCGGCGGGCTGCTGTTCCCAGGGACGCGGGAACGGATGGATGGGCGCCAGGGCGCAAGCGAAAGAGGAACCCTCAAGGCCAATAAAAGCCCTGGGGGAGCTGGCATCGGAAGAAGGCCGCTTCCTGCCATAGAAACACCTCGAGGCAGCTATTTCCACGCGTCCCCGGAGGGGGGAAATGTATAGCTCGCTGCTTAGACACCGAGGCGGCAGCTCAGGGAAGAGCATCCAGGGCACCAGCCCTCGTCCTCCCGCGCACAGAAACGAGCCGCCCCCGTCCCGTCGGCGGGGACGAGCCCGGGGCGAGGGGTTCGGGGCAGCGGCTGCCATCAAAAGCAGCCAGGAGCATCCCGGGGATGCTGCCCYGGAGCAGGCTATGGATGCACACAGGGCCAAGGGCAAGCGTGACAGCTCCTCCACCCCAAGGCTGAGGAAGACGAGGGTGGAAGGTGAGGACGAGGGCAGGTCCAGCACGGCGCTTCCTCTTGCCCCTGAGATGCTTGGCAGCGGCGCTGGGAAGGAGCAAGGAGAGCCGCTGRGGGGATCCGGACCTCCGGGAAACGCTGCTCCGGGCCCATCCGGACTGTGGCAGCACCCCAGGGTAGCTTGGTCGAGCCCCCAGTCCCACTCAGGGCCACGGAGCCACGATGCACCAGCAGGTCCTGGCCACCAAGCCCTGTCCCGCAGGCTTGTTCCTGAGGTTTCAGCTCTTATTCCCAAATGCACTAACCAGAGTGGAGCTGGCGTGCCAGGTGGGATGCCGGCCACATCCTGGCTCATCCCTGCATCCCTGCCCGGCGCGGGACTCACCCCCGTGCTCTGCTTCTTGGCGTCCAGCAGGGGCACGTTGAAGGAGGCAGCCAGGCTGGGGGTGGACAGGACATCTCGCAGGGGCACATGGGCTTCTCCCAAAAACCTGGGGAAGAAGAGCAATGGGGCRTCAGCAGGGGAGAACGCACGGGGAAGAGGCTGAGGACCCACATCAGGTTCAAACTCAAGCACCAGCTATTGCAAAGAGATCGACCCAGAGGGTTAAAGCATGACAAGGAGACGGTTTCCACCTCCTCAAGGCATGGRGCAGACCAGCAAGCAACAGGTGCTGGAAATTCCCACCTCTTGGAAACACAAAGCAACATCCCTGGCGATGCCAGCGCAATCACGGCACTCCCTGCCTGGGAGGAGCACGCGAAGGCCGGGGAGCTGGCGCGTCCCACGGCCGCTTCGGCGATGTGGACCTGCTCAAGCATGGCTCACGGCTCCCTGTCTGGGCCAAGACGACTATGGCAACCTTTATCTCCTTTTTTCAGGGAAAAGCACCTAAAAGTCCTTTTTCAGGAACCAAGAGCTACAGAGAGAAGTGCTGGTAGAGTTTCTTTGCCAACAGCGTTAAAAATAAATACGGAGAAGCAAACAGTTSAGGGATTTCAATGGGGTGGACGAGAAGTCAACGAGACCAAAGTTCTCAGGGGCCAAAAGGCTGGTTTATATCCACCGTAAGCATTTAATTGCATTGTAAAAAAAAAGCTATCACAGATTTTTCTTACTGYGACTTCCTTCTTTAGAGTCACGTAGGAGAAGAGACAGAGGCCCATGGTGTTAAACCCCTGGATTTCCCAGCGCTGCAGCGCGGAGCCCCGTGAAGGCTCGACACCGAGATGGGTCAACCCACGTCCCCTCAAACCGCCAGTTACAATCCTCAACCCTCCTTCAGTGGCTCTTGCTTGGGTTTTTTTGTGTTTGTTTGTATTTTTGACTTGGGGTTTTTTTTGGTGTGTGTGGCTTAATCCTTCCTGCCCCACACCACCTCCCACCCCAGCTGAGGGGGGTTATTTTTAGAGGTTTCTCCTCTATAAATCACGGCACAGCTGTGAATTTGGGTAAAACCACAGGACTGAGCAAGCATGGGGCGACCCTTCCCGCGCGCCTCCTGCCCGGACGCTGCGGGGCATCGCTGGACCAGGTTGTGGCGCCTCCCCAGAAAGCCCAGCGAGAAGCCGGGCTCCCCCCAGCCCTGCATTTACTCTTCAAACCTTCTGCCCCCCCCCCTTTTTTTTTTTGGCTTCCTGCCTTTGTTTCCTCCCTCACCGCTGCAGGCAAGTTCTGGAAGGACAAACTTCGGGTTCGAGCAGCTTTTCCGATGCTGAGCAGACTCTCTCCCCCCTTCCCCTCCTCCCCCGTTTTCCTTTGCAAACAGTCATGGAAACGGCCTCTTTCTCCAAAAAGCTTTTTGCCTACAGCCGCTGCATCAGTTTGCGAGTGGGAAGACACCCTAGACTAGCACTAAACTAGGGATTAAAGCAAACTTGGCCTGATTTACCCTCCTCCTGCACAGCCTTACGCAGCCCCAGGACCGTCTCCTCCCCAAATGCACCGTCAGCGGTGCGGGGCGCTTTCCCACCGAGACACTCGCCGCAGGGACCGCGGCTCAGCAAAAGCCACGYGTGGGTCGAATCTTAAGCCCGTCACAGGTTTCAGTGGGGTTTCTTCTTACACCTCGCTTAAATCCGCTGCTTTGCTAATGCAGGGTCACCGTTCGTGGTGCCGCTTGCGCATTTGCAGCCTAAGCGCAGACGAGCGGGTTATTTTATCCTCCAGAGAGCAGGAAAGGCAAAAGGCAGCGTCACCTACGTGACAGGTCATCAAGGAGGAGAAGGCACCTTCCACTAGAGATATCAAGGCATCTGCTAGCAGCAGAAGGAAGTCTTGCTCCCCAGCTCCAGCAGCTGAAGTTTCCCTGGCTCGGGGAGCTGAAATTCCTCTCCCGTTTATCCTTGTCTATTTATAGGAATGTGCRAAGTCACCAAGCTGGATCAGACCCAATTTCCAGCTCGCTTGCTCTCCTGCCCAAGAGCAAACCCTGCACCAGCACCAGGCTGCGAGGATTTATCCCCCCGAGCCTTTCCCTCGCCCCCGGCAGCTACCGACGGGCGGTTCCGACTCCGCTCTCCCAGCACAGAAATTGCWTCCTAAATTGTACCGCGCTCGCAGGTAGCTCGAGGAGCATCAGGGAAAGGTCTCGTACATAGAAAGATGAAGGGGTTTCATCTCAAGCTCGGCTGGGTTGGAAAAGGGGAGGAAAAAGGGGCTTTTCAGGAGTCAGAGAAATTGCAGAGCCCTATTTTGGGGGGAAACGGGCCCTATGCCCAGAGAGGCATGTGGGTGCCCAGCGAGCTCCCAGCCCGCAGCCACCCCGGGCTCCCGCTCGCCATCCCCAGCCCGGGGCTCCCCTCCGGCTCCCGCTCACCCTCGGAGCGGGCAAAAACCCAGGAACAGTCCCAAAATGCCACTCAGCCCCGGCAAAGGCAGTGACCCCAAGGGCACCGTCGCCGGTTCTTGCCCTCCTTTTGCAATGCCGCCTCCTGCAAAAGCGCTCAGCYGCTGCACGGACGGAGGCTCAGCACCCCCCAAAATCCGCCGCTTTGCCCAGGCGAAGGGCACGGAGCAGCGTCGAGGCGGGAGAGCTGCGCTTTGGAGCTAACGACGTGCCGGGCGCCGGACACGCGCGTGTGCAGCGCAGATGCTCTCGTGAGAAAGGAAGCAACACCGGGTTGTTTATTTTGCAAGCAACACCCTTCCCAGCTCCGCCGGCAAAACAGAGCCGGGAAACAGCTCAGCCGGCTGGCGAGCTCTGCCCTCATCCCGACACCTCCACCTCGCCGCGGCTCCCGGAGCCGCCACCGCCGCCRCCCGGGCGCAGGACCGCGGCGGCGCCCGAGGCCTCATCCCGAGGGCGGCGGAGGCACAAGGGGCCTTGTGTGCTCCCTGCCCGGAAAGGCCGTTTTTCTTCCCGGCCTTTGAGCGAAACGGCGCAGAAATGCGGCTCGAGCCTCCCACCGGCGCTGCCACGCGCGTGGGCGCAGGGCACGCGCACCCGTCACCCGCCGGCCCTGGCGGCTTGCACCAAGGGAGCAGCCTGCCAGCGCTTCCCCAATCCCAGAAAGAGCCAAAATCCATGTGCATGGACACCCATGTGCATGGACACCCATGTGCATGGACACCCATGTGCATGGACGGATGCACCCCACACGCGGCCTGGGGACGCAGCGACGTCCTACCTGTTCCTGCCCACGGTCTCGTGGTCCTTCACCACCACGGTGAGCTCGGCGCTCTGGTCCAAGGGAACTCCCTTCAGGTCCCACTCGAAGCCCTGGAGAGCGAGGGGAGAAGATCTGAGATCAGAGCCGGCTGCAGCAGCTCCCGCTGGGACAGCRAGTCCCAAATCGCGGCGACCTGCTTTGGGAGCCGTCAGGGCGCTGCAGAGGAGCGAAACGCTTCTAACAGCGCCGAGCGGCGACGCGGGGGAACAACCCTGCGCCATCCCGCTAGCGCGAGATCCAGCGCTCCGCTTTCCCCGGGCGGGATTTCCCTCCAGGCCCGAAGGAAAAGCCGTGCTCCGGCCAAGGGCCTTTTAATGGGTTTTTGTTACAGATTAAAAGCGAATGGGAAAACGATCTGAACTGCCCCGCGACGTTTCTGCACCCAAACGTTACTGCTTGTTTACCAAGACCATTTTTTTAACCCTGGTCYGCAAGAACAAGGGTCAAGGTCAGGAGGAAGGCGGCGATGGGAACGAAAGACAAATAAATAAATAATAAACCCCACGCYGCCGCCTCTGGGACCGGGCTGATGAATAAAACAAACCTGGTTTCCCCTTTGGCCGCAATATTTTTACGCGTTTTCTTTTCATCCGCGTGCCCAGCCCCGATCCGGCCTCGATGCYGGGGGAAGAGCCGGGGTGCAGAGCCAGCCCTTCCTCCCTGCCCGCCGCCAGAACCGGCCCCTTCCGCAGCCAGGGCCAAAGCGCCCGCGCCTGGGTGGATTCTCTGGTGTCTCGTAYGGGGTTGAGCTGCACCCACCCCCCGGCGGGGACGCTAACGAGGGCGGCAGCTGCCGCGTTCGGCGCCTCACTCACCTCGTTCCACACGGGGTTGACGTTGTTCTTGATGACTTTAGTCTTCTTCTTCACGCCTGCGGGGAGCAACGCGCACGGGTCAGGCAGGGCCCGCGGGTGCTTCCTGCCCGCGCGGGGGCAGGATCAGGTCCCGCGCGGGGCCGGGGGAAGGAACGAGGATGCTCCAGCCGGGGCAGCACCGCGGGGGGACGACACGGCTGCCGCCCCACGTCGCGGCCCTCGTGCCCAGCCGGCTCGAAGGAGCCCGATGGACACTGGGGTCCCAGGTTCGAGCCCCAGCCCGGCCCCGCGGCTCGCYGGGGAAGCGGGGACGAGCCATGTSGMTGCACCGTGCCTCAGTTTCCCCACGGGGAAACCAGAGCAGAGGCTCTGCCTGCCCTGCAAACGCTCCCGGGCGGGTCGTCTRGCTGGGAAGGGCAGCGAGGAGCCCGACAGGGATCCTCCATCCGCCYGTGTCCCAAGCAGGACCCTGGGGGGCTCGAACAGCACCCAGAGCCCCACGGGGCAGCAGCAGTGGCCCCGCACGGCCAACGCCACCGGGCATCGCCGTCCCCGCCTGGCTCCAGCCCCGGGTCGGCGAATATCCGGCTGCGCCCACGGACGGCTCCCGGCAGCCCCTCGGGGTGCCGGCCRCCGAGCCCGAGGGGAAAAGGAAAAGGAAGAGGCGGCCGAGGGCGCGAGAACAATAGCGGTGACTCAAATCCCGGAGGCTCCCGCGGCCGGCCGGCCATCCYGGCACGCTCTGCCTATATACGGCCGGTGCCGGCGAGCCCGGAGCCACCGGACCGCGGCGCTGGCAGGGAGCCAAGGCCGGGCCGAGCCAGGCAGAGCTCAGCCAAAAATCCCCCCCCGCCTTTATTTATTATTTTTTTAAAGCCTTGCCAAATTAATCTTTTCCTATTTCGGATTTTAAAGAGGCTCCGCTAAATCTTCCGGTCCYGAAATAGCGAGGCAGCCCGGCCCCACGCGAGCAGGGCTCCGGCGCGGAGGGAGGAGAAAAGCTTCGCACGCTGGCAAAGGGGTTTGCAGGATATTTCCTCGACACAGGAACTCYGCTCCGGCTCTGGAGAACATCACCAAGGAGCAGAGCCATAAACGCGCCCTTAATTTAATGCCCGTCTCCCGCTTCCATGCCGTCTTCAAAGGAAATGACGGCGCCCGGTCCTGAAATAGCTCCCGCGCTCTCAGGCTCGCGAGTTTGCCGCCGGAGTCATTTTCCAGGTTCAGGGCGGASAGAGCCCGTCCCTGGGAGAGCGGCCACGCGCCCACCTCCCCGCTGGGAAACGAAAGCGAAAGGAGCCCCCGGGCGGCTCCTCTCCATCCTCCAGTCGGGAGAAGGGTCYGGACACGGGCTGGGACCCGGCAGCGCTGGCGACGGCACCGAGCACCGCAGGCAGCAGAGATTGTGCGCGAAACCACTGACCCCCTTGGCTTCCCCCTTTTTTTTTTTTTTAAATCACGGATATTTTCCACCCCCTGGAAAACGATGTCAGGAAAACCGCATGCTCCAGGAAACGCTTTCTAAGTGCAAAAGCATCAGCCCCTTCTTCGCCACGCTCTGCCCTGCCGGGTTGGCACCCAGCCCTGTCCCCCTTCGCTCCTCCATGACCCTGCAAACGGCGACACCC
>NW_020449586.1:353579-416572 GCF_003343035.1 Apteryx rowi | reverse complement strand
TGCACGAGGCTCTTCATAAATCTCACGTTGCAACCGGCTCTGCTAGCGGCGGAGAGAACGTCACGCTGGGAGCGAACGCAAGCGCGGGCGAGGGCGCCCATGGGTGCCCCGTGGGAGCCGGGCACCCTGCGGCAGCGCCTCCCCCACGGGATGGTCCCGCGGTGCTTGGTGGCGCTGAACGACTGTCCCCAAACCCTCCCCCGGGCCGGGGGGACCCAAGCGCCCACCAACGCGCCCGAGTTTCTCGCCCGTCAGCGGAGCTTCCCGGGCGTCACGCGTGCGGGGACGGCACGGGGACGGGGCGCGCTCGGACCCCGCGCTTGGGCTCCCGAGGCAATTTGGCTGGAGCCCGAGGCAGGGACGGAGAGCTGGCGGGGGGGACCCCTTTGCCAGAGGGGCTGCCGTGGGGACGGCTGGGAGGGAGCGGGGGGAGCCGGTGTCCCTGCGGTGGCGGCAGCGGGACCCTCACCTCGGAAAGTCAGGCTGGCCACGGGGTCGCTCTGCCTGTCGCCCTTCTCCGTGCCGGGGAGGCGGCCGGCGCGCTGCAGCAGGCAGCGGAGCATCGTGCTGCCGGCGGCGGCTCCCGCGGCGGCTCTGCACTCCAGCCCTGCCTGCGCCGCGCCGCGGCCGCCGGCGACGCCGCGGGGGGCGGGAGCAGCGGGATGCTGCCAGCAAAGCCGGCGGGGGCTCCCGAGCACCGGCACCGGGGATGCTGCGAGTCCCAGGGATGCCCGAGCACTGGGATCCCCGGGATGAAACACTACAGCGGATGCCCAAGCACTGGGACCTGGGCACAACACGCAACTGGGGACACCAGAGCACTGGGGACCCCAGAGATGCCCAAAATCCAGGACCCCAGGGATGCCCAAGCACCAGGATGCTGCAAGCCCCAGGGATGCCCAAAATCCAGGACCCCAGGGATGCCCAAGCACCAGAATGCTGCAAGCCCCAGGGATGCCCAAGCCCCAGGACCCCAGGGATGAAACATAACTGGAGATGCCATCCCTAGGGATGCTGTGAGCCCCAGGGATGCCCAAGGGGTGGAAAACCAGGATGCTCCAAGCTCTGGGGATGATGCACTGCCTGGGATGCTGCAGGTCCAGGATGCTGCAAGCCCCAGGCATGTCAGAGCATCGTCACCCCAGGGATGATGCAACCACTGGGGACGTCGGAGCAGCAGGAACCCCAAGGGCCCTGGGGAAGGTGAGAGCCGGGGATGCCACAGCATCGTGACCCCAGGGATGACGTGCCACCAGGGATGGTGGTGCATCAGCACCACCGGAGGTGCCGTGGCATCAAGACAGTAGGTGATGCCGCAGCATCAGGACCACGGAGATGTGGCAGCACGTGGTCCACCAGGGATGCCACATGCCAGGGATACTGCAGCAGGAGAGACCGTGGGGACGACCACAGCCAGGATGCCACAGCACTGGGCCCATGAGAGATGCCCCACCGGGCAGGAGCCCTGAATGCCCAGCAGTGCCGGGTCCCCTGCAGCGCTCAGCCCTGGGGGTCTCACTGCAAATCCAGCTGGGAAGCGGCTGGGTGGGGGGAGGCAGAGCCAGCCTCTCCCCTCCCGCGGGAGAAAGGTGTCCCCATGTCCCCAGAGCTCCAGGCCCAGCGGGTGAGGCCCCCTCAAAGCAGCTCTGCGTGACCGCAACCACGCAACAGGACCACCCCGAACGTGGCACAGGGACCTCCGCGCCCCAAGGAAGGTCCCCGCACGCTCAAGGCCAGGTACAGCGGCAGGAGACRTAGGCACAAGCACGGATGCACCAACGCGTGTGCTTTCCTGCCGCCTATCCCATCCTGGCCAGCTTTTCCACCCAAAAGATCCCCGGCTTATTGCAAACAAGCCGCAGGGCAACAGAGGTGCCCCCCCCCCCCAACCCGCTCGCCTGCCCCACCAGCCCCTCGGCGGGGCGCGGGCAGCGTCAGACGCGTTTTGGGAGCTCGCCGGAGGCCGAGCCGGGCCGCGGCGGCCGAGCAGCCTCCCCGGCAGCGAGGAGCCGAGTCCTCCCGGGGGCCCGGAGCGGGGAGCGCCATTATAAATAGCTTCCAGGGATTTGCCGGAGGCCGTTTTGCCCCRTCCCCCCCCACACACACCCCGAGCGGGACGGGGGGCTGCGCGGGTGCGAGTCGGCCCCGGTGGGTTTGGGGGCACCGTTTCCCCCCCTCCCCGCCGCTGCTGCCAGCGCGTCCGCAGGGGTTAACGGCAGCGAGCGCGGTAACATGAGCCGGACGAGGCTCCGGCGCCAGGGACTGCGGCTGCTCTGGGGCTGTCAGGGTGCCATCGTGGGGGTGCTGAGCCCCCCGGGCCACCCTCGTGCAGGCACCCAGGGTGGGGGGGGCTCGGCGCCCGGCCCGGGAGGGCAGGAGCRGGGCGAGGAGGCGGCGGCGAAGGGAGGCAGCGGCGTCGCCAGCGCTCCTGACGCAGCATTTGCAGGAARCGACCTTTCCTCCCGGCCGGCCGAGCCCTGCGCCCTGGGCCTCGCTGAGCCCCCACGCTCTCAGCGCACCGAGGGGCGCGGGGAGCTGCCCCGGGGCCGCCAAGCGCCCCCGCGYCGGGGAGGGGGGAAGGCGCAGCCGAGGCGCGCGGACGGAGAGACAGGGCATCGCCCGGCCGTGCCCAAGGGGCGGACGGACGGACAGAGCCCCTGGAAGGACTCGGCGGGGACGGACCCCGCGCCCCGGCCCCCTCGTCGCCACCGCCGCCGCTCACCTTCGAACACCACGGAGCAGTAGGCATCGCTGATGTCCGTGTCGGGCGTGCGGACGTCCTCCGCGTGGAGGATGAAGACGCGGAGCATCGCCGGGGCCGGGCGGCCTGGCCGGCCGCTGGCAGCGGGACGCGGCTCCCCGCGGGCAGCGGCGCCAAGTCTCCGCGCCGCCGGGCCACGCGAGCCCCTTTTATACCGACACCCAGGCAGCGAAGCAGCTCTTAAAGGGGAACGACTGCGGGCCGCCGCGGAGCTGGACGCGGCCCCCCAGCACGGGCTGCAGCGGCCACGGACACCTCGGGATGCTGCAGATTAGGAAATATCCTCRCAGGCTGCTTGTGACCGTCTGAAACTCCTCTTCAGCCCCGATTAACTAGCGGTGCTCCGAAATCGCAGCTGAGGGCAGCGGGGGGGAGTCCCCGGCTCCCGTTCGGGGACATCCCCGCTCGCTAAGGAGGTGCCGGCGACGGGGTGCCGACCCGGAGCGGTCCCGGCAGGYGCTGGGGATGCAGAGCGTGGCACAGGGAGAGTGTGGCCGCAGGGTTTGGCCGGTCCCCGTCGCCACCGGTGGGGATGTGTCCTCGCAGTCCCGGCTGGCTCACCCCAGGTCAGCGATGCGGAGCTGGGAAGGCGCTGGAGAGCATCCGGGCATCGCCCCGGCCTGTCGCTGCAACCACCGGCGTCTTCCAAGAAAGCGTCATCCTTCCTTGAGGGGGGGAAACAGGGTTGCTGGGGACCGAGGGGCCACGGGGGGGGGACGGGTGCACGAGGGATAAACCTCCCAGCACCTTCCAGCGCGTGCATGAAAGCCGGCTCCCSTGCCGGACTGAGCGCACGCAAATCCCCATCCCAGGATCAGGCAGCCCCCGCGCGGAGCATCACCACCAAGCGCAAGTCCTGCGGCGCCAGCGGGGACGAACCCCGCGCTGGGGTCCYGGCCAGGGCCCAGCTCGCTGCGCCAGCTTGGATAAAACCGCCGCCTTCCCCTGCCTCAGTTTCCCCAACTGCKGGATGGCGACAAGGCCTCTAATTGCGGCATGTTCGTTATTGAGCGTCACAGCGCGTTAGCGGCACCATCCCACCCTCCCTGCCACGGCTCCTCGGGAGCCGGCACTGGCCCCAGCGGAGCRGTTTGACGGGCGCAGACCCCGCACCCCCGTGCCACCCGCCGCGGGAGCAGGGGCAGCCCGGCCCCGGGCACCTGCTCCAAAGCCGGGCGGCAGGTGGGAACGCTCRGCGCCCACCGCCCTGGCTATTTAAAGAGAGGTTATTTTTACCCCGGGTTTCCCAGCAGTCGGCTCAGAGGTTCCTCCCAGCACGGCTTTTTCCGGAGGCGCTCATGGCAGCACGTCCCCGCACGTCCCACCTGGTGCGGGAGGGAGCYGGTGGCAGGAGGGAGCATCGTGCCGTGGCCACACGCTGCCCGTCTCCACGTCTGCCTGCTGCCTTCAAATCATTGCAATTCCCCGGATCCGGGGCGCCCCGTTCCTGCGGCCCAGGGAGAGCTAACGCTGCCYCTTCGGTGCAACCCACCCGGTTCGGCTTTATCTAGACCACTTTCCCCACTCCCCGCTTCTTGGATAGCRGGATTGACCATCCTGATTTTCTGCAGCTGGGGGCTTTGCCAGGGACTAACCCAAGACACTGCAATTAAAACTGTTGTTACAGTAACCAAAGCAGAGGTGGGCCACCAAACGGGAACCTCCCAGCAGCAGTGCAACCACACTGGGGTGAAATAGAGTTATCGGCATCCTCACTCTAATCAGCAAGATTAAAACCAAGAGGCAAGCGAAAACCTGCAGTTTTTTGCAGGAGACAGGGTGGCAGAGCTGGGACACCCGGGTCCCCTCCAGCTTTGCTATTGCTCCTCCCTGGGGCTCTGTCCCCTTCCTTCCCCTCATGCCCTTGGTCTACTTAGGGCAAGTCTCCGCGGAAGGGCCTGTCCATCACCTGCTTATACCGCTCTCAGCTCGCCGGGACCATCCACGCCACTGTCGCGTTGCACCAAAACGGCTCCAGAGACCAAGACCCCAGCTAGCTCCTCTGYTTCTCCTGCAAGGCCCTCAAATACTAAACTCAGGCTCCCGAACGCTCGTACTGCTCCAGCCCAGCTGGGATCCACACGTGGCAGAGATGCTGCACGGGTCGAGAAAAGGAAGGAAAAAAATCCTGAGAAGCGCAGCGAAAAAAGTGTTGCAAAACCCCTGTGGATTTTGCTCAAAATCCCAAGTGTCTGCAGTGGGGACTTGCTTCGCACCTTCTGCTGCCAGGAGACCACACCAACATCCCTCTGGAGGCTCCGAGGGGACATGGGGACACTCAGCACGCAGCACTTCTTAATCACTGTCAATTCTAAAATAAAGTCACTTAAATTGAAGCACTCGTTAGGTGCAGGACGAACAGAAGTGCAGCCACCGTAAATTTGTTGGGGCGACGTTCAGAAAGCCACTATCACRGCTCATTCTGTAAGAGAACCTGTAAGATTATTTCCCACCTTTCCCCCCCCCAACCGCTCCCATTTTCTCTGATTTTGTTTTTCCATATCAGGCTGGGGGAATGGGACATTATTTTCCTGAAAGTTTCTGGGTTAAGTGGTTACCACACATCTCCCTGGGGCCACTGCAGCACTTAGTGTTTTTAATGGAGATGTTCTGGCGTCTTGAAGGAAAGGGCTTCGCACACACAAGTGTGGGCCTGGAAGGTGTGAATGGAGGCGAGGTGGACACGGACCAGAACCAGGGTTTACTCACTGAGCCCCTGTCCAAAGACATCTGCATCCTCCAGGGCCATGCTCAGCCTCACACCAAGCTGGGAGACGGTGCTGGATCTCATCTTTCCAACCACAGGGAAGTCTCTGGCACTGACACGGCTCTACTCTGGCATCAGGCAGGCAAACATGCGGCAAGAGCAGAAATCAAGGCTTTAGCTAAGACTTTGCCCCCGCAAGCAGCCATTCTCCCCTGCCGAGCACCCTGCCTCGGGCTTCGCTTGAAGGGAGAACCACAGACCTAGGAAAAAATACCTATCGCCAGCACAGCCAGTGCCACGGGGGCAGATCTCCAGCTAAGGACAACGCTGAGCAAAGAAGGAATGACGTACGCCCCTGCTCGAGCTGGAAGTGGTCAGCTCAGTCATCCTGCTGATTCAAGGAGCTGAGCAAAACCAAGCTGAGCCGAATTTGGGGGTATGAGCCCACCTAAAGGCTGTCTGCTTGCCCTTAGGGGGCACCAGCAGGGCCGGATCTCTGCGTGCCCAGACACCGAAGGACAGCAGGCATTTGCAGCCTGGGTCCCTGCTGCACTGATGATTTGCTGAACCGGTCTCCRCTTTGCCTCTTTCTGCTGACCACGTACAAGGCTCCTGGGAGCACCAGCAACATGGGTCCAGGGAGAGCTCACACCTTCCTCGTTTCCTTCCCCTAAGCAATGCTTGGTAAAACACATCGCTCGCTGACAGCCCGACGTGCAACTGCCCCAAACTCTTGCTTTAAGTATACATGGGGAAAATGAGGTTGCTCAGAGCTGGACCACTACCAATCTAAGACCCACTAAGGTGGGTGCTGAGGCTGCTACCATCGCTCCCAACCCYACTGCAACCCACAGAAGTCAGCAGYTCCYGCTCRATAGCYGYGCGGCAGCCTGCGAAGCAGGCCGGGGGGCTGAGCAGCGCAGGGGGTGTCACACACCTGTACCAGYCGGCTCAAACCACCAGCAGGCCACAGACCAGACTGGCATTCCCGAGGGCACGGGGTAGTCGCTAGTTCCTCAGTCTTTCCTRCATTCGGGCGAAAGCAGAATTTGCCTGAAGCTTGCAAGGCAGAAGCAGGAATGAAGAAGATCGTTGTTCTTTGTCCTCACCACAGATAAGGCAGCAGAGAGAAATCAYGGTAAGAATTTGCCTCCCGAGTCCAAAGAGAGGGAAACCAAAAACTCAGAAATGCAAATACAAAGCTGCACTGTGAAGAGAACAGGTCTAATGGGGGAAGAAAGCTGTGTCCTGCACTCCAGTAAGACAGTTAAAAAAACAAACAAGAAAACCAATAAACTGCAAAGTTCCTGAGCTCTGCAGAAGAGCAGAGGATTTTGCTGGCACCTCCCTGCAGTTGCCAGACTCTCCTGACAGCGTGTTGYGGGACGAGATGGGACAGTTGAGCTGCACAGCTCTGCCGGACCCAGCCGCAGGGAGCAGGAAAGCTCTGCAGGCTCTTTTCCTTACTAAAATCCAGTTTGTATTTTAGACAGGTGTTTTGGGCTTTTTTTTTTATTATTCTATAAATGAGCTATTAGCCCAATAGAAACTGAATACTTAAGTAGTAAATACGTAGTAAGAGTAATTAAGTTGTCAAATAATATCACAGCAATCTTACCTGAACTGCCCTCCGCTTCAGAATATGGTGTGGTCCCTGGCAACCGCCAAAGGAGAGAGCAAAACAGGGAGACAGATGCATGTGCGCACACACAYGTTATTACTCTGAATCCTGCTCCCTGGCTTGCCAAGTATTTGGTCTGAATCACTCACCCGCATTTTTGGAGACACCTTTTCACGCAGGGTTGGACGGGCCAGGGCAGACTAGCAGAGTGACTCACCAGCACACACAGGCAGCAAGTTTGCTCACAGAAGCTTTCTTTACTTAGGGACCCAAGCAAAAACACCCAGGCAACAATAATTTGCAAATCAAAGTTCTGTTCATGACTTCCAGTACTTAGAGCAATCTGTCAGAGAGTGTCACTGCTCTGTGAACTCCATGAATAGCCCAAAATAAAGTCTTCATTGTGGAGCCTCCAGAGCAGGCTTTGTCCTCACTGCACATAGGCTGGCACTGAGTATTTAAAGTTTACCGACTCTCACTCAGTGTAGCAGTCATGCTTCAACATCATTTAATGATTTCAACATAGGAAATACAAGTGCATCTGCCTGCAAATCCTTACTCTCAAAGGAGGAAGGTCCTATGAGTTTGAGGAATGTAAATCATTCCCATAAAGTAACATTTTTGCATCAGCTAGAYGCAGGTGTTTCTTTTGCTAAAGCAAGAGTTCAGTTACCTTAGGAGCTTAGTTTGGCCCCTTACTGATCAGAGGGCTGAAGATACAAGGATTTTTGTACCAACTATGGTACAGCTATGACCTGCAACATCCCCATCACGGAGAACCACCAAATTTCTTTCACTTTCCTTGGACACGTAGAAACACTTGCTTACTTCACCACCAGGAACAGAATTCACCCRAAGTCAATTATCCAAAGTTTGAATGAGTGGCAGTTACAAAGGTGGATTTTAAGAAGCAACCTTTTAAATAAATTTCAATAATTAGCTAGGTAAAAAATAAAAGCTCAAATGAAAGTTACCCATGATCCAGACTGCAATCCACCACTACGAGCACACAAGCCAGAGATACAGACTTATCAGAAAGCAAATGTTCAAGAGCAGGTTACAAAGTTCAGAAATGTTGCTGAGCATTTCACATGCTTTAACCTAGAGACTGGAGCAAACTCATTCACAGAGGGGAAAAAGAACAACCAAAAATAAACCAGCAAACTCGCTCACCCAGGAGAAAYAGTACTGGGCACCAACCTCCCACCACCTGACTGACAGCAACAGTAACGAGCAAGTTAATGCAGTTCTGGTACATGCTTTGCTCCCCCTGTTGGCTTTGTTTTTATCCTCCTACTTGACCATGAATGACTCCAGAAGCCATGGGGGAAAGATAGTGACAGACAGCTTAACAGGGCCTGACTACGCTTCCACTGAAATCCTTACCACGATGGTCACTGATTTCAGTGCAGCAAGACGAACTGAACTGCTGGAACATATGCAGCATGTGAAACTTCATCTGCTGAGCTCTGTAAAGCAGCACCAGAGATAGATCTCTGGAATAAATTCCATAATAGCCTCTATGGGGACCTACAGAGTCAACAAAACACAATAAATCACACCAAACACAATCGCCTGGTGTTAACTATACAGTTAAGAACATTTATTTCATGTCAACACTTGTAAAAGAAGTCTCTTCCAAGTCAGATGATTTGATATACAAATCGAAGCCACCATATGTTTTTTTTAGTCTGCCTATACTGAGCTCAAATTTATACAGCATGAATGCTTGCTTCTGAAACAAAATTACAAATTAAATCATAACAAAATACACAAAATTGACTGGACCCTAAATTTAATTTACTGAAAGAATTCTTCTTTCCTCTGATCACCTTGAACTTCGCTCTTCCCCATCGTTATCCTCTTCCTTTTGCTTGGCCATGAATTTCTGTAGAAATAAGTGTTTTAAGAAGTCTTATTGGGTAGTCAATGAAAAGATACTATTATATCATTCCTCATGGCATGATATGACCATGTTTTGAAGGTGCAATGCGTGCAGGTTTCATAAAAGCATCACTCAAAAGGCAGCCAACTCCTGATAATGGCAATGTGTGTTCTACACCAAAAAGAAAAAACTCAACAGTTTTGCTCACAAACCGACTCTCTCTCACACACACAATCACCACACGATGATTACTGATTACGCCAAAGCTCCCAAGTGGAATTTTGACTGAGCATAAGCCAAAACATTAGGAATCAGAAGTTCACATGATGCTGAATTCCTGTCTCTGGTCATCAGATAAAAATTACTAATTCAGTATTCACCACAGGTTGTGCGTTCACTCCATCCGGCACACGAAAGCCTACATCAATAAATACCTTCATAGTTTTCTCCTCTTTACACGCACACCAGCACCTCCCCACAGGAAGGAGCTGCCTATTCCCCCCAGCTCGATACGTGCTACATCCGTGTTTGCCAGAGGCACCAGCAATATGAACCGATGAGGGATGGGAGGCTTTGGACCACAAACAGCCTGACACTTTGGTTATTTGATATCTGTGACATATTTCAGTCAGTTTGCAGCTTCAGTAAGCCACAAAATTTGACAAAATTAGGCTTTCAGACACATCACTTGGTATTTTTTGAAATCTTTTTTTTTTTTTTTTTTTTAAACAGAGAAAAGAATGACTATTCCCATGCCTTCCTAGGTAAGGAAGACTTTATGTAGATGATGAACTTGACTAATTCAAGGAGTTAAAAATGTGTGTTTCAATTTAAGGCTAACAGCCCTGAACTATTAAAATAAGCTCCATTAGCCACCAGAAAATTATTAGCAGTCAATAAAGCAAAAAWTTTTTGAAACTACATGCTTCCCTCCATCCTCCCCGTGTGTTTGGAGATGCTTCAGCGTTACCTCCATATTTTGCTGATGAAGCGGTGTCTTGCAGTGATTTTTCACAGACATTTCATCTGCATAGAACAGAGAACAGATCTGACAGAAAAAGCCAGGCTTTGGAACAAGGAAATCTAAATCTGAAAGAGACAGCATGCGACATGCCATTAACRAAATGCAATTAAACACACACACACACACACCAGATCCAATCAGCCAAATTTGTACACTTTGTTAATCCTGGAGGGAAATTAGTTACTTTTTTTTTCAGTATTCTGGAAGTTAGGCTTCTAATCTAAGTTGGTCACCTGCCTTACTTCCAAAAAACAGAGAAGGGGATGCGCTTTTCTTTAGCCAGAACAAATGACATTCTGGATCTGAAATCCACTGCAACTATCTTAGTGTCTTTTTGCCTTAAACCATTTTTGCATATAATTCATTTGCCAGGTTTAATCTCTGTCCTACAGTGGGTCATATGAGCATGTTCTATCACAGAGAATCTTACACAAACATCAGGCGAGGTTCCATATTTCCTAGCAACTTCTCTTACAATTCAAAGATTATCAACAGTTTTATATAAAAGTATATTGGGTGAGCATCTTGGGATATATATTTTTAAAAWGAAGTAAGCGGTTTCCTAATTTCTATACACTGAGACAAAGTTGGTAACAAAACTTGTACGGGGTTTAGAATAATAAGTAGATATTATACTATATTGTGCTAATTACAAAATAGCCTATTTTTAATTAAATTTTAGGAAAAATTAACTTTTAACTCTGCTGCTATTAAGCCAGCGATAAGAACATATGTTAAACACGGATTTGTAAGGGTCAAGATAAAAATATGGATTACACACCATGACTTTTAAGTTAAATGTGGTTGTATGAGACATTTTTAAACAGAACAGACAACTGTCTTTAACAAGAACAGCAAGGAGTGTTTGGGGTGAGCTTTTTTGTTTTTACCTTTTGGAGTACTCTGTGTCTTTGATGCATCTGAAGGATCCGTTTTCTTTCGCTTAGACTCAGGTTCTTTATCTCCTGATCCAAGCTGATCTACTGGAGGCCATAAACGCATGTTAAAACAAAGATTTCTACTTGTTTATAGGTATTCTGTACACAGCTTGAATGGTTAATTACTACTCGAAACAACCACCATCTGTATGACCCCCACCGTTTTCTACACTGTTTGGTTTGGTCTTTCCAAACAGTGATTTTCAGAAATTTCTGACATCAATCCACCAGACAAAAGTTTTAATTAAMACACAGGTGTTGGAGTGAGTCACTCCAAAAGCATTCCTGACAACATGGCATTTGTTCCAGAAGTACCAGCACTGCTCTGAGCTGCTTTCCTCTGGAGTCCTCATCAATGACTTCATATCAACTTTGTGATTATGATCACAAAAATCTGAGCTTCTTCATAAAAAGAGCTACCAAGCTTGCTTGAATTCATCCAGCTCCAGGTCCAAGAGCAGTATTTCAACTTAAACCTAACAGAAAATAAATTCTTGCTTTCAAAAACGCCAGCAATGGCATCACAGCATTTAGCAAGTTGTTCCACCAATGAAATAACCTCACTGTTAAAAGTCAAAAATGTGCATCTTCTTTCCACGATGACCTGTCAGCTTTCTGCTGTTAGATAGAGCTACATTTGTATGATAGATTGAAGAGGCTTTTATTATCAAATTCCACTTCCCTGTTAAGATAATTAGATTGATGACTTCAGAGAAAACTGAAAAGTTGAAAAGGGGGAAAAAATCCTCCAAGTAAATCAACTCTCTCAAATGATTTTGGTTTACTAAAATCCAAGCATAACACAAAATAAGCTACCTAGCACCAGCTTGAACGAGGCACACTCGCCAACCAGCCTCATGTCAGCTCAAGAGCACGGCTTCATTACAGAACTAAGCAAAGTCAGAGTACATGACTGGATTAACCAGCTCTAAGGCAATATCAAAACTATCACTTTAAGGTTTTTCTGGAGACAAGGAATTTGACAGTCTCCTTTGCTATAAGATAAGTAATGTAGTTTTGCTGGGGGAAGGAGCTGTTTGGTTTTTAGACTACCAGAACAGTTCAGCTGGAAGCTGAAGAGTCACACACACACACACACACACCCCCAAAAAAGTTTCCTTCTAATCCTATGTTTAAATAAGCTCAATATCAATATCTCCTGAACGAGGTTAATAAAGTAAATCCTTTTGCCTTAATGATGAAAGTCAGGGAGCTGTCAAAGAAACACAACAGACAGTATCGGTCTCTTACCTCTCCTAGATTTTTCAGCAGATTGTGAGAATATCTCACTGCCTCAGGCAACAGATGAGGACTCACACCAGGAGACTCAGCTTTGGTATGGGGTCCTTTAAAAGCCAGACTGACTGTCATCACCTGAACTCTTAGTTTGAGGCAATCAAGGAACCATTTCCTATTTTACTCTTGGAATCAGATGTTAAGCCGTCCCCTAATAGGTTTTTACCTGCTTTAACTTCCCTTCCCCGTTTTCTTGCTCTGCTTCTCAAATCCCCGAAGAACTAGTTCTTTCCTAGGTCTACCTCTTTTGCTTGAGATTTTTACTACACAGAACAACTAAGTTCATTTATTTATTGTGCATCCAAATTTATTTATTCTAATTTGTGACTACCATTTAAATTAAAAATCGAAGTGTTTGACAAATTTGAGAGGTTAGTTTATAGAAACTAAAGTTTAAATACTCTCAGACAGACTTCTGTGGCTTCTGCAACTCCCCTCCAAGTGCACTGCTCAGCTTGCTTCTTTGCTGTGCAATGAGAGCAAGATGGGAGAAAAACTTTTCCAAAACGTTAGAACAAGAAGGGCTGTGTGTGAGTACTTCACTACCTCATCATGYATAGACTTCACCCAACTTTTGGCCAAGCCTTTTTTGTGTGCAGGTTGTAGATACACCTCCCCCTACTYGGAGCTGTATTAGACCTGTCTTAACCCTTTCTCAATTCCATACTGCAGATATTTTTCTACATTTTTTCTCTAGATCCAGCTTGGAGGCTGCTGCCTCTTTGCATCTGTCTCTCTCATTTGACACATTTGTTTTTAATAAAGTTTTCTCCAACTTCGGCCAACATAAACACTGAAAGAACATTTTTCAAACAACGCGTTGCTTATTTTTACATCAAAAGAAAGATGAACTCTAACGCTCATTAATAAAACAGATCCTACCTCCAGGCTGCTGTTTGCTGGTGGTCTCTGTTTCTTTTGTAGTATCTCTTTCATGAACTTTGTCGAAAATTTCATGTTTTTCAGTTTCCTCTTTATCTGCTACAGGGATCTCTTTGTCCATTTCCTGCCCACCTGCTGCAAGTATCTTATTTTCTATCTCCCCCCTGGAGGCTACAAAAGATTCCTTTCCTTTTGACTTTGAGATTGCAATAATTTCTTCTTCTGGACTCATATCTCCTAGAATTTCCATTTCTTCTGGTCCTGCAACAGCAACAATATCTTCCTCTTCCGTTCCTGCAATGGCAGCAATATCTTCCTCTTCTGGTCCTGCAACAGCAACAATATCTTCTTCATCTTCATCCTCATTCAGATTTTTCCCCATGAAAGTGTTTTCTTCTTCCTCATCCTCCTCTCCAACTTCATCTACTGTAACAAAGTTTAGTTCCTCTTTTAGACGATTGAAATCAGCCAGAAAATCATCTTCGTCTTCGTTGACTTCATCTAAAGTCACTAGAGGGGTATCTTCGTTGTCCTCCTGTATTTCATCTACTGTCACTAAAGCACTGGGATCATCAGGCACCTGAGAGGAAACAAAGTCTCCAGAATCCTCTGCAGTCACTTTATCATCTTCCTTTTGTTTCACTGCATCCTCAATATTTAAATCCGTAGGCTCATTCAAAGGCAGCTCTTCCACTTCCCCTATCTCATCTACAGTTACTAAGGGTTCTGCTTTCAAATCTTGCTCCTCAAAAACTGACCTAGGGACGTCTTTATGAAAACTAAGGTCTTCCTGTTCAGATATCTCATCCAAAGTAACAAGTGACCGCGGATCCTTTACTGCTTCTGATATAAGTTCTTCCTCTTCAATTACTTCATCCACTACAACCAGGCCCTGTGGATCAGTTAGTGCGTCTAAATTCGCAACTCCCATTAGCTGTGCGGTCATGTCCTCCTCTTCTCCAATTTCATCCAAAGTGACAAAAGATAGTTCACTTTCAGCAATGCGTGCTATGGAGCTTTTCCCTTTCCTTCTTTTAGAGCTAGGCTCAGAAGAGTTATTTTTAGCACCATCTTTTCTCTTCCCCCTCGGCGGATTTCTACGGGTTTTAACGGGAGACTCAATTTCCTCTATTACTTCATCCACAGTAACAAACTCATCCAGATTAAATGGAAAAAGTTCTTCTTCCTACAAAATGTAAAAATATGAATTTAACAAAGTCCACCCAACGACACAAGCACCCCCAGCCTCGGGGGGCCTAATGAAAACTATCTACAAACTGAAATTGACTGAAGGGAAAAAATCCAGATAGACTTTAGGATAGGAAAAATAAAATAAAAAAGTCAGGCCTTCAATCTCATGTGCAACATTTTTCAGTATCAGCATTTGYGTTAAGTAAGCAGACAGAATTCAGAAACTCAGAGCATTTTTCAAAAACACAGTTGAATGAATAGACAAAAATGTATGGTTTTATTAAAAACTGGGCCAACTATCTGAATACTCATGTATATTTTTTACATACACTTGCAGGAAGACTAGTGAAAATCTGAATACCTCAAGAGTATCCTTGGAAAACATTATTATCTTCTTGCCGTATCTCATACCTCTTCCCTAAGTATATGCTGTTGGCCACTGTTACAAAATAGGATACTACATTAGATGGTTAGATCCAGTAAAATCAATCTCATACAAGCTTCTACACATCAGTAGCTAAGTAATTTTCTGACCACAGTTAAGTTCTCTGTATTTATGAGTCCTGTATTTACTTTTCTTTCACAAACTTGTCTTTTACTTTTTGGAAATTAATTTTCAATGGCTACAAATTTTTAGCCTTATGATTTTATCCTCCTACATCCTCACACCTCCCTAGGACACCCTTCTTCCCAAGCCTTTTCTTTTCCTGACTGAAGAATCCTTATCTGTTTAGTCATTCTTCACTCAGGAGCTATTCTGTATCCCTTTAGGATGGTTTCTATGCGAATCATTCTACACTTACCTACGTTTAAGGTCCACTTGCCTTTATCATCCAGTTACCACTAAGCATCATYAGATCTTTCTGCAGTTCCTCATAGTTTTACTACCTTAAATAACTTACTATCATCTTACAAGTCACCTCACTATTTATCCCTTTTCCAGATTAATCATATATTTAACGACAAAGGCACAGAGTCCCCTCGTGACCTTTCTTCACTGCTCATGAATTCCAAGCCTGTGTTTCCTATCAGATAGCCAAGCATTTATTTTGAGGACTTTCTTTATTATCCTAGGACAGCTTTGCTTCTTTAAAAGCCTTTGGGGAGAGACTTCATAGGAATTTTTCTGGAAATTTGTATCAATCAGGTCCCTCTTGCCCACAGAGTTGCTGGTTTCTTCAAAAAGCTCCCAACAGTTTCCCTTTATAAAAGTCATGCTGGTACCAATACACCCCATTCATCCACATGCCCACTAGTTCTGTTAGGTAAAAGTTTCTACTCACTTGTCCAGCATGAACATCAGATTTACTGGTTTCTATTTCTCCTGCTTCCAGCAGACTTTGAAAAAGCTGGCCTGCTTAGCCACCACCCAGTTCTTTGACAGCAAGGCAGGCCACACCATTTAGTTCAGTTATTTCACTCTTAAAATTGMCACTCATGGGAAGTTGTGTCCTGACAACTATTTATTGTTTTACCTTGCTTATTTGTTTTCAATCTCTCGACTAACAATTCAGTTTCAGAAAGGTTCTCTGATGGCCCTACACCAGATCCTAGGGAAGGGTTCTCAATACTGGAACATCTCTAAGTTCCTCTATAGTGAACATGGGAAAAAAAATCATTTTGTTCTTTCTGTTAAGGTCTGACTAGCCCTACAGGTTCTCCAGCAGACCTGCTGCCCCTCCTGTGCAGCTGTATTTTACAAGATGGGGCCAGGAGTCTGAAGGAAACCAGCTTTTTGGGGAATGCCTTACTGTATTTTTATGTTGAAGACGACAGAGTCTGAGCCCTTCTATTCCTCCTCCCGTTGAGACCATATCTTACTGAAGGATGTCTTATATCTAAAACTCCTCCTACCCTACAGTTAAGCACATGCCAGCTTCCGTGGCCCATGCTATTTGTTCTAGGTCCACTGGAAAGAAGACAGTAGCAATTTAATGCCATACGCAGCTGAGAACATCTGGAGGAAGAGGGATGGAGGTTGAATTTAATTAACACAAATTATTTTTAGCTTATTTCRGTAAACAGTAGTCAAATGTTGGGAATAGATCATAACATTTTGTTCATTGTAAAATGGCTATGCTGTTATAATCAGAATGGTAGGACAAGGTGGGTAAGGTGTGTACCTGAAGTCTATTAATAAACTAACATTAGACAGTAATATGCATATAAAAATCCATTCCACAGCCCCAAATTATGTATTCAATCTGTTCAATAAATGATTCTGAAAATTTTTTTGAACTATTCCATCCTGCTAAAGAGTCTTGTGTGTCTAACACAAGAAAGTTGAAAAACAAAAAGAAAAAAAACACACTTGCTCGCAAAGAGTTTTAAGGCCAAGGCAAGATGAACTTTGTCAGAGAATAAGACTGTGCACTTAAAAAGCACAAAAAGCAATCCCACAGCACAAAAATTAATCTGAAATTCAAAGGCCACATGCCTTCTCTTTCTTTTATTTTTTATAAGCTAATAAATACTGGGAAGAATATGTGCCTCAACGTACATTCTGATGGAGAAGGTTCAGGAATATTTAATGTAAGGTGGACACAGCATAATATCCATGAAAAAAAAGTGAGAAAACATATGGTTACATTTTAACTTCTATCAAATGTTACTGTATTCTTTCTTCCACAGAAGGGAGAACCCAGATCTTGGTGCTTATGAGCTGTGCAACAGCGAAGAATAAAGCTGTAAGGGACAACTGACATTCCAAAACTTTTTTCAAATGGTGCAGAGTTTACTCTCAGGGATTAACATCAGCACATCTGCAACATGAGATCCGAAGGCTTTATRTATTATCACTGTTACCATCAACTTCACAAATACACTATGTTGGTGATGCTAGAAGTCTACATGGATTGATAGAAGAATCCAAGTTGTCAACTCTAGCTCAGGAAGCCCTTTTTCACTACTGACCTGGGGGGATCTTTGATTTGATGTTGTAATGCTACTTCTACAAACTCATCAGTATGGATTTTTATTACCTTCTTTCTGCTTTGCTTCCCCAAAACCCAAGCTACTGCAGAGAAAGAGGTCACGAATGTAGGCCTTCTCCTTTCATCTTCCTTTCAAAAAGCAGGCTCTTTAGCGCCTGAAACTATAGGTTCCCAAGCTCTTATTCAATCTAGTGGTGCACCAAAAATGTACAGTAATCCTTGTTTTGCAGAACAACTCACTGGAAATAACCTTGTACGGAAGGGGCATGGTGGATGGAGAGGTTCTGACTACCTTCTGTTACACAAAGTTGTTTATAAAGAGCTAGAAGACTTTCCTTCCTTTTCTCACAAGTGTGGTGATGAATAAAGATCAGTTGGCAACTGGGGATCCAGTAAATTAATTCTCTCCTTTCTCAAATAGATGATATCTAAGACCCGAAAAGCCTCCTTTTAACGCTCATGTTCCTGAAGGGAGTTTCTCTTCCAAATTACTTGGCTTTACAGCGGTTTTGCCAGTACTCTGTAACAACTAGTAACATTAAAATTCCTTGGGAAGAATGCTAAAGCTTCTTTACACACACAAACACACAGTCTTCRAAGACAACCTGTATTTTAAGTTCAGTTATAGTTAGATCCTTACCTCTTTTTGTTTCGCACTGCTGCTAGTGCTGCTTTTTGAAGTTCTAGTACTTCCACCAACAGAAGCCTGCAAAATTAGACAAAAGTTCACATGAAACTAGTTAAGCCAACTAACCTGTCCACAAGCAAAAAAAGCAGCAATTTCTTCCCTTAATGAACTTTACTAAATTGTCCAGATTGCTGCTTCTGATCACATGCTTGACAAACACCAAACTAAGCCAATCATCAGTGGTAAAGTCCAGGCATACAGTCTCTAGCAACAAGTCACAGGTAATACCTTGCTCAATAACCTCTCCTCTTTTCAGTARCCAGCGTCTGTGCGGGACTTGACAAAGCAAGTATCAGCTCACAGAAGGACAGAAAGCTTATCATTTCCCATTCACAACTAAACCAAGAACATAAAGTTACGACACTCAGTACAGACTCGCTTCAAAAATACCTTCCTGCAATTTTATCCAAGTAGCATTTTCAAACCAGTTACACACTTGAGCTGCACACAATGCATCTAAAAGCAACTGGTTGCCTGCTCTCTCACTATTCCAACTTGTCTGTTGGCCCACACCAGCTCAGCGATTTATGGAAAAGGGAAGGGGAATGTAATCTTATTGTCCCATACTCAAAATCTGAGAGAAGCATCAAGTTAGTTACTGATCAGCCACACTGAACCGGCCTTCCTGCCCGCCTCACCTTGTTGCTGCTGTTGTCTTTCTTCATGCTGGATGATCTACTCTCTCTGTCTTGAGATTGTTTTGAACTAGCCCTAGATTCCACTCTTGAGTCCTTCTCTTGCTGAGATGAATTCCTCCCATTGCCTCCCTTTTCATCAACAGTAGCACTTCTGTTCACTTTAGATTTGCCGCTATCTGACAGACTTGATCTGCAGCCACCAGGTCTTGGATGACCCACCTCTTTTGATGCAATTTTCTTCTCCACAGCTGCTTGGCTTCGGGTCTCAGGTTTTGAGGAAGCTTTCTGCTCCTCTCCCTTATATAGGGAAGTCTCATTTCTCTGTATTGGAACCCTTGTCTTTGATATATCAGGAAGAGACACCACTGCCTTTAGAATTGTTTTACTAACAGAGGCAGATTCCTTGACAGATAAAGATGAGTTTAACGGAACTGCTTTGCGGGTTTCATCAATTTTTGCTTGTTCTGTTCCTTTATTTTGATGTGTTTTGATTAAACTTCCCTCAATGCTTTCATTCATGTTTTTTTCAGCATTTTCAACACCTGCCCCAACCTTGGCCACAGATTTTTCAAGTTTCTCCTCTGCCTCTGTCCCAGTCTTGGTCAAAGGCTTTTCAGGTTTCTCCTCTGCAGCTGTTCCAACTTTGAGCACAGATTCTTCCGATTTCATCTCTATGTCGGCTCCAGCTATGTCCAGTTTCTTCTCCATGGTTGTCCCAATTTTAAGTACAAGTTTCTTCTCTATTATTATCCCACTCTGAGTCACAGGCATTTCAGTTTCAGTTCTCGCAGCATCAGAAACAGGGTTTTTTTCTGGAGCGTCCAACTTGTTGTTTTGTTGAGTGTCAACAGATGACATCATCTCCGCAGAGGCTGCATCAGAATCAGGGGGCACTGCTTCAGAAACAGCCCCTGTTGTTTCCCCTGCTGCTGGGTTCACAGCAGAATCTGACTGCACACCTTCCAGCCTGCCCGCATCAGCTAATTCTTCTGATGGTTCAATGGCAGGAGCAGACAATTCTTCTGCTTTCACTCTCATTTCCTTCTCTGGTGCAGATACAACAGCAGATGCAAACGACTCTGATCCAATATTATCTTTAACTGCCTCTTCTTTCTGAACATTGGAAGGAGGCAATTGCATCTCTTCTGACTTCACTTCAGATATTTCAGTATCAGCTGGTTTGATAGATGCAACAGTAACTTCTACTCCAACTTCCGCTTTCCCCACAGATGTTTCTGGCAGTCTTGCAGCAGACTCCCTTACTGCTCTTTCAAGATGGGACTCAGAGGGCTCTATCTGCAATGCTGACATCTCGACTTTGACATTAGAGATGGAAATGGGTTCTTTCTTTGTCACACTAGGCTCTACTGGAGGATTAGCAGCTGCTGTTTGCACCACTCCTGATCCCTCTGGATATTTTTTCAAGTCAGAGCTAAATGTATTTAAAAAAAACAGAAGAAATCAAACTATGTTGAGAATTCTATAGTTACCAGTAACCTCTTGACGCCAATGGTGGGGGATTTCCTGATGCATTAGTGCTTAGCATTTGGAAATCTAGCCTATCAGTGTTAAAATGGTTAAAAATATTGAGGCGAATAGCTGATTAGTATTATGCTTTTGTTTAATCCACCTCAGTACTGCAAGACTCATACTTCAAATCACATTACTTGTAGTTAGAGCTCTCTCAAGGTAGTACTCACTATAGAGGTGCCCTGTGACCTCGAAGCTGATACGAACTCTTAAAATTTAGATCCCCTGATGCACAGCAAGCTGTGAGAGCACATACACAGAGACAGTAAAGGCTCGGTCTTCCTGTACATAGCTTTGTCACATCTGAAGACAGTAGACTCTGTAGTCACTAACCTAGAGAACTCTTCCAGTAGTTAGGAGTCTGAAGTTTGTTCATTTTTTTGGGTTGGTTTGGGGGACGGGGGATACTGCTTTGTTTTTAAATCATACCAATCTCGCACAGTAGCAGGGAACACAATACACACACAGAAGCTCCTTTTGGCCAGGTAGTTTTCACTGTTTCACTATTCTTACTGTCAGCTCCCAAGATAACAAAGCCCAAGATGACAATGCAGAGGATAGTACTTTTCAGAGAACTTCGGTTACAGTCAAGTGCATTATTCTTCTCTGAAAGAAAGAATCCTCCATAGATGCTCTTGGGAAACTTCAAAATTTGAGATGTCTATGCCCCCTTTCCCACAAGGCTCAAGAAAATGAGCATCCTAGTACCACGTGCATGTCAAGATGGAAAGGTGCTGAAATACCAATTCTGACAATCTAGCTAAGTGTCGAAACAAACACAGAAGCAGCAGACAAATACAATTAATCAGTGGTTATGCACAATGGAGCAGACTGTACTATGGTTTCTCAGAACTGGGTGTATGCATAAAGAGTGCACATTTGTACAAATCCTCATGAAAATAAAAAAGATAAGAAAATATTGCCATTTTGGCAATACTCCTGGCATGTTGTCATCAAGAAAATGGAAGGCTAGATCAAATGGAACTCAGCGCTGGAGAAAATACCAAGTCTTGAAGCAGCCAGATGTGAGAGTTAGTAAGACAAAGACACAATACATGAAGTCAACAAAGATGAAAACAGGCAAACTCGGTTAAAATCTGTGCTCTGCAAGCACAAAAACACCAGTAATCTTGAAGGTTTCCTCCAGACCCGATGGCTTTTTCATCTGCTGTTACAAAATGTGAGAGGAGAAAGAAGAAGGGATATGAATTCTGCTTCAAAATCTGTTACAATACCAATTTAATATTGGCACAGTCGCAGTATGTCATGACTATGCATCAGATCAATATTTGCAGCAAAATATGAGGGTATCCATACTGCAGTCCTCCCTTGGCAAAGTGGCAGTCTCACAGCATTTCAAGATTTGACAGCAAACGTATCCAGGAGCAATGGATTGTGCGTGCTCCATGCAAAGCCTCTCAAAATTCTGGGAATTCCTCTCAGAGCCTGAAACTGTTCAATTCACAGTAACTGAAATCTTATGAAAGAAGAACAACCTCACTCGCTCATTCAAACATCATGTTTTTTCCTCTAAAAGTCTTCTGAGACCTAAAATCAATTTAAACTTGCTACATCCACATATTTTGAGGGTAAGTGCGTCTCATGAGCGTTTGAGCAGTCAGGGCTGATCTGCTTTTTATGCAACAGCATCAATCTACTCAATCACAAGAAAGATATTTTGACGTTGATTTAAAAAAAGACATTGCTTGTATTCCAAAAGCAGAAGCCATTTCAATTTATTTTCACTTCTATTTCAACATACCACAGACCGAGAGGTTCATGTTCCATGTGTCTGTGTAGCAAAATATTACCTGGATAACTCAGAGCACAAAGCCCTAAAAGGCAGCTCTGAAAGCCTAGGTTTGCCAATGATACATGGAAAGCTTAATCAAATAAAGGCTCTAATGCCTTGCTAAACTGTACCCAGCTTAGCCTCTTTTTATATACTTTCTACACGGAATGGAAAAATGACAGTGAACACTGGAACCACACACTAATTGCATCTTCAATGGCACACACTGAGTAGCATAAATACACATGTATTATCATCTACACAATTCAAATGAGATATTAGTCTCTGGATCCTTAGGACTATATGCCTCCTTTCATGCCAACACAAAGTTTTCGTGGTCTCCAAAAATGTAAAACACACACATCTGATAGATTCGAGCTGGACTACAAAGTAATGAAGGACAGCTCTGCAGAGGAGGCAGGAATGGGCAGAGATAAAGATAAGCGAGCATGACGAAGCGTCAAGGTGCTTAAAATACTGGTGCAAGGACCTGAAAGATCTGTTAGGCATTGGAAAAGAAATAGCACACAGATCTACAAGACAGATTTCCTGTACAGAAGTTAGCATAAAGGGGTGAAAACAAGTACCTGATGCTCAGTTTCTGCAACCATGTCATTGCATTAGCAGCCATATTCAGTCATTACTACCTGAGTTAGCAAGGGACAAGACTTTGAGTTTCAGTTCTAGAAATGCCAGTATAGAGAACAGAGGCTGTGTCATAACAGAGACAATACTTATTTTTTACACATTAGCTCAGAATTAAAAAGAAATGGTAGGACAGCCTTTGAGTCTTAACGGGGCAAAGAAAAGTTTCAGCTATTTTTGCTGGGAAAAAAGCAACTGAACAAAAAGCAACTAAAAACACATCAGCACCCTTGAAAAGAAGAGAGGTATTCACATAAACACTTCGGTCTCCTCAGTCGCGAGGTTAGATGACCGCCTGCTCGGTTTGGACAACAAGCAAGCTTCGAGAAGCATTTCAAACCTTGTTCCAAGTCACCTCATCGCCCCGGCAATCGAGAGGGCAGAGCCTTCTGCTCCCCACGTTCTGCCAGTCCGATCCTCCCCAGCAAGACGTGACACGGGCTCCCCATGTATAATGGTATTTAAGATATTTTCTGCTTCTTATAAAATGTAACTCAAAAAATAATTGGTCAGGTCACAAAGGCTTACAAGGAGGTGACAGTTGCCTCAAAGAAAATCTGTATATCGTTATTTGTACGGAAAAATTTCAGTTTTCCCATTCGTTCACCAGCCACAGCAGTACGCTGAGCAGAAGCTGGGATTCAGGTAAGAGTCATTGGTTTTATTTGAACTATAATTGCTATCTAAAGCCCACCAGTCTGGAATCAAAAAGGTTACCTGCACACTTAGGCATGTGCGATTCAGAGTAAATTTAGAACTTAAAATGCTTCCAAAATTGACCAGGGCCTGAGCAGAACTGAATCAAATAAGTGTGTCTAACTTTATTTTTGAAAGAAACCAGTTTCGAAAATACATTAACAGTCCAAGACAGCATAATGACATTACTTTAAACTGAAATTCAGGACCACTATTAGACATCCCCCCCCCCCTTTTTTTGGGGGGTGGGGGGGGGGCAAAATTTATCTGCAAATACGAATTCAAGTCACAGAAGATGCTTCAAGTTGTGTTTGATAACAAGAACTATCGTGACAATCTATCCTCTTATTAAAGGATTTCCAGAACGTAATCAAGACTAGAACCAACAAATAGTTACTCCACAATTAGAAATTTCACTACAAGCAAAGTGTCTGTAAAGCAATTTTTCATGGAACACATCAAAATCGTCATTTCCCTTTTCTAGGTTCTGATGTTAYGGTAAAGTCTAAACATTTGTTTAAATCAATTTAGGCAGCTGCATCACAGCATTAAGCTAATGTTACTAACTTAAACAAGGAAGTTTCCCTTTATTTTAGCATTTGGGAACAGACACTATAGTGCCAGGTGCTCTGACAGAGGGAAGTGCTGCAAGATGAAATAAAGTAATCACCTCCTGGTTAAATACAACAAAATAACTTCTTACCAAACACGTATATCCAAACATACCTTCCAGGACCTGTGGCAAAATCCTGGCCGTAATCATTAAAACAATACCTCAATGAACTACACAAAACAGAATTTCACCCCATTTTTCCACGTTCTTTTAAGCCCCCGATTTCTAGGCAAACACAAACATCTAAACACTAGATGTCCTTCACACACAGAACACACAAAAGACTGAAAGAATTAACAGTATGCAACAGTAAATACATCTCGCAGCAGGTCTTTTGGCATGCATGCACTGCTTAGGGGGATGAGTCAGCAACCTGCTTCATCTTGGACAGACATTCCACGAACACAATATAGGTAAACTGAAATATCCGAAAGGCATACCTTCCTTTGCTTGGTTCCTCCTTTTTCACTTCTTTTTTCACAACTTCAGCCTGAAAGGTATAAATCAGTGTTCAATATCTAGGGTTTCTAGAAGCAGCAGCAGAGAACCTGCATCTCTGACCCTAATTAACACCACCATGAGCCCAAACTTTGGCGTACACAACTTGAGATCAGTTGACAGCAAACTCTTCTCAGCTGCTCAGCACAGAGCATGCATTTTGTAAGATGACAAATAGAGATTTTACTAGAATTTTACTGCGCAGAATGTGTGGCATACCACCATAGCTTAGCTCATCRCATCTTCAAGGCTGCAACGTTGCCGAGCAGAATTAGTTTTTGGTCAGTGTTTTTGGAGGAGGGAGGGTTAAACAAACACATCTTCTCCCAGACAGCACCTTCTCTCATACACTGGGGAGGAGGTTAACGGCTGCAGAGCTCAGAGCCAACCACAGTTATCTTGGCAGGTGAGTATTATATAGAAGATAACAGTGGCACACCTTTTTTCAAGGCAAATTGCATTCAAAGTCAAGCAAGTATTACACATCTGTGTCTAGCCTTGGGCTTTCCTCTATTCCTTAAAACCTGCTGATGTAGCATTCATTTCCTAGAGGATGAGCAAGCCTCCTTATGGTCAGTTATATAGAATAAACTTAATTTTAAATAAAAGAATGTCTTCTGAAAAGAAAAAGACAAGCACTAAGCACCCAAGCTCCGTAGCTATCACAGTCAGTAGCGCACGTCCAAGCAATCACAAACACTTTGAAAACCCAGTGCTGAAATCCGCTTCTGAAGGTATTCTACCATCTAATTTGAAGACTGTCACTCTTGCAAAGAACTTTCAGGTAAAATCAATACATGTAGAATTCACTTTACTGCTTTTCTTTAAGCAAATAATTCCAAAGTCTTCAGTTTTCCCCTTCCTGAAAGTATATTCCAGTAATATTAAGTGCCTAAAGCCATTTGAACACGTCATAGGGGAGTGATGCTTGGACAATTACAAACAGTTTTTTCCCCTTCGGACTACCTGCAGAAGGTAAGAAAGGCTTCTAAAGAAAACAGCTTATGGTAAACGGAGCTACACGCTTAATGTTCCTGTGGTACCCAGGCGTAAAATTCAGATTCTGGTCTAGAAAGAAGGGCAATACACACAGAGGGAAGCGACTCAGAATGCCATGAAGAACAACGGAAGGAAAAACTCTGCTTTCTCTCATGGAGGGACCAGCTCAGAAATTTTTCACCTGTATCTGAGACGGAGAGGAAATAAAAACTCAGGAGCATATTTCCAAAACACAGGGGGGTTTTTTGTTTGTTTTTTTAACATTTGTGCAAAAACTGTGGCAGTCTTATTGACAACGGTTAGAGTTATACGGGTTGCAGCCATACGGTACAATTCTATGCTCCCAGCTCCCCGCCCTCCTAACCATGAAACGAGTGTGAACCGGGGTACCCCCCCCAAGGCGTGCCTTCCTTATCACAACAGCATCAAATGATGGAATTCCATCAATTCCACATCYGTAAGCATTGTTAAAGATGTATTTTAAAGACTGCATAATCAGAATTCAGACATTAGTCGTGAAATTACAAAACCAAAACTTGAATGTGATTAAGCAAGCGCTTACATTATTGCTGCTACCGTTCTACCGGCATCAGTTGCTGCTATAGGGCTGGAAAACTTTTCTAAATTAGTCGAGCACTCTGTATCACCCAAATTGTCCAGCTGGAAAAAAAATACTATTTTGAAATCAGAGTGCTGAATGCCATTCTTTGTTGGCACTGAACTCTGTTCTGATGAAACATTTATAGTAACAAAGGCACGTTATTCTGTTGCTACACACAATATAGGGAACAGCTATAGAAAGCGGATTTGAATCACCCAGTGCTCCCACAATTCATCCTTAAAGGACATTCCTTAGCGTAAGTACTTTAGTGAATGATATTTTGTTTATTTTTCAGCGCTAAGTGGGCTTATTACTTACATATTCTATGCGTGAGAAAGAGCTCATAAACCTGAAGATTTGGTTACTTTCTCCAGCTACACAAGTTAGTCTACTAAAAACTGCATCCCTAGTCTCATCTAACATTCAGAATTGTATTTCACATTCTTTAAAATTATCCAAAGTTTGCTATATAAAACAAAATACAAAATAAAGTGAGGCAGAAGAGTGCAATTCATCCCAGACAGAGATTCAGCATCATGCAGCAGGGKAAAGGAGAGAGGAAAAACTCCTCGGACAACTAATCCAGTCCGTTGAGTCAATCAGCGCTGATGAAAGAACACACTACACCTAATTTCAGYGAGCAGCGTTTCACCTGGAACGGGACCCCGTCTCTCCCTGGGACCCCGCGCCAGCAGTCCGCAGGGACACACGCAGGCCAGCCCTACCCTCCCCTTCCGTACTGACAACACCGCAGCAACCAGCTCCTTGGAGAGCGGCACCGCTCACAAGAAAAGTTAAGCCGGTCCTCTGAACCAAGCGCGTTGAAAGCATTTATTTCCATTGTTGTTATACTGAATCTACGCTTTTAGAAACTTTAACTTTTAGAAACCTTAACGCACTTCTAATGAAGAAACGATGCCCTTTAGCCATGGACTAAGGCCCAGGACTGGAGGCTAAGAGCTGCGAAGGCGACCTGATCGCAGAACCTATCCAAACACCATTTCAAGGAATCGCACTTACAGCAAGGTAAAGAACTGCCTGGTTTTACAGAGACCAAAATCTACACTCACACAGTAACCACTGCTCAGCTTGGAAAGGGCACTCCAAATCCTCCAGAAAGATGTCTGTGCACCCAAAATCGCACCTGGTTGCCTACCATCTTATGTCCTAGACCATCATAGGTGCCACTCCAAACCCGCTGCAGGAAAGCCATACCAAAAACCGACATCTAAAATCTCTGTTGACACACAACGTCTTTAAAAATGTGAACCCTGAACACCATACAGCCACCTACCGATCTTTGGAAATAGAGATGCTTTTCAAGAAAGCAGAAGAAATTGCCAATGGGATAGAGAAAAAGCTATAATACAAGCCAGTGATGAGCAGACAACTTGTTCTTAAAAAAATCTGGAAATTCATTGGGATACTTGATGAGAAGATTACTGACACCTTTGTCAGCACAGTAAGCCTAAGTACACACCTAAATAATTCTTTTTTCCCCTGTTGAAATAATAAACTGATGCCTTTGCTACTATTAGGCACCTGAAGTTAAGCTTTTCCTAGGTGTTAATAAAAAAAAAGGAAAAAAAACCAAGATGCCGTTCCCCTGCAGGCACATCCTCTTGTCTCAACAGTATCTCAAAGTCATCCCACTGAAAAGGGATAGGAACACACAGGGAAAGACGACTCCAAGGATGGAATTCACATGGATCAGCACAAAAAAACCCCACCTTTCTCTATCTCACAAGCACAGAATTTGTTTTTTAAAAAAAAAAAAAAAAAAAAAGAACACTGTTCCGAATCTTGACAGAAACTGCTGAAAATCAGTTCATGTTGAACAGGCTAGTCTGTCCCTATTCTCTGTTTTGTATCAGCTGAAAAGAGCAAACATAGCTAGGACTCAGAGGGAGAAAAAAGCCAACCAGTATCCTCCTGCAATAAACATAGTTTGGAAGAAGTGATGAAGAGTCAATCCCTGGACAGACACACGATAAAATTCTTCTGTTGAGACAGGATACGAGAAGGAAGCTGAAAAAACGAGAACGCGTGGGGCAGGGCGTCATGCAGAACTAGTAAAATAAAAGCCCTCATGTTTGCATGCAGAGTCAACAGCGCTTTATCTCCATGTTCTGAGAGCTGTCTGGATACACGTTCTCCATCTGGAAGCTACAAAGCTGTTAGCAACGTGGCTTTTCACACTCACATTCCTCAATTAGAGCTCTTTATATATCCAATCCAACATACACTAATAAACTCTTTTCTCACTGGTGTTTCGCTGTTGCAGTTTGCCGTTCCTTCAGTAAATCGCCAACTACTCTTTATGGAAAGGTTTTTCTATTCCATAAAAATAATATGTTTTTGAAAAAGAAGGAATCTTACCTCAGCAGACTCTCCACTGGGTGACAGCGTACAGGTCAACGTATGTTCACCCATATTATACGGATACTGTTTCAGGAAGCAGTACATCGATTTAGCTGACCTGGGACTATCCAGCTGTAGAATCGCCTAAAAGAAAAAAAAGCACAAACTTCAAAAAACTATTACTCCTGTCTCATTTCTGTACTTCAGAACAAATTTGATAATTTAAGTTGGAAGAGCATGTGATAGCTAGTATTTCTGAAGCGTTTCAACATCTTCATTTTAAATCAGCTATAAGTAGCATTTTTGATCGAATCACACAYGTTCTGGAGATGGAAACCAGCGGACTCTCCTCTTTCTGAGAGGCTGAAGGAAGAAATCGCTCCCGTTTGGAATCGTCTTTAGAACTAAATTAGGAACTGCATTACGAAACAGCAGAGCCTTGAGCTCCCCTCCCCACATACATCCAATCTTGTGGATCCCAACACGTTCAGCTTTGATTCTGCTGTAACCCAGTACAGCCCAGAGGGCTCCTCATCGCCTGGGGGGGGGGGGGGGGGGGGGGGGGGCCAGGGAAAGTGCAGCCCACGAAAAGAATGAGAAAATTACAATGCCCAGCAAGAAAACAGTAAAATGAACTACATAAAAAAAGTTTATCTGCTATACTAAAAACAATCTCTCCCTTCTTTACCTCTTAGTTATCAGGCACAACAGGACAAAAGAGTTTCAGCTGGAAATCTTAAAGGTGACTGCTATTAAAGCTGTGTTTTAAAGATGGTATTATTTTTCTTTTTCTCTCTCTTTTTTTTAAGCAAGCCTTATATAAATACGCTGCCATCCCCCCCCCTTTTTTTAAACCTCACTGTCCCTTCAGGCTTCACTTCGACTCTGGCTATTGAGATCAGATGAGAAAGCTGTTCCATCAAATATTTTCTATCACAAAGTGCTGATTCAATGGAATTAGAGCATTCGTGGTTCAATTCAACAGAATTAGTCAAAAGCCTGGAAATTYGCCTGAGAGGTTTTTCTGACTACCGAGTTCTCTCTTCAGCCAGCATTTTATGGCATTTGAAAATCTAATAAAAGCTGTAGTTTCACAACAAGAAATACTATCTTCTTGTTACAGGCATCTTCACCTGTTTCATAGTTTATTAGAAGCTGGACACTTAAAATATCCCACRTAATTGCAGTAGAATTGCTTTATAATGATTAAAGATATATAAATAAACAGTGCATTTTTGTTTTAGAAATTAGATTTTAATTCAGTGTTAAGTGCAGAAAAAGCAACACTGAAAATCAAAATTTCAAAATCAATTTGTTTTGAAAGTCAAGTCAAAATTGCTGTGATTATTTTTTGTTGGACACTTCAAAATATATGACGTTTTCACTTCTCATTTCAAAACGGATTTTTTCCCCAACTTTCCCACAGAATAGGGATTTGTTTTCCCCCCCACACTTCTTCCTCTAATGTGAAAGATTAACAATTTTTCCTGCCATTTTGGGAAGCTTTACTTTCAGAGCCTGGCAAACTGTTCCGCTATTATTCAGGATAGACAACAGCCTAAAGTAGTTTTTTCCCCTTCCCCACTGCCCCCAACAAATAGGATAAACTATTTTCTTGGTGAGGGTGGGCGGAAAGAAGGCCTATATTCAAGTCAGAAACTCTGATTTCTCATTAGCCGAACATTTTTGGTACCGGGAGATGAAAACCCAACTTTTTTTTTTTTTTTTTTAAAACATGGTGCTTCACACAGTAGAAAAGAATCATGATTTACCTTGTTCTTGTTCTTCAACACCACATAATGATCCACTTTCCCAAATCGCAGTCCCACACAAACTACTTCAAGTTCTCTGTATCCATCATCTGGCAAGTTCCCAAGATGCACAAATTTATTATGTATCTTTTCAGTATTTACCTAAATAAAAGTAACAAAAAAAGCTTGCTTTGTGTTAACTTTATTACATATTTTATTAACAACTACTGGGCTATATTAGAAACAAAGTCTCATAGAAAGCCTCTGTATCACTTAGATCTCACCCAAAGAGAAAGCAGATTCACATACATCAGATATTCACATTTTCAGATTCACACCAGATTTTCCAGTCTCCTCTCCACACAGTCCATCAAAAGAAACAGCTATACTTCCCAGTAAAGAATATAAAACTTAAAAGGATCAAATTGAGTGCTTTATTTCAAATTATCAATTTTTAAAATTAACTAATAAAATTTAAGAAACGCTGCAAAATATAGCTGAAGTTTAAATAAAATCTGCTATTTTGAAAGGCAGGTACAATCTAGTCAGACCATAAATCAGTCAAGGCACAGAAACCTATTTGAAAGATTCCGGTCCTGTTTTTTAAGTTGGAGTTTGGTTTACATGATCAGTTTGCAATGACAGTAAGATCCTTGGTCAAACATAATCTTTTTGTGTGTCAATTTACATAGAGCTTTATAGGAATCCCCTGGGGAGATTACGAACATTCCTTCCATCAAGTTAAAATTTGAATTTATTATGACTATGAGATGCTATGAAGATTTAATCAGCTATTTGTTGTCCAAACCTAAAAAAGCAACGGCAGCTGAACAGCTCCAAACCAATTGCCCAGGCGGTGAAACTTCCCCGATGACCTGAATCTCCCGGGGTGAAAGTTCTCCTCCGCGAGGAGGAGCGGTACCTCGACGCCAAGGTGGTACGCTGGTAAGCTCCTTGCAAGGGAGCCTCCGCTGTAGGACAAGGACATTCAACTCAAACTGGTGGAGTTTTCCATACTGGTGAAGGTTCCTGTATCTCCACCACGGTGGGGAACATGCTAACAAGGAGACCAGCAAGTCTTCTCTTACCAGGAAGGTCTCTGGTGCAGAATGCAAGAAGGAGCAAACAGGAAGCGGAAAGCGAACATCAGGAACGTAATGCCGGCRGCACTACACGCTGAGCCCTAACAACAAATACTTTGTGCAGTATTGMAGGGAAAGGCCCTGGAGCCCAGAGTCAAGAGGTACTATCAGCCTTGTGAAATCTCAAACAAGTCTCAACTTTAAGGACCTAAAAACTGGTTGGATTTTGGAAACAGAACCATCCTCACCCTCAACAAGGAAGAGTTTTTTTCCTCTTGACAAGTTTGATATGATTTTCTTATGTTATCCACCATTTTACCAGGAGTGGAAAAGAAATATTTCACCACACCCAAAGCCTAAGGATAAGGCAGCAGGAGTGTTGATGGCAAGAACTGAGATGTTTGTTACTGCCAAACAGTAATCACAAGGATAAAGCAGATATCCCCTCAAACCTTTGCAGTTGAAAATTCAAGCCTTTCAGGGTTTCCTGAAAAATGATTTATTGATGACAGGGCTCTTTGCAATACGCTTTTTAGCCAAAAACAATTAGCGTCTGATACTACTGTTCTTAAACTCACTGTTGTGAAGTTCTTGGGCCAACTTTTTAAGCCCAGGGACACATTCTGACCCAAAGACTGAACCTGTATTAAGAATATCTTGAAGGTAAAGCTAAAAATATTTTTCACAGAAGAAAGATGGAAAAGCTATTCTTTCCTTAATCTCTACCTAGCTACGCCACATAAAAATGTACTGTAAGGCAAATTCCAGCTTGCATTTAGAAAAGCTGTGAAGGAAGGAGAGACAATAATGGAGCCACACTAGACTGAAGAAAGTGCACAGGCAGAGACCAAAAAATCTGTCTAAAAACATACGGAAAAAGCAGGTAGCATTATTGCAAAATGTATAGGCAAACACTGCATATTCTCCAGGCTACACTGGTTCAAAGCTCACTGCTAAAGTATAAAAACTTGAAACGGACCCATGGCAGAAGGAGAGGCTCTCAAAGGACTCCTACTAAGTGTTTAATCCCTTGCACTTCATGCACCATGGGGCTAGATTAAGTGGACATTTGCTCCTCCTATTCCTTGTTCGTTCTCACATGAAAACATATATAAGCATCTAATTAAAGAGCAAGCTTAGATAACAATTCTGTTAGCTACTATTTCAATTCCAGTAAGASGGATGGTAATTTCAACTTTAATTAATGTACTTTGATAGCATTCAAAGGAAAAACTAGATTGCCAGCAACTTACCTTAGGGTCGGAATCTTTGATGATAGCAGTAAATATTGCTTCCTAAAAAAACAAAACAAACCCAAAAAGGTTAGATTTGAATTGAACTGTAAAATATAGCTCCACCAGCAGCAGCTAACTGGGAGTCACAGACTTCATACGAGGAACGAAAACTTTTTAGTTTCTGCTTTATTAACAAAATCAGCAGCATCAGCACTTCTGACATGTGCTATTGTGGTAAGACCAGCCTCTCTCCCCCAAAAAGAATGTTTGCGATCGATGTCCTGAAAGGAGAGAAACTACACGAGTCAGACACTGTGACACGCTCAGGGCATAAAGGATGGGTTCAGTAGCAAACAATTCATAGCCTCAGACAGCAGGCCCAAAAAGATATTTAACAGAATCTGTATTCAATAAGACACACTATCRGAAAGAAAGTATAAAATAAACTGTGCATAAAAGTCAGCTTAAAGATAAAATCTTGCTCTGTATTTACATTTTATTACATATCTTGAAATTTCAATACTTCCCCCTCCCCCCCTTTATTTTAAGCTTACCTCATCTTTGATAGTCTTATACTGAGGAACCATGTTGATGCAGAGCTGATTTCCATCCAGTGACATTGGAAAGCAGGTATAAAATTTAACCATGGAATCTGCAGATTTTCTGCTTATTTCTAGATATGCCTTTAAAAATAAAGAAAGCAAAAGTAGCTGTAAGAAATTTGAGTTTTAGCAAAACAATCTCAAAACAACACCTGCTGCATTACATTATCGCATCCACATTTGCTGCTCCTCTAAATAGAAACATTACTGAATACTAATCAAAATACCTTTTTATGAGATGATAAAATTAACACATCTCTCAGTCCTCCAAATGGCTTTGCTAGGTTGGAAACTTCCTCAACAGAATATCCTTTTTCAGGCAAGTTTGAAATAAGAACCACACATGTATCATCAAGTTCCTGTAAATGAAYGAAAGTAAATATTATTGTCAACTCTAAATCAAAACTGCTGTATTACTAAAGAGAGCATTTATTATTACCATGTAAAACCACCTTTAAACTGCATGAAGGCTGAATTACTAGCACTTGCTTAAAAACACATAATTATACATGTAATTACCCCAAAACCAAGGATTATCTAAACCTTTTAGGATACAGTAGCAGAAAGTGCTACACAATTTTTGTTTTTACTCCACTCTCTAATGATGTCATGTAACAACCTTAATTACTGTTTAATTGAGGATGTAATTCTAGGTTAAACTAATTCTGCACACACCTGCGGTTCTCCCTCGCTCTCTCATCAAAAATCCAAACCAAACCAAAACCCTTTATAATTATGCCACAGATTTATATCTCTGATATGCCCACATGTCAAATGCTGCAGGTCTGTACTGTGCAAATATTGCACCTCAAGAGAACGTAACAGAACTAGGAGAAATCCAGAGCACAGCAACGCAGATGATCAGAGACCAAAGCAGTTTTGGTGTAAGGAAAGAGTGCGTAAACTCTGAGCAGGGTGGGGGGGAGCCTGAAGCACAAYATGGTGGAGGTCTATCAACTCACAAACAGCAAGGAAAAATTACAGAATGAAGTATTCTCTGTTTCTCACAAGAACTAGAAAGCACTGAATGAAACCAACAGGTAGCAGATTCAAATCAAAGGCAGCACTTTTTCAGAACACCAACACAGAAACTCATTGCAATATGTCATTCAAAAAAGTATCTGATCACTACACAAGGATCACCAGAAACTATACTGACGTGTCAAGGGGAAAGTTAGGGGAAAAGACAGCTGTACTTTTAATGCTGTAGCTTCTCTCCAGTTACATACTGTGCTGAAAAAAAAAAAACAGTAAGCACCAAAGTTTGGTGATGAAACCTATCTTCATACACGACAAAACTATTACATTCCTAATTTATTATGAGCTAGAACCTTCATTATGGAACCAAAAAGCAAACACATAAATTGGTAAGTGTTGACAGCATGTTCTGAACAGCTGGGACTGTTTAGCCTGGAGAAGACCAAGGAGGGATCTTATCAACACATCTGAACATCTGGAGGAAGGATGTAAAGAGGATGGGGCCGGACTTCTCAGTGGTGCCCAGCGAYAGGACAAGAGGCAACAGGCACAAACCGAAACACAGGAAATTCTGTCTGAATCTCAAAAATGGTTTTTTTTTGTTGTTTTTTTTTTTTTACTGTGAGGGTGACTGAGCACTGGAACAGGTTGCCCAGAGAGGTTGTGGAGTCTCCATCCTTGGAGCTATTCAAAAGCTGTCTGGACATGGTCCTGGGCTGCTCTAGGTGACCCTGCTTGAGCAGGGGGGTTGGACYAGATGATCTCCAGAGGTCCCTTCCAACCTCAACCATTCTGTGATTCTGCGAAATCGAAGCAAAAATCCCCTGGGAGAAAATCTCCACCATGAAACAGACACCAGAATAAAAAGACCATGGTGTAATACACATTGGAGAGACCACTGTACTTAAGACCAAAAGTATGAAAGCACAATTTAAGTTTGTATACTTGCCTCTCTCCCGTACCACGTGCGTTCCAGACAAAGGTTTTTGTTTTTAATTACATTGTCATTAACATCTATCCATATACTCTTAACTAAATTCACACCAAATTTGTACTTAAAACATCCAGATTCAAGTAGCTTTAGACTGACCTTGCTAACTGATTCCATTGATTCTTCACTCTTTGTAGCCACTACAGTAGTTTCTTAAAAAAAAAAAAAGGGGGGGAGGTTAATTTAGCAGATTTCTTTAAATACTGCAGAAACTTTAAAACTTCTACATTATCCATATGTTTTAATCACCATTGTCACTAAGAAAATTGAAATATTCCATCATTTCACTTACAGCAACAAATACATCRGTGAGACACATGGAATGTTACGTAAATGCATTCAGAGTGTTTTTTAGCAGGAAAAAAAAAATCAATTAAAATCGCTCAATTAATATTTGAACACTTCACTGACATTAAGGCTATAGCAGTTGAATGATTACAACCACAAGACTTTCTAGTAGRCATATTAAGACTTGGTAGGTGCCCAGCATGTGCACACTTGCTCTATATCCTTCTTTTTCCTGGGACAAGTCCACAGAGGTATATTGGAGGCACAGAAAAACATGGAGAGCAGCAAACAGGAAAACACCAGACAGGCAAGCACAGCTAAGYGTATCACTTCTACTGTAAAATGCTTCTATCTACCTATAACTGTTCAGCAACTATGACCTAGTGGAGACACAGCAAGGACAAACTACTATCACACGCATAGTTAATAAGAATTAAGATACACTTAAACTATATTTAAAACAAAGATTGTTACTAGCAAGTTAAAATATCAGTTATAAAATATGGGCAAAATAGTGTCTATTGAACCAGATCTAATCAGGCAATGTAAAGCAACAAGATTAAAAGTTAGTGGTGGACCTGGAAACAGAATATACAGAAAAGCTCAATCCTTTGCTCTAATGAACTGTGAATAAAACTCCCTGTGCTGGACTGAAAAGGTGTAGGTAAAAATACTGTGCTGCTGAAAGATGTCAATCTGGCAGGAGTAAAGAGTTTAATCTCCCTACTCCCATCATCATGATAAGCAGTTGTTTTATGTTTCAGTCAGTTAACCTACTTTAACCATTTTCTTTTTTGATATCCTGTGTCGTCTTAATTTCTGAAGAGTTCCTAGCCTCCAAAGTATTTTTGTTTAGTTCATAATAACAGAGAATTTCAGTACAGAAATGAAAAAAAGTCAGTTTACAATTTACCTTGATCAATTAAAGCTTCATTAAACTGATCCGAGTCCACTCCCACCACCTGAGGCATCTGTGTAAGTTTCTCTAAAAAATAAAATTCAAGACATCATCACAACACTAAATTTCATGCAACTTATAACTAGGAAAGTAACTTAAAATAGCATTAGCCTATCAGAAATACCTGTTACTGGTGCAGGTTTATTCATTGCTTTGGCTTGAGTCTCTGCTGTCTTCACAAGCTCCATGACTCTGTCACCTTCTGTAACTTTCTTTGGTTCTAACAAGTTAGTTTCCCCAACTTCTATTCCAGGTTCTGTTGACATCTTCAGATCTTCAGGCTTCTTTTCTTTACATTTTGCTGATAAGTAATGGTAGAAAAAAGCATGCTTCATTCCAATACATTAAACCAACTGATATGCCAAAAAAAAAAAAAAAAGCACTATAACATTTTCTGTCATCTATTCAAAGGCATCCTCTCTTCCTCGTTACAGCGGAACAAAGAATTTATACAGAGGAAAAGCTCATTCCATTCCAGCTTTGCAAAACAAGCCCAGTGCTCTGTTCACGGGAAAGGGTCTACTTCTTGGAACTTCTCTTTCCTTGATTCTTCGCTATTCTAGAGCTACAAACAGCACTGATTATCATTACATTAGCCATGTCACGAGGCGCAAAAAGGGTTCTCCCTTGTCTGCAAAAAGGGTTCTTCCTTGTCTAACAACCTACTACGCTGGCAAACCCAATAAAGGGGGTGAAAGGCCAGGACTCGCTACCTTAGTTATTTGTTCCAAAACTGGACAGAGGGGAGAGGTGATGGAAGATCACCTGCATGTGTTTTCCCAGGAAAGAGTAAAAATCCTCATTTGCCTTACCTGCAATATTTGAAGTTTTATTGATTTTACTATCTCCTGTCATCAAGGATTTCTTAGTTATTTCTTTTTTACCTAGGTAAAATATCCAAAAACAAGCAGGTCAGTAGAAATGCCTATTTCTTAAGTCTTACCTTTGAGAAGTAAATGTAACAAAAGAGTATTAAAATATGTACGAAAATACTTTAATCTGCAGCAACTGAAATGTAGAGAGTTCTAAGTAGAAGACACCAGCTACTTTAAAGCATGAATTGACACAAAGAAAAAAATCCAAAACTTAAAACCTAAGTTAATTCCAACAAACTATTGAGAAAGCCATGAAGCAGAATATCTTCTGTGAACTTGTTTAATACCTTGCTCCTACAAAAAGGCTCGTGTATTTTTTTCCCCTTTAAATGACTGTAAAAAACTCACTCTGTTTCCATCTGTGAGACAACTCTAAGCAGCACAGTTACACGAATTTTAACTCCATTCTGGAAACTAAACCACACTCAGGAATGAATCAAGACCATGACATTTCTGAAAAGCACAACAGAGGCTTCTCATCAGAATAATGTCTGGTCCCTAATTTTATTCAGAACAATTGCTCATGAAAGCTAACAAAATAAGCAACAAAATAGGACATGGTTGTTAATTCCACTGTCTTAATAAAACAAAATTCTTCTGAAGTTTAACTGGCTTTTGATTCATTTGCTGTGGCTTGTCCTCTTTTCATTAAAGTACTATAAAAAAAGAAAAAAGTTCTCTAATGATGTGACATACAGGTTTGCCAGACCAGTTGCACACTACTGAAATAATTTCCCTCTGGATCATTAAAAGACCAGGAGAAATTTAAAAACATTTCAAAGGTATAAGGAACATAAGACATGGAGAAACACTAGAAATAACTGTGAAACAGAATGTTAAATATGTTACACAAAAGGCTCAGAGTAAATTTAAAGCATGCCGCTAATTTTACAGAGCTACACCACACTTATCTTTCACAGTTCAGGACAAACATTTAAAATCTGAAAACTTATTGAAGCATATGCCCAGGTCAAGTTTTTACAGTTGCTTGGGGTTTTTAAGTGAGGAAGATAGAGCTACATCAAAAGGAAGACATCTGAAATGATAAACCAGTTTTCTTGCACCTCTTTGGACCTGCTTTCAGTGACTCTCAAAAAAGCACTCACACTAAACCAGTGAAATGGGAAATGAAGAGGGAGGGCAATAACAGATGCATAAGCAGGAAAAAGCCTCACCTGTAATGGATTTAGTTGTCTTAGTGTTGGTGTTTTGATCTTTTCTGTTGTGAGCAGGTAGAGAAAAAAAAATAAAGAAAAATCAGGTTCAAAGCAGCTGAAATTGCTCAAAAACATTAAAATAAAAGAAAGCAAACAGACATACACCCATTTTGTTACCATCTGTTATCAGTAAAGGTGATATTAATGCATGTGAGGGCAACACTTACTTTGTACTTGGTGCAACTTTTTTAATAGTCTGAGCCATTTTTTTGATGTTCATTTTGGCCTGCAATTTACAGAAAGAAGAACTTTTACTGCATCATAACTTTATTGCATCATTACATCATCATTATTGCTTTACTGCATACCACATCATGACTTAATATAGCAATAGAGGTTGTATCTTTCACTATTTGTTAAATAGATACTATTCACAAATATCAATCTTAAGCAAGAAAAACAGAAAGCTGGAATTAGGTATTTGTAAGTTACAAAGAGGAAATAAATACATTAAAACTATTAATTTTTTTTTCTGGGGAATGTAAACAAGTTTATGGAGCAAAGTACAGAGCTACCAACAAAAAAAAAAAAAAAAAAAAACACACACACACACACCACGCTGTTCTCCCTCACGCTGTTTACCTGGCCAGGAGGTGCTTTTGGCTTTTCTGCTACACTTATTTTCACACGTTTCCCATTTACCAGCACTGGCACAGTCTCACCGTATTTCACAGCTGCTATCACTGCTTCTTTGTAGTTCATTTCTAGGAAGGCCTAAAACAAATGGCATTTTTGGTCATATATTTATATTATAGGTACAAAACATAGTTTGGTTTCATTTTTCTTTAGAAAACCTGCTTGTGTCAGAACTGCATGTACTTCTCTCTCCAAGTTCATGTGAAGCTTGATAAAAAAAGCCTGGACTTCAGTTTTACAGAAGAAGCATCCTAGATCCCTCTAACAACTAAGACTTACGTAGCAAGGAAGACTGAATTTATAAAGCTAACATTCCCAATTCTTTCAAGATTACACATGTGATCCTTAATGACAAACTGTTTAAGAAGCCTTATCCTGTGAGCAGCTGAGGATCCAGATACAAAGTTTTTCACTGTTTGACAAAATATTTTCTATTCTGGACACACAGATGACCCAAAAACATTCTACAGGAAAACTTACCTCATTCCTGGAGCGAAGTACAAGGAGATCACTAACTTTGCCAAATGGCTGAACAATTTTTTTAATATCTTGATCTGAAAAGCCATCATCTGGTAAATCAGATATTTGAAGGACTGTCCCACAACTCAGCAGTTCCTCTCTCAACAGCTAAAAATTAAAGACAAAACAAAAGAACAAACACTTTCCGAGGCAAGTCCAGTAAAGCCTATAACAATAAAAATTACTCCAAGCCTGAAGCAGACAGAGTGCTTAGTTAGCTGTGGTATTTTGAGTACTTTTGTTTTTAATTCAAGGACGGATCCACAATTTTGTTCTTCCACCGCTCTTCAATTTTCAGCTTACTGGAAGACGTGGCAGAGGATTACCAAACAACATTGGAAATACTTCCCTTCTGTTTTTAAGAAGTATTACCAAGTTACATAATTGCAGCCGTCCGGGCTGTAAGGGTAAAGAGCTGCAAAACTCCGCAAAACTCCGCTAGTTTCCTTTCAACACTATCTATTAGCTTCCAACAGCACTAGGCAACGTTCTCTTTGTTTAGCATTTAGAGGCTAGAAACTACCACGGATGATTGCATCCATCACAACTATACAAAGTAAGTGAAACACAAAAATGATTTATACAAAGTTGCTCTAAGAGATCCCAGTGGTCAATATGATGGACGAAGATGACGTTGGTTTAAACTCCTCCTTATCACAGGACTGCTGGATTTCTCCGTGCTTCATCTTCCCTGTTTGACCAGGGAAAATTAGCACTTTCTGCCTCCTATCCTTTACTTCCACTTACACAGCAAATTCTTCCCAACAGAGGTCTTCCCTCACGGTACATATAAACAAGTGCTCAGAAGAATACTGTAGAGACCCAAACTCAATGGGAGTTTCTTTCTTCTGCTGTAAAGCAAACACCACTCTCGCACTTTCCATCCACCAAAAAGTCCTTACTGCATTACTTAGCACACTTACTTGCAACCAGCAAATTTTCGCGTTAACACAGCAATATTTATTACACAGAATCAGCAAACAGCTATTCCGAAGGAACTGCTAATCTTTTTACAGGTGATCCACCTTGAAATGAGATACCAACCAAATCCTTGAAAATCACAGTGAAAAATATTAAGAAACTCACTCTATTATACGGAGTGGGACGAGGTCCACTGGTTTCTGTGGATAAATCTTCCTCATCCTCTTCCATTTCTTTGTTTTGGGGTGAATCATCTATTTCAGGAGACTTTGATTTAGAAGCACTTGACCCAGGCAGAGAAGACAAGTCTTTCTTTGAAGCCTTTGGAGAAAGGCTAGTTTTCAGTGGCTTCTTCATATTTCCAGGCGCCTTCCCTAAGAGTCCATGAGAAGGTGGCGATTTTCCTGATCCTGAAGATCCTTGCCCAGCTGCTTGAAGTGACTTATGTTTGTTGAACTCTGCTACAAAGCCAGGTCCCAAACTTTTCACTACTGCCTCCAAAGCTGCCTTTTTGTCTGTGAGGGGAAGGGGAAAAAAAATGTTTTTTCTTAGAGAACTTACATATATTGCTGTTCAGTTTTCTATGATTTCAGCTTTGTTACGGCTACCTATTCCTGACTCAGTCTTGAAAGCGAGCAAGAACAAGTGCAAGTGCGAGAACCTTCCGCATGCTCTAGCAGAGGTTGCCTACAAAGAATAAACCTCTGTACTATTTTCACTGTGTCATTCTGCAATTTGACATCTTTAGACAATGTGACACTGGCAATATCTACAAAAATTCTGATGGCCAGAAGAAAGAACGATGGTTTAATTGTGCACGTAAGGGAATATACTTTCATTAAATTTAATCTATCTAGGTATGCATACACATGTGCATGCAGAAAGAGACCCAAACTATCCACCTTAAACAAGATACTTCCAGCAACACTTCTTCAGGCAGAATACGTTGTCTCCTTACCTCATCCATGTAAACAAACACTAAGTAAGTAGTCACCTATGTTCACTGTTAGTCTTTTCTTCTCAGGAAGACACAATGCTAATTCCATCAGTCCCCCCCGGTGTTTTACCTAGCCCTCCAGTTGGTCTCTTTACACTCCTCTGGTCTCTGGTTCACAAACTGCTTAAAATGGTGCTCCCCAAAACCAAGACTATTCCAGCTAAGCTGTTATCAGCATTTCACACCTCTTCTGTTTGTACATCCCACCATGACATTCGCCTTTTTTGTAACATTATGGCACACCCCATGGCATTCATTTCTGGATTTTCTGTTATCACTCAGTCTCTTCCGAAAAGGTGCCAAACAAACTGTTCATCATTTGGTATTTATGCAGTTGATTGCTCCTGGATTAGAAGGGAATACTTTGCATTTGTCTGTACTGAAATTCACCTAATTTTCTCGAACTTGTCAAGTTTTCTTTGAATTCTTACTCTGCCCCTCAACACACCTGAAGTCCCTCTCAGTTTCTTCTGTAAGTTTTTTTAAGAACACTCTTTTATTTTTTAGGCTAATCATTAAAAGACAACATAACTGGACTTGGGAGCGATTTGTTGCACAACTCTTAACTGATACCCCCTTCCCGTTTTTACAACCAGCCACTGAGAACTACTTTCTGGGCATTGCTATCCAGACAGGGAAATGAGAATGAGATGAGCCTGCTTCACTCCCGAGAACGTCACAGAAACCAGTACCAAAACTTACTGATGTTAAGATCCCTCATCAACAGAGGACGCTACCTTGTCACAAAAGAACAGTCAGATTAGCATGACACTGTTTTGTTTTGAGAAATCCATCCTGGCCACTAGAGTGACACATGCAAGCTATGAGTCTATCTATTTTATCTCTTTTTTTTTGTTTCATTTTGTTTTAAATAGAAAGACTGAAACTCAGTGTATTGACCAATAATTGTCCGATTTGTCTTTTGCAGGATGGGAACTACACAAGCCCCATTCTTGTCTTGCGATCTCACAGCCATTCTCTCTCACCGATTCTCTCACTTCTCAAAGAACATTACGAACTCCAAGGTTACTTCAATCAGTTTATGCACGCTTGTACGAAGCACATCAGGCCCAGTTGACCTGAAAACTTCTACCTTAACTAGGTGCCCCCTTCCCAGTTCAATCCTTATTTTAGACTACAATTTGAAACGGCTAATGCAGTTTTTATTGTTCTAACCACTTGCTGCTCCCAACGGGCTCAAGTCAAGACACAAAGAAAAAAAACAACCTTTCCAGGCTTTGCTCTTCCTCTCATTACTGATGCATTGCAGTACTCACTATCTTGATACCTCTTGCTAAACTCCATGTCTTTTCCGTCTTGCTCTTTGTCATTTTGTCCTAAAGGCTGATGCTATTGTTTTAAATTATTCTTTAATGATATGATACAGCTTTCATCTCCTGTACGCTTTATTTTTATGGAGATCAGTGGATCTCACGATTTGCGATTTAGTCATTGTTTCTTCCTCTCCGCCTTCWACATTAGGGCAGTTTGTATTTTACCCTCAAGAGGATCTCTGAAATTGCCTGCCACTTCCCCTACAGAAGAACTCAGTACCTCTTAATTTTCTAAAAGTATACAAATGATAAAGCCACAGACACAGATCAAACAGAAAATAACCAACTTTTAAAATTCCTCATTTTTTTTTTCTCACTGGAATTTAAAAAGAAACAAAAAACTCCAAACACCCTGGTATTTCATCCAAGAGACTGAGYTCAAAACAAATGACGCAGAACTGAGTTCGCACACAATTTCCTAGAAATACAAATATTTTTCCATTACATGTTTTCAATATTTTCAAACTGGATGCAGTAAGCTGAACAGGGTAAGAAAATGGTGCAATAAACTGTCACGAAGAATGTTGCACTGAAAGGCTTTCAGATACCATCCCTTTATCTCAGCTAAATTATTTATGATCCCTTCACAGGCCCCCTGTGAATTCCACTTCAATTCAATGCAGCTTTTATACAGTGTATCACTTTTTTTTTTCCCTCATCTATACTGCAGTTGCCAAATTGCTTTTTTCATGCTGAAAGATAAAGAATCTCCAATTGTTTTCAGTTCTTGACTATCCCTGCTAGCTTAAAAACTGAGCACAAATAAAAAAGAGATGCTTGCCCAGCAGTCGTTTGATACTACCTACCAATTACTGACGCTAGGTGAGGAAGGCTTCAAATCTTTTAGAATACCTGTATTCCTCTAAGTGTAAGTCTCACAAAGCAACAGCAAAAGGGAAAGCTACTTTTAAATACATTTTAAATACATCTCCTCTTTACCTGGAGATCGGGTGGTCCTCCTCGACGACCAGTCATTACTAGAAGACCTCTGAGGTCGCGGACTTGTTCTCAGCGGATTTCTTGATCGCTGTGGTGACCTTGACCTGTGTCTAGGGCTAAGTCGTCGCACCTGCCTTGGGCTTCGACTTCTTGGCCGTGTTGGCCTGAAACGGCCAGGGCTCCTGGATCTCGATCGAGATCGACGAAGAACATAGCCAGAACCTGTGACCCTAGAACGTCTAGGACTGGGACTAGCAGAGTTGGAACGGCGCTTCGGGGTCTGATTTTCTTTTCGGTCGCCAGCATTTCTAATAGAATAAAGGCATGTAATGAGTTTCAACAAGGCAGCAAGATTAACCTGAGTCTGTGTAAACAGACTTCCTGCAAAAAAGAAACCAAAACCAGCAAAGTATGCAGAGGCTAATTTATTAACAAACATACTTTAAATACCAGTAAGATGCTTGCTATAACAATTTAAGATAGGTAGATAGAACCGAAAAAAGAAATGAGTGGGAGACAAAAACCTGCACAGAACAAGAAAAAGCTGTAAAGAAGATAAGTCTGAAGTTACAAGTTGCAGTGCTACAAAAATGCATAAGAGGAGGAAAAGGATACATGAAACTGAGAAATGAACTAAGATATCTTCCTTGGTTCTTCCTAATTTAGTTTGAAAGTAAGGAACCCTGAAGCAGTACGTCTAAGATTGATTCAGACTGAAGGAGAGATTTGAACGGAGCGACATAAATATGCACACATCACACATTTATGGTACCGACAGTTGTGAAATCGATGAAGAACATGGAAGAAATAATGGGGAAGAGATCCATGAGAGAAACGGTCACTGTTAGAGACATGGGAAGTAGTCAAACATAGTAAAACCCTGGCAGGACAGATCACAGGAATAACGGAGAGAAAGGAAAAGATCAAAGATGCATAAAGTATATGCTCATATATCCATTTTTGATGAGCTAGTCAGGTGACAGGTCAGTATGTTACACTCAAGCATTTGCCCAATTTCTCAGCCCATGCCAAATTCTGTGATGGCAAAGCTACACCGCAGCGGCACTCTAAACCGGCTAGAGTGTAAACAGCACCTCAGAGGCGCTAAAACCAGAAGCGGCCACTGATGCAACGTGCCCTTCGGCATGACGCAGGAAGCAGAACTGCGCCGGTAATTTCTGTAGAAAAACTAACAGAAACGCCAGGAAATAACCAACTTGGCGCACACGTCCAGCACAACTGGACTTCCTGGGAAGACAGTACGCTGGACGACTGAAAAACGCAAGTCTTTTAACACAGCATGAAAGAGTAGTTTACGTTTCAACTGAAAAGCACTGAAGATGGTTAAAGGTAATCTATACAGGAACACAAGGGCACCAGCACTCAATGAATCACCAGATCCAGTCGTATTGTTACTGCTCAAGACTTTGAACAGACAAAGCTGCTTTTAGATGATATAAGTTAAGGAGACAGGACCAAGACGGGGATGACAAGCAACTGAGGCAGCTRCTACCCAACCTTTTTGGTGAGCACAGCTGCAGCTAGCTGAGGACCGATGAACAACCTTCAGTTCTTCTAAATGATGCTCCTACCTGCCCCACACAGCAATACTTCCCAATGGTATTTAATCAGCAAGGTTCAAATACCATTAAAAAAATCCACGTAAACCCCATTATGTTTGTGTCCTATACTGCATTAAAAAYGTTTTGTATCAACAAACCATAGCAATTTATAAAAAATAAAAAATTATGAAAAGAACCATCCAGCAGCAGTTAGCGGAGTGGACACAGTGCAAAGCAAGTTCATYGACCTTGCCCTGAGACTACTGCCAGCAGCTCCAGACATCTGCGATCCCTGACAGCCTCCAGCAAGCTGTATTCCAACTCTCCCATCTGGAGACATGTTGTCATCACAGAAGGATTCAAGAAAGCACCACCCTAAAAAACAACTCTTGCCCCACCTGCAAGCACACAAGATCCATCACTCACAACTGTAGAACAGAGTCTGTGAAATATAGCTAAGACAAGCAACCCTAATGTCAAAAAGGTTTCAAGTTGCTAACCAGAATGCCACTGGAAAAAAAAAAAAAAGTCTATTAAAGTCGGAAACCACTCAGGTAGTTTGATCACTGATCTAAAATAGGTCACAGCCTTGCTCAGTTCCTATGCCGTGTCCAACAACTTGTGACTAACTGAAGCACGGTTCTGAGACAGGCTCAAGGCAAGAGTGCTGACAACAGCAGTCTTCTGGCTCTTCTACAGAGTYGATCCTCATCCAGGGGAAAGAATTTTAGGCACCATGCCATCCTTATTATTCGAGGGACTTGGGACAAAAAAAGCACAGAGACCCCACACAATTTTACAATGAAAATATGATACCACTAATAAAGCTTATCAGTGAGCAGAACAGGAAAATTAATTGCACTGTTTGCCCCATGTTTTTAGTAACATCAAATTAAAAATAACCTGTAATCAAAAAGCAGTTACCTCTTTGAAGAATGAGACTCAGGATTCCAATCAGGGTATCTGTTAAAGGTTAAAAATATGACTGTCAATGAAAAAGCTAAATTTGCCACCTGAGCACATTTTTGGTTTACATGCAGTAGCTTTTACAGATAAATGTTCCCATTCAGGACTCCAGAAGCATCAAGTGTCAGTTCACCTTTTACCCTACTGGTCTAAAGCAAGTTAAGAACAGCACTCAGGTACAGGTAATCCTAATTAAGGAAATCTGACAACAAATATGCTTCTACAGACTATGTGCATGCACAAAAACACTTTTTACACTAAGTGAACTTTATAAATTCCTTACTGTTGACGTAACTGGCGGCAGCTTTCAATGTGAGAAGGAGTGTTCTGATGCAGAATCCAGTCCTAATTGGAGAAAAGACATCCACAGAAGTTCAATTAGTGCGCAAAATGTTACATGTGACCAAAACACATAGTAAAGCATTTTCATACTTTATCTGCCATTGCTAGCAAATTTTACCTAACATGATCTGATGTTGAGTCCGGATTCGCAATTCAAATTATTATTCTTTATGATTATTATTCTTAATGATTATGGCAGGCTGTTAACAAATACATATGAATTTAAGTGAAAGTGGAAATGCATCACATTGAACTAATCCGCTGCGTCAATCAACACACTACATGGTTGCCGTCACCATATTTTCAAATGCAAAAAAAGTAGATCCAATAGACAGCTATACTTTTAAAAAAAAGCTATTAGCAATTTTCACAGACTGTCAGATTGTATGAATATATATATAGCAAATTAAGGTGAATAAATCGAGTTTAAAAGAGAACCAGAAACAACACAGTATCTTCAAGTCAAAAATCATTGCTACAAAGGCATAAATTTTCATGCCTTAAACTCAAGAACAATCATTCCTAATACTATGTTCCAACCCAAGATCAGCAAAAAAAACTTTGATGAAATCCTTACTTTTCACTCCCCATAAATTTATGTATAGAAAGAACATTACCAAAACTTTAACTTGGGGAGCATCTGATGGGTTAAGTGTTAATCAAAACCAGAAGCACTATGCAAGCCCTCAGTCTTGAAGATGACTTATGCACAGCTCTAACTGTAAACACACAATTAGTCCCCACTCCAGTTAGGGAGAACAATCAAGGTTTTTCAGACTGGGGCACCAGAAATGACACCTGAAGACTTTTTTTTTTTTCCTTCTTCTACTAAACTGACTTGCCGACGAAAGCGACTGCTAGGCAGGATGCCGTTGAAAAGATACACTTCATGGTCTGAAATTGTAAGGTATCGAGCATCATCAACAATCAATATTAAATATCCTTAAAAAACAGTTTCTACCTGAATATTTTAAAGCAGACATTAATGGCTGAATAATGCAACTGACAGGCAAGGCTTTATAAAATAATTTGGTGCATGATTCTTTCTAAGCATACGCTGGCTTACAATATAAAAGATTACGAAATGTGCAGTTGGCAGAATCAAACTCTCTTGTTTACTGAAAAATTGCTGAACACATTGATTCAAAGAAGCGCTTGTGATGGCTTGCTTAAAGCTTATGAGATGGAAAAATTGATTTAACTAGACCAGAGTTAATTTTCTGCACTGTAGCAGCACAGAAAGCTTAATGAAAACAGCTGTTCCTTGTGCTCACAATATCAGCTATCAACCTTAAAACCTGAACTACAAGACAGCTACCAAAACTATTTTACTCCAAGAAGCAGAAAATATGGTGTTTAAATAACTTAAAATACATTTTAAACACAAGACTTGCTACCATTTCCTGAAGATATAGATAACACTGACTAACCAAACTCAGAAAAACACTGAAAATTCTTACTGATCGTGTTCATTAAAACATTCCAACTGTTCAAATACAGTCAGAGAACCGACTGTCAGAAAACCCTTTGCATTAGTCTCACTAGTTTTACCAAAGCAAATTAAGAATTTATTAAGAGCACGTTGATAAAACAACTCGCAAGCTTTCAGGCAATACAGCCGTAGAACTGTACGCGCAGTAAATACACAGCATGCACGCAAGTGAGGAGCAAGCAATTCACCATTACCAGCTATTTTTCTAATAACATGCCATTATCGAGTAAGCATGTATCCCATTAAGAAGGCAATTTATCTAGTCTTAAAGTTATAAGAGAAAAAGAAAAACTATTACTCAATGGATTAAAGGGATTAGTTTGCAGAAAGGAAAGGAAAGAGGCTTCAAATATACCACTTCCATGGTCCAAAGTGAAGGCGGCATACAGAGTTTCAGAGAGGGCTTTTGGAGGCCATTTTCATTCCAAGTGTCTTTTAGCTCGCGGTCCAACAGGCATTAGCGCGACTGGCAGGCCTACAAAGAGATATTCTCCTCCCTAACAAAAACAACATTCTTCGCTTCTTCGAGTCTTCGTTATGGCAAAGGCCTCTTGTATTTCATATAATTACAGGAGTCTCAATTTATGCATATTCCTTCTCTTTGATTCATTCCTTGCCCTTCTCAGTCTTCGGGAATATTCCTCTCCCTTTGGCAAGTCGGGCCCCACCATACGGATCCTTCCCCCAGGGACAGGATCCTTCCCCAGCAGCCGCACTCCAAGCGCACTCACAAAACGAGCTTGCAGCCAGTTTCTTGCGGCAGTAGCACTGCTGCACGACAAACCGATGCCATCGGAGGACCAGCAATTTTATCACTGTATTATCTAATTCTGCGTGACCGGCGAATCTCTTATTATTTCTGCCAGCCCAGCTGGATCGCTATTGAAAATCTTTTGAAGCAGAAGTTGACAGAGAATAATGAAAACCTTCAGAGCCTCCAAACTCAGGTCTTCTGCCAACAGGAAAATAACAGTAACACAAAGGGGATAGTATCTGCCCTCATCTGTACTAGTTTCACAGCAAGATATTATATAGGAAAAACTAGGAGTAAAACAAATTAGAATCATGTTTTGGTTCATTCCTTCAGCAATGGAACCACAAGGGTAATTCTCTTTGTGGGAAACAACGAGTCCACATGACTTTACACCACTCAAAGGCCGAGAAGATCTAGCCCTCCTTTAAATCCATTTCAGTAAAATAACAAAAACCGTGATACACAGCGTTCTAGTCATCAGTAAAGAGCTTCTAGTAAGCATAATCCCTCACACTACTAGCATTACAAATCTATTTTATTCCAGAAGTGATATGTATGAAGACAGAGAAGCCATACTTAGTTATCCAAATATAACCAGGATGTCAAGTTGAGAATAAAGCTAGTCTGTGTTCATAAAGTGTTTTAGTATGTCGATGTTTTTTGTAATAGAAAAGAATTTCTCATTCAGAAAAATATGAATATATTTGAAAGAAGATAACACTGAGTTGAGATTCCATTTAACTCAGGACAAAATAACTTTTCCCTGAGAAAAGGTTGCAGAAAACAAATGCACAGATTTTGGATGAGAAAGAAGAACACCTTCCAGATCAGTAAGTCATCTCAGTGTCAATAAATTTTCCAAATTAATTTTTAACAGTTTTAAAAACACACCTTCTTGACTATACCTTTTTTTGTAACACATTACTGTGCACAGCTATCCCTGGCAAAGCTACAAAAAGCAAGGGGGTTCCTGGCATGAGATAAAAATAAGCACAAATCTACTTGCACCATTCATGTTTGATGCTGCTCCAATAACTGGCTTACAAGTTCATGGTAATCATCACTTACCACATATCTACAAGATTTTAGAAAGCTATACGTTGTGTTAGAGCTGACACTTGATTGAAGGACCCCAGATAACCAAGACGGAAGCCGTGCTGCCGATTCAATAGGCAGCACTTCTCTCAGTTCAGTTCTGAACCAAACCTCAGCACAACTTAAGAACGAACCGTGGTGCCAGGGGCACCTTCAAACAGTCAAGGCTCTGGCCACCTACTGCCAAGGATCCAACAGGCAGTTTTGGTGGAAAGAGAAATCAGTGTCTTTCTGAAGTCCATTACATGAAACAGCTACAGTATTCTTCACATTCTGTGCTAGAGCAAAAGGCTTTTATGAAGCTGCTATACTGCCACATAGCATTTCACAGGATGATTGTACCTACGCCTTACAAAAAAGTTTCAAAGCTTTAAAAAAATATATATGTTTTTCAAAGCCAGACCTACAATAGCTATGCCACACAGATGCAAGATACTATAACTTTTGACTTCTGAACAATGTATTATCAAAAAACTTCAAATACATATAAATAGCAGTCAAAGGAGGCGTTCAGGATTCTTTTCAGATTATAAAAGAACTAGAATATGTATGTGCTTAGCTGTACGACACTCAAAACAGAATATTAAGTTTCTATATATTGCAAAAATCTCAAGGCCATCTTCAGCTTTGATTTCATCCAACCTCATTAATTAAGCAAAGTTAAATACTTTAAAAGAAAGACCTACAGGGAGAACCCATTGGATGCTTTGGGGAACAGCAGAAGCATTTTTCACTCCAAGTCAAAATTGAGCCAGTGTTCCACTGCAGCTACGGGAGAGGCAAGCCGAAAGAGTAAGGGGAAAATATTTCAGATGGTGCAAATACGAAGCTTTAGCCACTAATGGTCACGGAAGATCCAGAGGCAGACTATCCAGGAGTAGCAGTTGGGTCTCGCATCCAGCCGTAATTCTGTGATTTTATTAAAATAACTTCAGTTAGCATATTTCAATTCTCTTCCAACAGGGTAGTGCAGCTTCTGCTTCAACCTTGGCAAGAAAACGGAATCCTAGATGAGTTTATAATTCTGTGCAAAACTGAATTAAAAGAACCTACAAAAAAACAGCTAATCACCATGAATAATCTGAACTTGAAATCTATCATTTTAACAACACTGAAACTTAAGTCTGTCGGATGTCCAACCTCTTCTGCAGTTAGATAAAGCCAAGATTTTCCTCATTTGACATCTTTCATCCTCTTCATAACTCATCATCTGTTTTCATCCTGAGCTATCCTCCTCGCTTGTCTACTTTCTTCACAACGTGTTAAGTCTTTCCAATTTGCCACGTTACAAAGGCAGCTGTTCATATCACAGCATCCCAAAAGCCCTTTTACAGCTTGGCACTGCACACCAGAACTTATCCTGTCTAATCATTTTGATCTAAAAACAACTCTGAAGATCCAGTTCATCCACAGGAGCGCCAGGGTAGACCAAAGGTCCATCTAGCTTACTTAGTATTTCTTCTCCAACAGCATGCAACGGTGGATGGCTAGGGAAGAATATAACAAGGCAGAGACACGTCTCCAGAATATACTCCCAGTCTCCAACCATCTGCTGATCAGGGACTTCTTAAGCCATCCGAGAGGTCTTTGCACAGCCTTTGAAGGATTTTCTTCTTCGCATTTGTCCAGTTATTTCCAAACTAAGATTCCATAACATTGTGGTAAATAGCACCTAAGCTCTATGCAAGAATTATTTCCTATCCACCCTCCTCATGCCACTCGTGATTTTATAGATTTCTGCTGTATCATTTCCCCATCATTTCTTTTCCAAATCGTAGGTGCTGTTTCACATGCTTCCCTTTATAACACTCAGCAAAACTTTAAAGACAAAAAAACAAATGCCTAGAACATCTTTAACCATGCAACTGAGACAGAGAGGACAATACCTTTATTTATAAAGTCAAACTGTAAAAGTGAAAGCAAAAGGAATTTTCCATTCTTTAGAACTCACAAATACACAAGACTAACACTTCCTGAAGAAAGGTTATTCTTTGCAGTAAAATAAATAAATAAATAAAATCCACACCCTAATTCTTCTGGTTATTTTGTAACAGTCATCTAAATATGGCTTGCCCATGAAGCCTCAAGAAAGTCTGAACTGTCTACTCATAACAGGTGTACATGAACAACAAAAAAAATAGTTTTCAGATTAAAGTTAATATATGCCAGAGCTAGAAGCAGTCATGACAGGGAGAAAAGGTTGTGTAGCTGCAATCGGATCAGAGAGCCTGGAGCACACATGCTACACTGTAGTGGTATTAGGACAAGTAGAAGTTATAGCCCTCAATCTCCCCACAAAAATTCATAGCTGTTTCTTCAATAAGTATTTTTAGTAAAAATATTTACCTAATTTTAGAAAGCACCAGTAAGCAAGCTACTGAATAATTCACATTTAAATAAATTAATTAGACAAAATACTTTGGAAAAATATATTAACACAAACCCACGTCCAGTGTAAAAGTACTTAAGAATGTATTTTTACTCAAACCTCTAATCCAGCTGTCACCATCTTAACTGTTCACTCACTTTTTTAATATACAGCATGAAGAGCATCTAGAAATCTTACATAATTTTGCCATATTGGGGGGGGGGGAAAGACTCTCTCCAAGTTCTCCACATTTGGCGAAGACTACTTTAAACACATGAAACTAATAATGAATTATTCATTTTTTTAATTATATTCTCCGGTATTTTTGACATATCAAGCCTAGGTCTTTCAAGAAAAATCTACAGCTTTCAAAATGCTTTTCTCTTTCCCAATATTCACTAATTCCTTCCTTTTCTTTCTTCAAGTTCTGAAACTGTTATTTACTTCATAGCCAAAAACTTGCTCAGATGAATAAAAGCATTTTGTGTATCCCTCACAGATAGTCTTTAGTCTCTAGAATAATCAGCGTCACATAGACCACATTTGGAAGATTAAATTTTTGCAGATAAATAGGCTGCTTTGTTTTAACGAAGACTTCACGGGAGTGGGGCTGAATACATGAAAATCTCATCTACACTCATAAGATTCAGCATAAAATTTTTGCACCCTTTTTGGTCACCCGAACAATGTCAGTATTTTACTCCACTGATAGAGTTTGTTTTGTCATTTTAAATCCAGTGCAGAAATGCGAATCATTTTTTTTAACATGAAAGACTAACCAATGTGCATGGCAACTTTGAAATAAAATTACAAACAGAACAGGCTGTGCAGCAAAGTTATAAATATTTACTAGCATCATTTCTAGTATTTTAAGACTTGCATGTAGGCACTCAAACGGGAGCACAGTATCACAACTCATTTAATGCACAACAGAAAAATTAGTTCACAGAACGCTGCAGAAGGTAAGATGCTGAGCACAAGTTTATGCAATAATCTTTGAAAGCCACTCACCTTCATATGAGTGCATTCAATGTTACACAGAGAACACATATGTGGAAATATTCTTGGAGATGTAGCATAGTAGTCGTTCATCATCGAGGGAGTGGGCAATCTTTTTATCTTCTGGGCATCAGGCTGTGGAAACACTGGAAGCCAAGATGCTTTCACAATACCAAAAGGAGATTTAATTGGCCCTTCAGCCTGTGTCTGGAAGGGCTTCTGTCCTGCTACTGAGCCACTCTGTGCACTGGACTGGCTTGTCCCAGATTCATGCTGAATTCTTTCATGCTGGCTTACAGCTGCAAGAAGTTCAGCTGAAAAGGGTGGCTGGGTCAGAGGTGGCATTACATGTTGGGTCACAGACTGTTGGACAAGAGGTGGCATAACAGGTGGCATCATAGGCTGTGCCAAGGGTGGCATTATAGGTGGCATCATAGGTGGTATGACAGGCGGTACCGCAGGCTGGGATACAGATTTCACCACTGGGAGTCCAGTAGGTGTTGCACACAATCCGGACACCTTCCCTGTAGTCTCAGATGGAAAAAATGACCGACTATTTGATGAGTCATTCTGGAAACCCATCTGTTTTATTAATTCCTCAACTGGAAACACTGGGTTACATGTCACACTAGACTGTGGGACGCCCATTGACATATTCTGATCTCGCTGGAAGTCTTCTCTGTTCTCTCCACTCGATACTTCGGGATTATAGACACGCACTTCAAGAGGATCTTCAGTTGGTACTTCAGGATTATAAACACGCACTTCAAGAGGATCTTCAGTGTAACCGTATTTGCTCGCGTGACCATAATCAATCACTTTACTCTTGACTGCTGGACCACTTGTACCACCAATCGTTTCTTTTCCTCTGCTCCGAGAATGTAAACCAGATAATGGACGACCCATTTTACGAATCCTTATCTCTCTCAGGATTAGTGGCATGTTCTCAGGCGTTAACTGGTCATCTGGATAGCGACTAAGTTCTTCCAAATCTTCATTGGACAGCCCAAAACTTGCTAAAATACTGGAAGCACTTTCTGTTGTATAACGGTTCTGGACATTTGAATTCTGCTCTGTGATCCGTGCTGAAGCAGATGGCTTTTGCCCAGTTGTCCCACCAGCTGAGCAGGGGCTACTATCCCAGCGACTTGTACGACCTTCTCCCTTTTGCTCTTGGTGTAGGTTTGTCTTCTCTTTTACCTGCCTTGGATCAGTTCTGTGCTGAGTTACCTGAACGTTTGTCCTCTGTGATCCTGTCCACCGAAACGTCTCCTGTCCTGAAAATCTCTGTGACATTCCTTGAGGCGTTCCAGGTGCGGGTTTTCTCTGAAGACCTGCCGTACCCCCTCCCCTAAAGGATCCTTGAGGTTTTGCGCCAGGTGGATTAGGTCCTCTTGGCCTCTGAGGTAAAGTTCCTCTAGGGCTAAACATCGCGATTTTCAGAAATGCCTGATTTAACAAAGCATAAGGAGGTGCAGAACTGTTTGTAGCAACTGAGGTCAATTGCTGAAGAGCCAACTGTGTCTTAATTTGTGCAAGCTGTAAAGGAGGAGGGCCCAACAGAAGTGGGCTTGCAATGCCAAGGTTCAAGGAATTCACAAGTGGTGCGAAACTTTCCAAGAATAACACAAAGCTGAAAGTTAAAAGACAAGTATTAGATTATTTTATCTTTTCACCTACTTTACGTAGCGGATTCTATAGCCAGTGAGAAAAACACATGAAGTCATAAAACCATATTTCAATGACAGCTTTAAATGATACTTTCGAATTTGAAAATCTGTTCAACAAGACCATTTTCTTTTGCTGCATAAAATCTTATCCACTAGATAATTTTACCAAACAAGTTCAGTGTCACAGATAATGTATCCAGTTGTTGTATTTTTCTATAGTATTTTCTAAAAAACTGAGATTTTAGTTCTTAGTGACAATACTGTTTAGATTTCTTTGAATTTAGAGCTATTTTATGAGCAGTAGGCCAAAGTATTAAAAACGTCTCCAAATGTTTACCAAGTATGAATTATAAGTGAAATCATTATGTAGAAAATTCAAAACAGTTACAACTTGAATGTTAAGTCATTGTGGAATCAGTTTGAAGGCAGCAGATAAGTTTTCAGAACAGACACTCCCATGACTATTCTCATGGGTAAGCTACTATGCTCTGAAAGTATTCAAAGGGTGTGACAAATGGATATTCGAATTTTGTGGCTAGAAAATTTCTATTTCCCAGCTGTTATAGGGAAGATCTTATATTGAAACAACTTTAAATAGAAAGGTGTAAAATCATCTAAAAACTGAAACCATCCACGTTCCAGAATAAAACACGCACAATGGCAATGGAAACTACCATCTTTTATTTCAGGTGAAACCACTTGGAACTCAGTCCTGTAAGGTGATAAAAGAATGTATAAATACAGATAGAAGAAAGGTAAAGTGATGCCCAGACTAACGAAACATGAAATACTACAGAGCTTCAGAAACATGTTCTTGATGTAGACCCACAGACTTTATGAGCTCTTTCAAAGCAAGATACCTCATCTGCACAGTTCTGCCTGCATTTACAACACTCCAAAATTGCACAATCAGGAGGGTCAGAAGGACCCAAGAAGTCCTTAATCTACACCCTTATCAGCCTGCAGCCTCCTGAAACTGGATAATCCGCTGGTTCCATTCTTTCTTACAGCAACACATTAGGTTTCAATGAGCTTTACTAGCAGATTTTCACTAAGTATAATACAGCTTGTAGACATTCATAGATGTTTTTAAGCTTGCATACTGTATTTCAGGAGYGTTGAGGTTCGAAGCTCATTCAAGTTGAGTCTAAAAAAATTTTTTTCAAGTAAATGGATGTGCCTCTCTCACGTTTGTAATTTGTAAAGATTAAAGTTCTTAAGTTTGAGAACCACAGTTCAAAAGACAACAAATAAACAAAGCTATAACTTGAAAACTGTGAACCACACACAAGCAGGAGTTTCCATTTTAAAGGATCAATTTCTGTATTTTGTCACTACCCGTATGTTAAGCAGTTCTGTAAGTTCCATTGGTAATTATTTTAGCTAAGTAAAAACTGAAGTTAGTCCAAGGAGAAACAGTAGCTACAGAAGCTTTACATCTCCTCTCCACTACAAAAACATTGGAAGTCATCATAAAGGGAAGATTCCCATCAGACGACAATCACAGAACTAATCTGCCTCTCATCCAGGACTGCTTACCCAATATCCCTTCTTCCTGAAACTAATTAATCATATGCAAATGGTACCTGCATGTTAGACCAAATTTATTTTAGAATATTTCTAAACAGATTATTATGCAAACATTCACAAAGTAATCTCTTGGCTTTCAAAGTTATTCTTCTCTACAACTCTCAAAAAAAAACCTCTCGTCACATTAATCTGGGAAGTAGCTGGGACAGCTTAAGAGAATGGTATCAAAGCCACCCATAACAAAATCAAGAATACATTAGTAGAGAACATTTAAAAAATTAGCATGCGGTTGTGCAAACTGAACCTTAATTCAGTGGATTAGGAATTTCCCAGGGGATTTGTTCAGAGGCAAACCAGAGCTTGATTAGGAGGAATTCTGACCACTAAAGTAGTGATTTCCAGGCACTATAAACCATTGTTAATCAGTGTGTTGTGAACAGTTGTGCTCCCACGCCAGTATCTTCTACCACAAACAAGTGATATGGCTCTGCAAACCTCTTTTCAGAGTTTGAAGATAATTAACATAGATGATGATCTGGGAAGAAGCAGAAAAAGCCAAACAACATATTGTGTTGTTTGTCTGATATCAGAAGTTCATGATATGTCTTTTGTTTTATGACAACTGTCACTCCAGAAAACTCCTAATGTATACAGTCATATTCAACAGGGAATATATTCTGAGTATACACCCACTTTACCCCACAGCGCACTACTGGAATAACCTATTCAGCAGAGCAGATTAGTTTTGTTTTGCTTTTCAGTGAATATTCTACATCTAAACTTGCGGATAACTTTTTCCCAGTTTATGTTTTAGCAATAGTACTCCAAAATTAAGAAAAACATCTTCCATTTAGGGTATTAAAAACACAAAATTGGCCTTACTGAACCAGACCAGAGGTCCCATATCCTGTGTCCAACAGTACCCAATACTCGATAATTAATACTCAGTATTACAGATCCTGTACTATAAATTAATGTAATTTCTCCAAGTCCTGAAACTTTCTTCAGTTAACAGTTTACCAGGGTTCTAACGTTGTTTGTCTGGGATGTTAACTAAGTAAAACAGTGAAATGGAGATTTTTCTCAGCAACAACCCACAAAAGGCTGCAGTCTCTTCAGAATACAGTTACACTGGGCCTTCTAACTTACTCTCCAAAAATATTTAAAAAAAAAACTTCAGAAGAGGATATCCCTGAGCATTAGGACCATGAGATACACTTTCTCAGTAGCTATGGTTTCAGAAAATATAGACCGAGAGTTTCTTCAGGTAAACAGAAGAGACATGTCACTCTAGCATTTAAAATTCCTTTCCTGGGTCAGCAAAATAAGATAGCAGATAGGAATAATTTATCTCTAAAAGTAAGACTTTTAGGTTCTCCATCACCATGAATAATTGCAGAAATACAAAATACAGTTTCAAGATTTCTGCGATCAAAAGGCTAGTTCATGAAAATATTCAAAACATAAGCAAAGTAACCTCAAAGCCCAAATTTTAAAAAGCGTCCTTATTTGTGCTCTACAGTTCTTAATACTCTGAAACCTATCCACAATGAAACAGCATTCAGGACTTTAGTAAGGCCTGAAATAAAGCCAAGATATTTGAGATGATATGTCTAAGAAATTAGTTACCTTGTCAACTGGCCCTAACTACATCTCGAATCATAGGAAATAGAAGCCAAATGTTTAAATTGCATTCTTTACTGCGCAAGTCGTATGCTCCAGTTATCCTCTTGCATCCAGTAAGCAGTTGTATAGCAGTAAGTGARCAATGAAACCTTAAACAGCTAGGTCTCATGACAGATCTTTCTGAAAAAAATGCTGGAAATGACAATTGAAAGATTAAGCAATTCCAAGATTAAGCCACTTCAGAAAACAATAGTCTGGACATTTGAAGGCCAGATTTTCAACTTCCTCTTTGAAAGAGGCTTCGTTTGGGGTGTCCTTGCAAACTTCTAGACTATTTTTCCTGGTGCAGTGACATCCTGATTAGAATCTCTTATAGGACTGACCAAGGACCTTGCTGATGCTTAATCATAAGCAAATGAAAACTAGGTGAAATTCCCCAAAGAGGAATGTGCTTACCTGGCCCCTGGAAAAGTTAGTCCTTGAAACTCAAAATTTCAGAGTAACATAAAAAAGCCAAATGATACTTTTCTTGCTTTCTGTTCAACTCCATCAGTCCATTTTGCAAAGTTCCCCAATCCAGATGGATAAATCAAAAGTTCTGGCTACCTACTTTCATGCTGGAGGGCCTTAGCTACTATATTTGCTCATGTGGTGAGTATGTAATGGTGTTGCACCTTCCCTGGTTTGAGAATGCGGCTAGAACAAGCTGTTACCCTCTCTCCCTGTAACCAACTCTGTAATCTTCCTCCCCTTCTACAGGTTCAGTTGCCTGTGTTTCAAGGATCCAAGGCCCAGCTCTGGTATGGCCCAGCTGCATAACCTTGGCCATACTGGTGAGAAAACTGCTAAGCTGCAAGAAAGAGTTCTGATAAAGTCTGTAGAGAGATAAAAAAGGAAAAATTACAGAGAGAGATAGAATTGTTGAGACTGATACCATCTGTAGCTCAAGGATTCAACAGAACAAACACCAACACAGAACAATTTTAAATCATAAAGGAAAAAAACAACAACAACAACAAAAAGCAGGGAGGTGGTTTTGATGGATTCAGTAGATGAACCTAACAACGCTGAGGATCCCTTTCAGGGAATAGCGGAGACCAAGCTTTCTCCTCCTGATGCCCAGCTGGTCAGTAAATACTCTTTGGTTGTCTTAATGGGGGTAGTGAGCATACTAATGCTTAGACTAGGACTTAATAAACTATTGCCAACCTTTGTACATATTAGCAATAAATAACTGTTTTACATTTTCAAGCTTTAAATATCCTGCTTCCGGAGTCTCTTTGTGCAAGGCTAAAGCTGCCCACCCAAAGTGACCCAGACAGGGATCTTAACAAAGCTGACAATTTACTAAACTTTAAGACAAATTACTAAATCTGGAGTCAAGCCAGTATAGATATGCAGAATAAACTCTCTGCTAAAGGTACAGGAAGCTGCAGTCATAGTAATATGTATTTGCAGCACTGTTGATCAGGAGATTTGATGCAAATATGAGAAATTCAGCAAACAGAAAAAGGGAAATACGGCACTGACCAGCAATATTGCTGAGTTCAAGCTCTTAGTGTTGGGGTGGGGGGACTACATACGTCCTGAAGCTGTGCTATTTCAGTGGTCAGCTGTCTATCAACAATAAAAGCACCTTTAAATCAGTTGTGCAATACAAAAAACAGTCAACAAAATAGGAGGCTTAAGTTAAAGGTTTGGCAATGCTACCTTATTAAGAATATGAAAGTTGTTTTCTCTAGTCACAAGAGAAGGCTTTATTTGAAGATGGAGTCTACCAAAATCAATGAAAGCATAGTTTTCTGCTTATTTGTCTCTATAAACAGGACTAAATTTATCCAGCTGTGGGCAAATCACAGAGCAGTCATGTAAAGATTAGATTGTAATATAATGACTTTTTGGGAAACCAAGTACATTGCAGAGACAAATACTGTTGCTAATTAAGCAGTCACCCACAGCCAACATTTTCACTACACATAAGAGCAATGGCAAGCCAGAGAACCCCAAAATATAAATAAGGAGAATACTGTTTGCACTGACAGCAATGTAAATTTGGATCATACCTATTTCATGCAATTTGAACATGAAACATGAGGCACACATTATATGCAAGACACCAACAGAACAAAAACTAAAGCAAGCCATTACCACAACACCTCGATCTCCTTCTTGAAAATCCAGTAGCACATAAAGCATTAAGCAAACTGTATCTAAATTAGAACTCTCAATCCCTGCTAGTCTGACTACATTGAAAGAATCAACACAAATTATATACACCAAATAAGAGAAATCCAAGTTAGATATAAGTCAGTCTTCTGCTCTAGAAATACCAAATTAACTACATGTATTATGGCAGCTTGAAAATCAAATCAGATGATTAGTTCCTTGCTTTCCTCCGTACTTGCAAGAACTTATGAAACAAGCTACTTTTGTTAAAAAAATAAATAAAATTGTATTACATACATCTCAAGCATCCTCTCAATACCCAGCAACCACCACCCAAAAAGCAAAAATCTACTAACAGAACAAATTCAAGAAAAAGACTGCAGAAATCTGAAGTCCTAACTCACAATTAGCTTCTGCCTCTATATTTTTCTCTTTGGTAATACAGGGGAAAAAATCTTACACATGGAGCAGATCACTGTTAAAGGATAGTTAATGGACAAGTTTATCACTCACTGGCTATAAAAGTGGCTAATTAACAGTCACTGCCCTTGCAGTCACTAATATTTGCTCATACTGCCTGAGACTTAATTCAGTGACAGAAAATTAGATTGTTAATTCCTGCCTTAAAACTATACAACCACAACACAAGATAGGCTGCTCAGAATGTTCTAATTCAAAGCAATTGTCCCTAAGTTCTGCCCCCAACTTTATGTCTAGTCAAAATCAGAAGTGACTGATCTACATATACAAGCATATATGAACTGATTACATAGACCTGACACATAAAACTATTCAGTTGTGTGAACTAAACATGAAATTAATGTTAAGCATTAGTAAGACAGTCAGAAACCATATTACATAACCATCTCAAATATGAAAGCATTTTTTAAAAATGTAACAGGAGTTAAAGTATCTTAAATGTAAACCAAATTTGGTATATACGTAGTAACACACTTCACTGAAATATTCCAAAAAGATTCTACTCTAGTGTTAATCAAGTTCAGTGCACCAAGCTTATATACAGACACACGCACACAAATCAAAGCCTTTTGGCAAGCAGTTCTGAAAACAAGACCAAAAAAAGGCATTTCAGCACCTTTACAGAGTATTAGCAGCAGAAATCTACTACCCTTTTTCAATTTTCACTTTCCACATCAACTTTTAGAACAGCCCAAATCCTGCACACTGTTCCATATGTACAGACATTCATACACATACAATGACTCCTGAGGCATATGGAGCTCTGCACACCTGATGTGAAGATGTGCCCGAGAGGGTCCTAAATAAAGAGCCAAAACTAATAAGTCTACCTAAAACTTGTTTAAAAAAAGAAAAAAAAAAAGATGATTTAACTTGATGGCAAAGACATAACAAAGCATTGTATTTACCTTTAAACATGAAATATTGCAAAAACGTCTCAATGTCCTTCCTGTTTCATACACAGAAGAGCTCTGAGTTTGTAAGAACTAATAGTTTGGTAAAAACTAATAGACTCATAACGCTTTGGAAGTTCCACTGAACTCAGCCCCAAATCAAATTGCAAGAGACACTGAAAGCAGAAGAGGGGAGAAAAAAGAATCCAGTGGCATAGTCAAGAGCAGCAAGTTTTGTAACCRCTTGAAACTCCACCCTTCCATAAACATTACTTAGTTCTACCAGTCGTCATAGAAGTTGAAGTGAGAGCAGTCTAGTCTCTTGTGCTCTCCACTCTTCAAGCCAGCATGATTGTTCTTAGTTCTGGCAGATATATTTTTTAAAAAATGAGGAAAAAGTGCAATTAAACACACTTGCGGCCTTTGAGAAGTGTCTTCTCAATAGGGAAAATAATTACCTCACTTTTGTATCCACTCTCTTCAAGAACTTACAGCACATTTATAATTTAGGATTTTATACGCCTAACGAACGATCATATACCAGAGACAAGAGCATAATGCAGAAATGAACACAGATTTAAACAGCTATTCTGGGCTATAAACCAGGATGGATATAAGCCAATTTTTTTAATGCAATACATTTTAATCAATTATTTTGTTTTAAATAATCATATAAAAAATACATTTTAAAAATTTAGCAGCCTATATTACAATACTTTATTAAAATTACAATTGAACACCTATACTAACTATACTACAGTATGTACCTAAGTTTCAAAAAAAAAAAATCAAATCTCCAAATTGTGTAAGTTACTGGGTAAGCACTACTAATTAAACTATGCTAAAGTGCTCTTCCTTGGGTGAAAGCAATTTTTGTTCTTGTTTCAGTTATTTCGACCCATCCAGCTCAAATGCTATCTTCCTCAAAGTCAAGACACTAGTCACAAGAGGAGGAAATGGGAAAGCGAGGTTTCTACCCCCTATGAATAAAAATGAGGTGCTAGAAGGCACATCTGTGTTCCGAAGTCTTGAAAGATGTGATGATCATAACCAATCTCTTAACTAGAGAGAAAACTACTTCATTTAATAATCAGTTTTAAAGCCAAAATAGGTATTCACCAACTGTGAGGTAACTTTGCTTTAATTTGTTTTAAAGTGCAGGATTTATGGATATAATTAAAGATTTGAGCTTTCGCTGAAACACAACTTGATACAGAGCAAAGGTAAAAATTAGTAAGAAAGCCAATAACGCATTTCTCCGACTGAACACAGAGGCTAAGAAACTGAGGAAACCGCACGCTGTGCTACCAAACTCATTAAGTCAATACGCACACTGCTGGGGCGTTAAGAGCACAGCTTTGGTGCAGACGAATGTTACGTCAATGTTTACAAGCGCCTGTTCGCACATCTTTTGTGTTGCCACTGGGC
>NW_020449586.1:343387-353144 GCF_003343035.1 Apteryx rowi | reverse complement strand
GCTCCCGGCCACCCTGCCGCCCCCCTCCTCTTCCTTCTCCTTCTCGTCTTCTTCTTCTTCCTCCTCCTGCTGCCGCTCCGTCGCTCCGCACCGAGCCGGGCACTGCCGCCCCAGGCGCGGCGCTGCTGCCCCGCGAAAGGATGCAATGGGCGCCGCGCCACTGCGCCTGCGCGCGGACGCCGCGGGGCCGGGGGGGGGGAGGGACGCACTGCGCAGCCGCGGAGGGCCTCTGCGCATGCGTGAAAGCGGCTCTGTGGGAGGGGGCCAGTGCGCAGGCGCACCAAGCCCCGCGAGGCTGCGGAGAGTCAATGCCCTTGGTGGGCATGGCGTGATACTGCGCATGCGCATCATCCCTCCTGCCTCAGCGGAGCCCCCTGCGCATGCGCTCATGAGGAAGGGGGGGCAACCGTCCCTGCCCCAGAGCATGCCGGGAGCAGCCCGCACTATATAAGGGCCGCAGCCCTGGTGGGGGTCCATTGCCTAGTGACAGTGGGGTGGGGAGGGGTAGTGCCATTGTGGTCTCTACCTCATACTGCCTCTGAGGGAAGYTGCTGTTATATTTTGCTCATTATTGACCTGCTGTCCTTTGCTCTGCCCAGCACCTTGTTCTGTTGYGCGCCATTGCCCCTCTTGCCTTTCCTTTCCTCCTCCCTGAGGTCCCCTGTCCTTCTGCTGGAGGTCTGGTGCCTGCTGTGGGCCTGCGGTGTGTCTGYTGCAGCCTGTCTTCACCCCAGAGCCAGCAGGGTCCCCCCGCTCTGTCAGATCGGGCCTGGTGCAAGGGTGCCTGTCCCTTCTCCCCTCCTGCTGCCTGCTACTGACCTTCAGCTGTGGAAATAAGAGAAATGGGGGCACTGGGCAGGACCATCCTCCTCTTCCCTGCCCACACCTCCTCCAGCAGTGCYGCCAGCTTCTGGAGTTGTGGTCTCTCAAATGGTTCCCACGTTGTGGGCCCGTTTCTCTCATTTATGTTCAGCTGCGTGGCATCAGCTGGAAGCATAGGTTGCCCATGCTGCGTTGCATTCCTCTTCCAGGTGCTTTGGACTTGACTGGGAGCCAGTGGCTTCCCCTGTTTTTCTGGTGGAAATGAGCATAGGGCATGAGATTTGTAAAGAGCTGACTCACAGTGACTCTGTTCATRCATGCTGCTGTCTGCAATGATGTTTGCTTTTGGGGCAGCAGCAGCCTGAATACCTGGTAGTCGGGAGCAAACTTGGACATCTAACAAGCTTACTCCCCAGGGGTACAATGAGTCAGTGTCCCCAAATGCAGTATTACCCTGTTAAACTGTGTGTGTTGGTGCGGACCAGAAGAGGAGAGTCTAAAAAGATCTCTGTAATCTTGCGTGGTGTGACCCTGGGAAGTTTTGGCACAGAGAACGCCTGTCTGCTACAGGCTCCCTTCACTCTTGCCTGTAGAGCACCTTCAGAGGTTCCCGGGGCGCTCTCTGAGGAGACAGAAGATGCCTTCGAGAGCTGCCACATTATTTCCTGAAAATACCGCAACAGATGCCAAACCTAACCACAGAGTAGGCCGGAAACGCTGCTGCTGCGTCATGCTGCTGGCTGCACCCAAAGCACATATGGTCTCAAGTAGACATCTGACCAGCGTTTCCTGAAACCACACCAGTTGCTTGCACCATGGAGCATATTTCAGTGCTGTCGAAAGTGTGTCTTGCTGCAAATGTGGCAGACAGCAGGCACCCACTTGGCTTCTTTTTTAGCAGTCTGGGAGTGGGCAGAGTGGCACCAGTGGTCTGGTTCCCATGCAGATCTGTCCGGCTATACTTACTCCTGTAGTGCTTTGAAGATGCTTGGGCGTTTGTCTTTCTCGTTGTGTTAAAGATAGCACAGGCGCTTTGCTTTCGTCCCCAAAAAATGATTCACTGGTGCTGGATTTTCCGATGAAGATAGACTGACACAGAAATAGCTTGCTGGTCTTTGCGCTGTCTCCAAACCTGTCTGTTTCAGTTCCTCTCCAGCACATTGCAAGCTTGGGAAGTCTAATAACCTTTAAACATTAAGACTTCCAAATATTCTTGGCTTTGGAATCTGCTTTGAGCCATCAGGTCCTACAACCCGTGACTTACATAGACCACAGGCATTTGTTATTCCCACCACAGCATAACAAGAAAGCGTAAGAAGCTAAGATCATTTTGGAGAGTTGGAAGCTGTATTTCCTGAACTTCTGAATCAATATACTCCAAATTTACAGCTAGATTGTTTCATACATGCCTGTGTCTGTTTTGCCATTTTCAAGACAGTCTGATGTTCTTCRCTGACAAAGTATTCTGGAAAAATTGGTTGTAAACTAAAAGACAGGCTCAGCTTTTATGGAGAGACCACTGGAGTACATCAGAGAGTCAGCTGCAGTTTCAGGAGCATCCCAAAGGCARTGTCTGCCCAGCACTTGTGGAGACTTCAACGTCTTGTTGGGAAAGAAATGTTTAGGTCAAATGCTTTATAAAAGAAAGATAAGGTGAACACTCTGCCTACATGAAACTTGAATATTGTCCTGCTCCTGCTGTTAGTGTTCTGTGATACTGCCGTGACAACTATAAACTTACAGTTGAAAATAAGGAATTATTTGAGTCAAAATGTTTTGAGGTCCTAGCCCAAAGAAGGCTTGAATCTGATGGCCAAATTCTTTTTGCGTTAATCGCATGAAGACTTCCGTGGATGTTGGCTGGAAGTTCCTCTGAGAGAGACCAAGAGATTTCTTGCCTGCTTTTACTGAGAAACAGGGCGAGAAGAGGTGCAGCTTAAGCTGGAATAAAGATGCGCGACAGGAGGAAAGGGGATTGAAAAGGAGGATTTCTGAATCTGAGTGCATTAATTACCTGAGTGTTGGGAGAAATATATAGAGTTGCCATATCCTCGTTTAAATACACAGAAGGTCACTGGCTTGCTCTTTGCAAGTTGTGGCTAGCTCATATATACCATCTAGTTGCTAAATACCCAGGGGCAATTACAGCAGCCCTGTCTTAAAAGGCATTGTTAAGATGATAAAATTAAACAAATCAAGCACTAAGACCTTTGGGAATGTAAATATTTAGGCTGCTTGTGCAACCTGAATCTGTCTCACGTATCCTTGTGTGTCCTTACGCAATCTCCAGTTACACGATACCGCACTTTTCTCCCAGCTGCTCTGCTGCGCAGGCAGCGTTGCGTACCTGAAGGACCTGTTGCATGTAGGACTTTGYCTTGCTTGTTGCAAAATTCAGAAGACGCAAGGCAAAGGGATTGAAGCAAGTCTGATGGTTAAGGCAGCTGGGTTTCAGCCAGAGTTAGATCCTATCCTTGCTTTTGTCAAGAAATACGTATGGGATGCTGGACAGGTCTCTTAATCCAACTAGTTTTAGGCGCTTGTTAGTTCTTCACCCTACTTTCTGTGCTGACTGTCTCTCCTGACTTGATTCCAGGTGTGATTTAGAGTGTTTGCAGCCACAGCTGAAGTCACGGAAGTTACCCTTTGCAAATCTGAGATACATATAATCCTAAATAAACTGAAGTCTGGGCAGACTTTCATGGGCATGGCATGGATATTTTCCCAGGCCTCATTCTTGGAAGTGATTTCAATCATTTTACCTGTAAAACGAARTTGATAGCCAGCACATAAAATTTCAGTCTGAATAGTTAAAACACAGACAAGGAATGTACATGTGAAAACGTGACAAAGAATCTCACTCTTTCTAAGGGTGCTCAGTAATCCCAAACTGCCTTTACCATTTTATGTTATTCTGGGTTGTGTTATTCTGGGTCAAAACTAACACGAGATCCCCCAAACAGGTATTTCCAYGACAGAAATGCAAAATCTGCTGGAAAGAACAACTCTAGGAGTTAGCTGAGAGCTTAACCTAGCAGTTCAGAGGGCAGGAGAGATTTGCCCGCAGTGGTGGAAACCTGTGTGCGCTCTCCACTGCTGAGCCTGCAGCCCACAATAAACCATGCTGTATTTCACAAGAGGGGGCGAGGAGGAGGGAGAAGATTGTTAGAACGTAACGAGAAAATGAAAAGAGACGATTTTTCACATCCGCAATCAGCTCTGGATTATCACCGATGCCTCAGGCTGCCCTCAAAGGCTGTGAGAGAATTGCTACGAGGCAGTAAGAACGCGTGCGTGATGCAGGGTGCTGGCTAGACCTTGCAGAAGAAATGCTTATCATCTAATTGGGAAGGAGCCTCTCCCACGAAGGACTTCACTGAGCGAAATGCAGGGMGGTTTTTGGCTAGTTGACAAAACTATCTGTCTATCAGTTGCTCTTCCAGTCAAGGAGGAGCAAGGCTTCAAGGCTTCCCCCCTTCCCAAAGTTCATATTTTTCAGTCTATTGCAGGTCCTGCTCTGGGCTATCCGGGCTGATGTATATTAATACTTCTCTAGACTGTGAACTCCAGGGCTGGGATCTTGCTGCCTTCAAAGTCTGCAAAGAGCTGAGCTTAATTTTTGCATGGCACATCAGTAACTGGCACCTGTCCCCGCTCTGTGCGACGGTGTGGGTTGTCTCAGCCCGGAGGCTGGTCTGGAACTGGATGCGCTTGATGGAGTTTGCTTCTTTAGATGTCCAGTCCCTCTGCCCAGCGCTCTTAGTACGTGGAACTACAGGTGAGGGAGTGGGCGTAAAGGATCTTCCCCCATGGAAGGAAGTACCTGATCTGCAACAGGCCTGTGGGTTCCCTCTAAAGCCAATGGGCTTCTCCCAGGTGACTCTTTCGCGATTGCACCTCGTAGGGAAGGTGAGATCCAGGGCTTGGTAGGAGGAGTGAGGACAGGGGAGCAGAGAGCGCCACGGCTCAGAGACACGATCGTGTCATGACTCGATGAGTTCTAGGCATCTTCTGAGCCACCACAATCATCTGTGCGTGTGCTCATGGTTGATCACAGTGACGAGGAGATGGGTGTTAATGGATGCTGCACCCATCAGAGCTATAAAGGCCTCAACTAAGAGGGAAGGTCCACGTCCAGGAAGCGTGGGTAGAACTTTATAGCATGCTATATACTGGTACTAACTACGATGTCCATCCACAGGGAGRAGAGGGGCAGGCGTACCAGGCCACCCCTTCCTTGTGCCACATGCATGGTGCATTGCACAGACCTTTCCACTGCAGCTTTCTTGGGTCCTGGGCTCTCTCCACTGAGCAGAAACACCCCAAAGGCTGTAAAAGCGACCACAGTTTCTCTTGCTGCACCAAAAAAAAATCCACCTGTCCTCAAAGCACGTCCTGCTTGATTGCAAGCAGCGAGTTGGCAGATGCTGTGGGAACAGCGGTAGGATCTGAACGGTGGCACCACAGCCAAGTAGGGAGGTGGTGCTGGAGACGTTGGGCTGCGTCTGTCCACAGACTTCTGACGCAGCCAGCAGCGCGATCGCTGGCCGGCACGCCGTGGTAGCTCGGCCTCGCRCAGGCTGTGCCGGTGGGACACGTGGGTTCCTCCACAGCCGCTTGCTGGAGGTCACTGCCCGGCCGCTCCAAGGGGAGGGAGTTCACGTGAGCGCTCCGTAATGTAATCCTAACAACAGTCCGGCACGCTTCAAAATTAGGAATTAGCCTGGGGAGGGGTGCTCATGAGGTGGCTTGGCTAGGAGGACCGTGGGGTCGTCTGCTTCAGCAGGGGGATGGCAAGGGGGGCAGCAGCTCACATTGGCACGCCGGGAGCTGGAAAGCGTCTAAGCTCAGCCTCAAGTCCCTTACTGGGGCAGCGGGAGATGTATACGGATCTGCTCCCCGCACATCCRCACCCCTCCAGCAGCAGTTCGCCATCTCCGTATGAGCATCTTAGTACTTCTGGCCTCGTTTCGCTTGCTGCGGGGCGGCGATTTACTGGTCCGATCTCCGGGGCAGAAATAGCTGTACGTTACAGGGGGAACGTGTTTCCTTCGCTCCGTACTGAGCTGAGAGATCTTCCCAGCAGATGGTGCCTCTGAGCTTGGAGAGCGGCTGGCAGGGCCTGGGACGCTGCCCGCACTGCCCTGCCGCACCTGCAGCCGCTCTGCAGCCAGCGCTCGGTGCCCGCGAGGCATCCGGGAGCTTAAAATTGCTGCCTTCCCCTGGACTAGCCCTTATACCCGCTTCTGCCACGACTACGTGCCGCTACTTATCCCCTGCAATAGGTGCTCTGCTCGGATCAGATACCTTCAAAAATGTCGCGGCGAGAGTGTATTTTTAAGGCTCGGTTTAAACAGTGATAAACCGGGGCAAAGCCTGGGGACATGGGGTGGGCTCGAGGTTGCGCTGGTGCAAATACATCTTGAATCCTTTCTGCAGCCTGCCCCTCGGATCTGGATATATTCAGGAATATATCTGACTCTGGTATATTCCTAAAGAAAAGCCACCCAGAGTGCTGCCGGCTCTGGAGGTAACAGGGAATAACCGTCACAGCGCACACACACAGACGAAGCCACACGGGTAAATGACACTATGGGAATAAATCTAGAGGATTTCGCTTTGCAAAGGAATAAAAAGGGCTTTTAGAGAGCAGCAGCAGCGTCGCACAGCAGCACCGGAGCACGGCACGGCCATCGCGCGTGGGGAGGGCGGACGCACGCCTAATCCACAGCYGAGGAGCCCGGCTGCTGTGCGATTCCCTCCGCTTTCCGAACGGCTCCAAAGAGCGAGAACGAAGCCTAGGAGAGAACGGGGACAGCCGCCGGCACAGAGGAGCAAAAACGCGCGTTTCTGCTCTGCTCACGGCGAGCCCCTTCGTCGCGGCGGGTTCTCGGCGTCCTCCCCGCGCGGAGACGGAGGCTCTGCCCTCCGGAGACCCCCGCCTCACCCGGCGCTCGTGCCCGGGCTGCCGGGACCCCGAGATGCCGCCCGAGATGGCGTAAAGCGCCCTGTTGTTCAGCCTTCGTCTCCTGCGAGGTTCAGGCAGGACCTGACCTAGAAACACGCTCGCTCTTTCCGCATGCGGCATCCTTCGYGTTTTAATCCTCTGGAAGCGGAGCTGCCCAAGCTCCTGCCGAAGGCTTTGCGTCCACCCCAGCAGGCACCTCCTGGGGAAAGTCCTGCAAGGGCTTCTCAGGCGGGGAAGCGTCCAACCGCCGCCTGCGCGTATTCCTAGCGGGATCAGAGGCTTCGAGTCCTCGCTGCTGTTCCCGCAGCTGCTCGCGTTTCTGCTCCACCGCGGACGYGCAGCTGACGCTCGCCGGAGATGCTGCCCGTGGAACGGGAGGCCACAGGCTCCGGGGCCCRGCTGGCGGCCGCGCCGTCACCAACCTGGACCTCGGGCTGCAATACGAGCCTGGGGACGCGTCCCAACACCTGCTCTCCCGCGGCCACTCGGGTAATTTATTTAAGTCATGAGGAGGGATGAAATTTTAGCCTCCGCGGCTACGTCCGCGGCGCTCGCGAGCAGCGGCCGTGGGGCAGCAGGGAGCACGGCGCGTTCGCCGCGCGTGGGCTCCCCGTCGCCCGCCCCCAGTGCCCAGGCCCCGGCTGTCACCCTGCTCTGGACGGCCCCCTCCTGTCCTCCCTGGGGACAGCCGGGGGCTCGCACGGCATCATGCTGTCACCGAGGCTGGGGACAGCCAACGGCCACCCGCTGGGGCCTCCGAACGCCCGGTGGGCACGGCCCACGGCATCCAGGCGCACAGCTCCCTGGCTCAAGAGCTGGAGCACTGGGACGACTGGGAGTCAGGGCATGGGGAGGACTGGGAGTCAGGGTACTGGGAGGACTGGGAGTCAGGGCACTGGGGAGGACTGGGAGCCGAGGCACTGGGAGGACTGGGAGTCAGGGCACTGGAGAGGACTGGGAGCACTGGGAGCTGGGGCATTGGGAGGCATGGGAGTCAGGTCACAGGGAGGACTGGGAGCTGGAGCACTGGGAGCACTGGGACCTCGGTGCCCAAACTCCCCCGCGCACCGCGCTTGCGCCAGGGCGACTGGGGCAGCTTGCGACTGCTGAGCAGGGATGAAGCGGGCGGTGCTGAGCCCCGGGGCCGCATCCTCCCGGAGCCCGGAGCCCGCTGCGCTCCGAGCGGAGCTGCCCAGGCTGACAGCAGCACCCAAAGCTGCTGCTCCGACGCCCGGGGGGAAGAACCTGCCCTCCTCGAGACGCAGCCCCCTGGCAGCCACCGGAGCCACAAACGCCCGCCGCAGGTTTGCTTTGCCTCCGGGGACCTGGTAGCCCCTGACACTGCTCCGGCGGGATTCCCGCCTGCGGAAGCGGCGCTGTGCGGCACAAACAGAGCAAAACCTGCCGGATGGTTTTTCCCTGGCTTTTGGAGCAAGAATCGGTTTTGACTGTGTCCGTSTGGTTGTAAAGCCGAGAGCCTGAGCTGTCATTAATTTGGCCAGTCCAAGCGACCCCCGAATTACCTCCGAATGAGCCCAAACGGGCCAGGATCAATACCCCGGAGCAACGCCCACGCCGGGGCTGCTGCCGGAGAAGAGATGCTGGAGGCAAAATCCGAGGGGATGCATTAGAGTAACAGCCGCATCCGAGGGAGAAAAGCCGGAGGGGGGAGCCGCGCACGGGGCAGCCGTGCAGCCCAGCGTCCCTGTCCCATCCYGTCCCGTCCCGTCCCCGCCGGCTATATTTAAAATTCCTCCGCGTGCAGCCGGCCGGCGAGAGCACGTGGCCGGCGTTCCCCGGCTGACCTCCGGCGCCGACCTTGCCGGGTGCCCTCGCGCCCGGCCACCCGCGCGTCCCCGGGCGAACCCCAGCGCTGAGCAGCGGGAACCGGGATGGGGTGGGGGGGTCAAGGCAAATTCACCCTCTCGGCGGGGGAAAAGCGGAGCCGCCCCGGCCGGCGGAGAGGCGACGCTTCGGGGCGCCCGGCGCCTCCCCGGATGGRGCCCGGATGGCGGCACCGTGCCACCGGCCAGCGGCTATTTTTAGGCGGCTCGTCGCAGCGCGCAGCCATACAAGGAGCAGTCGGCCGGCCCGGAGCTAGCGCGTCCCCGGGGCACCGCGTGGCCGGGGGCAGTGGCGGTGGCGGATCGTCACCTCGCCTCGGCGCGGGCGCCCCGGGGCCCCGCTCTTCCCGAGCCGCCCTCCGGCACCCGGATTAGCGCCCGGCGAGGCGCGGCGGCCGTTCCCGGCGCGTGACAGCCAGCACGGAAATAGCTCGTCCCGGAGCGTCGCCCGGCCGGGCGCCGGGGGCAGGACGAACCGCCCCGCCGGGGACGCGGGGACGCGCAGCGTGTCCCGTCCCGTCCCCACCGGCCACCCCGCTCCCGGTCCGGCCCTGGCACCCACGCGGAGCCCAGCGTGGCCAGGGATCACGCACCTCCGCATCCGTTTCCACGGGCGGAAGGAGCTTCCAGGAGGCGCAGAGCCGGCAGCACCCCGGGCTGGGCACCGCCACTGGGGACGGCCACCAGGATGCACCCCATGGCCACCAGGGACAGCCACTGCGAATGGCCACCAGGATGCACCCCATGGCCACCAGGGACGGCCACTGCGGATGCACCCCACGGCTACCAGGGATGGACCCCATGGCTACCTGGGGACGGCCACCAGGATGTACCCCATGGCCACCAGGGATGGCCACCAGGGATGCACCCCATGGCCACCAGGATGCACCCCGTGGCCACCGGCAATGGCCACTGCAGATGCACCCCACAGCTACCAGGGATGGACCCCATGGCCACCCGGGGATGGCCACCAGGGACGCATCCCATAGCCACCTGGGCATGCACCCCACGGCCACCCGGGGATCACCCCCCGATGGCCACCAGGGATCGCCCCATGGCCACCAAGGGACAGCCCCAAAACCACCCGGGGACGCACCCCACGGCCACCCGGGGGTGACCCCAC
>NW_020449586.1:305028-340759 GCF_003343035.1 Apteryx rowi | reverse complement strand
AAAAAAAACCTCGCCGGCCTGGCGCTGCCCGCCGCGTTTTTAAAACGTGCCCCGCACGACCGGGCTCCGGCGGCAAAGTTGCTGCAAGTTGGTGTGTCTGGTCGGGGTGGTTTTGCTGCTGGCGGCTCCGCCCGGGCAGCCTCTCCCCGCGGAGGGCACCTCGCAGCTGGGGTTCTGCCGTGTGCTTCAGCTGGCGCTGGTCAGCGAGGAGAAAACAAATTTATTTTTCCCCTCCTCTAATGCTGCGGCGCAGGACGACGCTCAGGTTTGCAGCCCGCAAATGAGGATGATGAGCTCTCGCCGGCCTCCTCCAGCGCGCGGGACCGAGCCTCGGAGGCGCTGCCGCCACGCAGCAGCCGTGTATGACACAAAAACATCCTCCGGCAGGTTTTCCCAGAGCCGTCCCTGTGGGACAGGACGGGACGGGACGGGACGGGACCGGTTCTGCTGCGAGGAGCCGCGCTGTGCAGGGCCCGGCTGCGATCTCACGCTCAGCCTAAGAAACTCGTGTCGAGGGCGGCTGTGTCCTCCCCTGGCAGGAGGAGAGGGTGATTCCTCCTGCGCCGGGGAAGCACGGGGCCGCTCTCCAAATTGAAAGGTGCCGCGGCCTCCTGGGGAAAGCTAATTGCCTTCCGAGGCAGCCATTTGCCTTCAGGGAAGGCTCTGGATTTTCTGCCCTGGCAGGCCTCCACGCGGGGAGTTAGCGTGTTTATTGGGATGCTGTCAGTTGGTATTATCGGCTCCAGATATCGCCCACTCCTCTGCCGGCTCGGTGGAATTCCTCGCCGGCGCGAGCGCCTTGTTTGCAGCCGAATTGCTCTGGCCTCCTTTCCCGAGCCAACGCGCTGCTCGTCTGGGAGAGTTTCTGTGAGCTGGGGTGTGCTCCCAAGGGAGGAGGCACGGGGATAAATACAGCTCGGGTCTAGGTTTTCATCGGGTTACCAGAGAGCAGCCGCTGTGTTTTGCGTGTCTCCCTGCTGCTTACAGAGAGCTTTCTTTCCAGGGACACGCAGAGACCAAACAAAGCTGGAAAGAATCTGCTCCAGGAAGTGCAGGATTTCAGGGGGCAAGGCCGTTGGAAGAACTGTCTTGGGGAAGATCAAGTTAGTATTTAGGACAGTAGGGATGCAGGGTGTGTAACCCTGTGCTTTGGTTAGAGAGGCTGCCAGAAGTGCATCTCAGCAGGTTTTACTAAACGGGTGTTGAAGGCTCGGGGTCCGTGCAGGACTCCATCTCACCCCACAGCGCCGCTTGTCTATTCACGTGGGTGCTCTTCCRTTGCTTTGCGTGTATTTCTCCACGCTGGTCTGTGCCTTGCTGCTTCTTCTCTTTTGTCCCCACAGCAGCTCTGCTGGATGCTCAGTCTTCCTCAGAAACAAACCTTTTAAAACAAAACAAATCTCTCTCCAGGCAGTTTGGATGCCCTCTCCACGAGGAGAGCGTGCCGTTCGCGCTGCGGGATGTGCTGACCTGCGGGTAATGCTTTTGGCAGATTCATGGGGCTGCAGTCGAGGTGGGGAAGGGGGACATCCGTTCGTGCTTGCCCGAGCCTGTTTTGCCCCGTGAGTCTCTGCATTTACGCAGCGTGGTGAGCACGGCCTGATTTCTGCTCATCTACAGCACTTCCAAAACACCGAGTGAGGATGCAGATAGATAGATCTCGCCGTGCAGTCGTTAATGCTGGAAGGAAGTCTGAGCTCTGAGGTACAATGTGGTATCTTCACTGGCCACAGCAACTGAAAGCTGGGTTTTTTTTCAACTTTACTTAAAAAATTAATCCAGCCTGTGCTGCAAAGACTCTTGGTGCGTTGCAGGGGTAGGTTTGTATTGCGAAAAGGGCGCCCTCTCCAGCCCGAGCGGTTCTGCTTCCCCCGGCCGTGTTTACGGCGGATGGGACGAGGCACCTGCCATTCTGCCCCTGCGCAGGCTCCGCGCTGCTGAGCTGGTTCTTGGCTCGCACACGTGCGATATTTCATTACACACTGGCTCTTCAGGTTTCACCCTAACATGCAGTGACAAGTCATATATTGTTACGAGAACGTCRCAGCCAGGTAGGAAAATTTCTTTCTCTGTCTGACGCTGTGACTACTCGGTGGGATGGCGTGTTAAACGCTGTATTGCTTTGGAGCACATCTGATTCAGATCCTTGTTCCTGTGTTAGTCATGAACGTAGAGGCTGTAGTAAACGCTGTGTGAAATCTTTACCTGTGTTTATTCAGTTTCTAATAGCTTGAAACAAAAATGGATATGAAAATCTTGGGTCAAAAATCTCCATGTTTTCTTTCAGTGCAAAGAAGTCTCCAGTTTTTCCCTCTGAAGAACTTGCAGGTGGTAAACTAAGTGGATAGTCATTTTTCAATTTGAGTAGTAAGGAGCCAGACATGCATGCACATTATACATAAAATACACACACATGCTTGGAGACTTCTGCTCTGCTCACTTGAGACAGGCAGAAAGCTCCAGTCACATGCAGGTGCAATGAGAGGTAAATGAGCAGTGTATCCTGTCACAAATACTCCTTCAGCAGAAGCTGGGTCCCGATGTCCTCGTGCAAACTTGTAAGCTTTTGTTCTGAAAATGAATGACCAAGGAAGGGAAACAAGCTTGTTCCCCTCCCTTGAAGTGTGAATTTATTTTTTCCTATCTAAGGAGCAGCCTTTGGCATAGCATGTTGGAGAGATGTCTGTGCTCAGAGTGGCCTCTTTCCCTTCTGCGAAGAATAAATCAGCGAGGCGGAGCTGGAACACGCAGCRAGGCTGGAGAGGGCTGTTACTGAAAAACATTGATGTGGAGTTGCACTTTGCTGCTCCCTCTGAGATTGAATTCCTGAAGTGCTTTGAGTCCAGCTGATGCTTTGTCTCAGTTATTTGCTGGGCTCTAAAATGTCCCACATTGAGCCAAACCCTCTCCCCTCACCCCAAAACTGCCCTACGCTTCGGAAGGACCAGGACTCAAATGGCCCTGATGCGACCGTCCTCTCTCTCGGTCCGTCTTTGAGAGTAAAACTTTTCTGCGAGTGTCAAGTAACATCTATGTGAAAAAGACCTAACTGCAGGCCCAGCCTCCTGCTGCAGCGCCTGCGGAGGAGGAAGGCATTCCCTGCCACACGTGTGCGTGGGCTGGGAAAGGTGCCTGCCCAGGAAAAACCCACCGGAGAGGCACCTTTCTGTGCCAGAAGTACGTGACACTGGTTTCTCTCTCTCCTGATACAGAAGGTATTTTGAGATATCAAGCTCTTCTTAGAGTCCAGAAGGTTAGTAAGATTCTCTTGTTTTCTTGATCTTTCAAGCAAAAATTGTTAAGGTGTATGGAAATCAGTAGCGCCATCCCAGTTCTTGAGAGCAGCATGTGGAAAACCTCTTCATGTCCGAGGGAAGGACATATAAAATGATAATCTCAAACTCTTTTTCCAGCCAGCTGCTATGAACTGACCACAGGATTCAGTAAAGCGATATCCTTGGCTGTTCACCTCTGGATCATCCATCTGCAGCCAGACTAGGCTGGTGACAACAGTGCCATTCCTGGCGCGATTTTTATTTATTTATTTTAAATCTTGCGGTGAGAGAGCTCGCTCAGGTTGTAARCGGGTTTATCAGCGGCAGGAGCAGTAAGCTGCAGCACCCCGGGGACCAGGCGCTGCACCTGTGCAAGGACAGCATCAGGCTCTGGAGCTGTCATCGCGTCGGCCCTTCTACCGGCGGCGTTAATTTGATTCAAACTGGTGTTGTCAGTGGATGAAATCTGGGCTGCTGAAATCCAGCCTCCCCCAGCCAGGCCGGGGCGTCTGTCCAATACGCGCTTTTGTCTGGCGTTGACAGGGGACGTTTCGTCAAGTAGGCAGTTTCTGGAGCACTTAGAGAATGGTACTGGAGAGCAGGCAGCTGCGGCAGCCTTACTGTAATGCGTGCGCTTTTGCGGAAGGCAGAAACAAGGATGAGCACGGTCCAGGTGCTAGGATGCAAACTGGAGACCCTTGAAATACGGGTTTGATTACCACATCTGCCTTAGACCTCTCGTGCGATGTGGGGCAAATCTGGCTTTGCTGTGCTTCAGTTCCACATCTGTACTTTGAAAAAAAAATCACGCATTTGACTTCAGAATAGGAGCGAAGGCGGAGGCGGTGAATATGCAGGCGCAGCACCCTGATGCAAGCTGTGTGTGGACTTACTCTGCTGGCTCTAAACACGCTCGGTGACCACAGCTTAGTCTGTGTCATCTCGCAGCTGCATTAAGCTACCTTGCATTTGGCGGGGTTAAAGGCATGCGTACATGCAGTTTTTTCAGAGTTCACCATGGAAATGTTTGCGCAAAAAGAGCCTGGATGCGCCTCTGTGGGAAGTTTGCATACTGATTTGGTTCACGTGAGCTTGCTTTAACGGCCGTGTCATCTGGCTGCAGGGCCCTGCCGCAGCCGCGCCTGGGAGTGCGGAGACTCGTAGTGGTCGCGTTAACGTCGCTGGATATTCGTGCAGGAGGAGTGACTTTTCCCAATTAGAGAAACCAGTAGGGTGGACTCCCCAGTGAGGTGTCATGCCTCCGTATGGAAAAAGTGCTTTCATTTGAGGCCTCTGTCATAAATATAGGTAAAACTCTGCTCCTGGAAATCTGAAGAACAGTGGCCAAGCGTTTAGTGCACTTCTCTCGTTTCACCTGGTCTTCGTTTCCAAGCATTTCTACCGCACAGATAAAAGCACCGTGTCTTCTTTCTGTTTGCTCAGTTCTTCTTTTTGCCCCTCTTCTGATGGGCAGAGGAGCGTCCCCGTGTGCAGGGAACTCCGTCTTCAGGCTTTGCCCTGTGGACGCACTTGTGTGGGAAAGACGCAATTTTTAAGGAGCATCTCTGGGCCCTGTCAAGGAGGCAGGTGACTTGTCTTCCTAGAGCTGCGGTGGCCGCTGCTGTCTGGGTACCGACTTCTGCGGTGAAAGTTGCTTCGTGACGGATGCTCTCTTTGACGTCTTTAAAATTTCTATTGTCGGTTCCCTTAAAGAAGCTGCAGAAGTACTGTGTCCCGTGGGCGAATGCGCCGCGCTGGGTGGCCGTCTTTCTGCTACCCTGTATTGCAGCATTAATCCTGGTAAGCAGCAGGACCCGTTTGCGAGCTGCCAAGTGCAGAGAGTATCTTCTTTGCTTGAGATTAAAACTAGCTAAATGAAGAACGGTGTTTAGGATGAGTTTGAAATTAGGTTTCTGAGCGTTTTTGGACACAACACAAGAGTGGTTTAGATGTTTGTGATACAGATATGTGATGCTTTTAAAATGACATAGGGATCTGACTGCCCTTCATTTTGCCTCTGAGTAAACTGGGGATTTTTCTTGTACAAACGGATTAAGAGTGGAGGACGAGATTATCCCCCAGATTGGCGATTGAAATAGGATGCATTTCCTCGGCGACTGAGATGAAAAGGGAAGGCTCCGCATCTGTTGAGGGGTGTAAGCAGTGACCAGCAGCGCCCATGCATAGCACAGCAAGTGCAAGAAGGGAATATTAATTATACCTCTCACAGAAAAAATTAGAAGTCCAGACCAACGTGGCACAGAAGTATTAGAGGTCTAGACTAAACTGGAAGACTTTTAAAATTTTCTAATTAAAGAGGGGGGAAAGAAGYGAGGGAATGGTGTGTGACTCCTGAAGGTCTGCAGCAGCTCGCCAGCTCAGCGCTTCGGCGTTGTTGGGAGGGAATAAAACCTGAAGTGCAAGTATAATAGGAAGGAGATGCCTGGGGAAAAATACTTGAAAGAGTTCGGGGTGGTGATAGGCTGTGGGCTGGGCCTGAGCTGCATTGCAGTGCAGCAGAAAAAAATAAACACGGGAACTCTGGGTTCCCCAGTGAATCACAGCTCAAAGCTGAGAACCGATAACTCATCTGGGTGGAAGCCCAACGAGAGAGTGCCTGAAGCAGGGCATCTGGCAAAGCACAAGGGTGCTGGAAAAATCTACACAGCTGGGAGATAAGAAGTGTAACTGGGGACTCTCARATGCAAAGGCCTTATCCGTAAGCAAAGATTAGAGCAATTTATCTTTACAGCCTGCTGTATTAGAAAAGGTGTGTGTGCAGGTGGTGAGGAAGAGAAAYGTGCAGAAAGGAGAGAGATTCTTTTTAGGGGGGCTAAAATAGATCAACCTGAGGTTTGTGGTCTACTCGTAATGAGTCTAAAACATACGTGTACAAACTGCCTACGTGAATTTGCTGTCTGTACTCTTTTTGTGAAATTGGAGGAATCTGATCTCTTAGGAAATGAGGCTGATAAACTCCCCTTTTCCTGTTGCCACTTTAGAGAGTTTGAGGGGCAGCCCACGATAGTTTCCACCCCTCTTCTTCCCTCCTTGCCCAAGTGCTGCATGAGTACGGATTAGTTCAGTGTGCTGGATTTCTGTTAAGGTCAAGATTATGTGAATATGGGGTGAAATGTTAGGGCCTGTTAGCACCTGGTCTCCAAACATGCATACTATCGGTGATGCTGCTTTGAAAAAAGTGGTTTTATRTAAGCTTGACTTTTCTGAATGGGCCTGAGGGATAATCAGATGGCCTCTGATCTTCTCCATTCAGGTTAAAGACCTGTCATGAGGTTGTGCGTGGAATAGATTCCTGGAGAAGGTCAGGGCTTTTGTACGACTTGAGAGTTTTAAACTGGTTCTCGTGTGCTCCAGCTTGCTTTTTTGTGTGCAAAATGTTCCTGCGCTAGTTGAGAGGAAAAATAATGGATTCCTTTTCATAAACACTTTACAAGCTGAAATTTGAGCATTGTTAAACCCAAAGCGAGTTATCCAGCTGGGATGATATCTGCTATCCAGCAGAAAATTGGGAATGCAGCAGTAACCTCTCCTCCTTCCCTCCTGTGCCAGCCCTTGCAAATTGAGGCTTACTCCTGAGTGAGCACAGGGCAGGCATGAAGGAAAGGAGCTATAAAAGTGTACCACGAAATAAGGGCTGATTTTTCTGAGGACTGGGTTGTTATGGRTGGGTTTCTTGGTAAATGATCAGCTAGTCTGCAAACACCATGATTCCCAAGGCTATTTATAGAGCTCTGAGCTGGGAACCCTAGCCCGGGCAGCCTCTTCTATCGCATAACCCCTGACATTCTCTGCTGAAAGGCCCYAGACCAAAGTTTTGGCTCTCCCCAAGACTAGTTTGTGGAGGGTAAGGAGGACCATATGTCCTTCGCCTTGAGCCAAATGCACAGCTGTACTCAATTCTCCTGTCTAGTGCTGACTTGTTAACTCTTTGGGGGTGAAGGGGGAGGAATATGACTAATACCGTACTTAGTGTAAGAAACAGAAGCTTTCGCAGGGGGCAGGAACAAACCCAAAGTGGGATTCATGAGGGGGATTTGCCTTTCATGAGTTTCACAGTCTTGCTTTGACTAACACTGTTTGTTTTGCCATGTGTTATCCTACTGAATTAGGTAAGGAAATGGTTTAATGGGTTGCCTGGAAAGAGTGGATAACCATATGTGGAATTCTGTGGTATCCGAGTGTGTTATCCAGATATTAATAACTCTCCATGTCTTAGGCTGCTCCGTCTTCGCAGTTTGAAGCATTCCTGTGTGTACCCGTCGCCACCAGGAAGGCTGCTTTYCGACCACAGTTTGATCTCAACATCGACTGACTTTTGTCTTCCTCCCTTTCCACTTGAATGGCTTTGGAGGCGATCCGCTGACCGGCACGACGCTGCCACACGGCTTRCGCAGCGGCACCTTTCTGCCGTTTCCTCTGCGTGTGGGTCACCCACTGGCCAATTTTTGCTTCTAGGATCAGCTTCCTTCTCCATCGCTCCAGCCGCATCATTCTGTTATCTCCTTCTCTGCATCAGGCTGTGACTTGCTCGTTTGTGCTCACTGTCCTCTCGCACGTAATCCTCTACCTTAGCCTTGTCTGCCTGCGTGTCAGCTGCCCCCTTTATACTATACTGCGGTTCTGCCCTGTATATGGTGCCTCCCCGCCTCCTACGGAGCTGATCCAGGAAGCCTCTGTCCTCCCATCAGACGTCTTAACGCTGTGAAGCCGGCTTGAGGGGTGAGGATAACTTGCACTTGCTCTGCTTTGTAATTCCAAAGTGAGAGAGCTGCAATTGTGTGGGAGGAGTTAGACGCTGCTTCTTATCCCCCTTGCAGCCCACTTCTCATCTGTCGCTTGTCTGAGACTGTGTGCTTTGAGGCAAAGACAATGCTGCTCACGCAGCAGAGCTGGGTGGTGGTTGGGGTGGTTGCACCAGCGCCGTACGCGCCGAATCGGACCGGAGCTCCAAAGCACGTTGACAGGCGACTTTGTAGCCCTGTCGGGCACAAAGAGGTGTTCGGAGCGCAGTAGCTATGACCGAGCTGATGTAGTTGTCTTCTGCTGCCAGAGGGATCAGATGACCTTGGAGCTGGTGCGGAGAGGTGGGAGGCAAAGGGAGCAGGCCTGCTCCCTGGCAGCCCCGAGCCGTGTGACATCCAGCGTTAACGGTGGCACCGCTCTCGAGTAAGCRCGCGACGGTGATTCTCTGGGGAATCAGAGGCAAGATCAAGGCTCGCAGTGGCCAAGCCAGCAGTAAAATCCAGATACGGCTAGCTGAAAACTCTCCTTTCTTTAAGCGGGAGTGCAGAGCTCCCCTCAAATTCTTCACATGCTTTACCTCATAATGCTCAGTTTAACGTGTTTGAGCAGAAGCTTTAGTGTCACGTGATGGGAGAAAGGGGACAGGTGGGAAATACCTGGCTACTTGTCTGTTCCCAGAGCTGGCCCCAGCTCTGCAGCAGTGGGACTGATTGCTTTCATGTGCTGCCGTCGTGTCTTGGACTAGAATTTCTAAGGTCTTTAAAAGCAAATGAGATTTTTCAAGGTACATGTCATTTGTGTTCGTTTTCCTGAGTTTGCTTTAATATGGCTGTTACAGTTTCAAAGACACAAGTTTAAAACAAACAAATAAAAAGATGTGGTTCGAGTTAAAAAGAAGAGGGGGAGTGAACATGGGAAGGAAAATGAAAGAAATAAGCTCCAAAAAATGTAGCGGGAGATGTGATGCTTGGATCTCAACTCACGGAACTTTAAATACAAGAGTGGCCGTTGAGATACTTTTTAATTTCCATAACTGCCCGATTAAAACGGGAAATGTAAGACAGCTGTTAGAGCTCAGGTTGTTTTCCTGAACTGTGCTTCCTGCTGCTCACCTTTGACTTGATTTCAGATCCCAAATGCTGAAATATGAATATGGCTGTGCATTATCCGCCAAAGGGCTTGATCCTCTTTTCTCACGTGTGCTGGGCAGGAACATTTGCACGCGGCTCTCTTTCCTCTGGTCTTTCCAGCACACTCACTATGGCCATGAGTGGATTCACTCGGGTTCAGGTTACGTTTTTATGGAGTTCCAATACTCACTACTTTGAATACCAAATAAAGCTCACGGCCCCGCAGGGAACCGCAGCAGAGCTCGAATGTGAAGGTCTGTGCTCAATAGCCAGCCTTGTGTCTGGACCACAGCGCTGTCGTTTTCGCTGCTTACAGGAAACAGTCCTTGAAGTTCACTGCAGCAAATCCTCAAATCTCCTCTGCCCTCTAGTTCTGTCTGCAGATTGGAATGATCTTTTTGCTCCCACTCTTTGTAGCATTAAGCTCACAAGAGCGCTGGATGGTGGAGTCCTGACCACGCTTAAATCTCTGGGTGCAAAACAACAGGTGATTACAGATCCAAAACTGCCTTGTGCCAGGGACTCTGGTGTCTGGTGTGAGGTSGTAGGTGCCTCTGTCCAGTTCCTCTCTCTGAAGGCGTATACCTCCAGTTCTCCTGCCATCTGCAGTCTCTGGCTGGGGACTGATTGTGGCTAAGAGCATTTTATATGGGATAGGACTTGGACGGYGTTCCCGTCCCCGACATGTCTGCTCCTGCTGTTAGCAGGTGGATTTTGCTGATGGCGCATTTTATTTCTGGATGTGCTCGAGTCAGCCTGCGGTTCTGCTGACAGCCAGCGGTAGCACAGAAGCTAAAGGACACAACCACATAGAAACAAGGATGCTTCCTCAAAAAAAGTTCATCGCATTTAGATGTCGGTGGAGTTGAGACGGTGGTATTGCATTAGCATCTTACTGYACTAGCAGAGTGTGGTTTGATTGCCCTCCCTTGTCTAGATTACTTAATTTGTATCAGCGACTGTTTCAAAGCTAATGGACCCGGTTTGCTGCTTAGGGCTTTAGAGCTCCTGGTTCTTGCTGGAGACCCTGAGTCGGGCTCCCGCCAGGGCTGCGTTAACAGTGGGGTGTGAAGTAGCTCTTCAGCGTAACTCCCTGTTCAGCTGGGACTAAGCTCGCTCGCTTTCACTCATTGGACTTCATACGGCTGTGGGGGCACAGCGTGTCTCTGGCCCGGTACTGTCTGGTGAAAGGCCTGCTTGGTCTTTGGTTGCAGATCAGTCTCTGCAGATGYTCCGTGTGTTGTTCCCTCGCGTGCTGAACTTCGGTACTGGAGTCCTGAAAACCGTGATCTGTCAGACGTTTCCAGCGTGTCCTTTGGATGGGGAGGAAGGTGGGGTGAGAGGCGGAGGGTTTTGTACAACTCTACAGCCCTGTGCTGGACCCCAAAGAGCGGGACTCAGCCTGGGCCAACGAAAGGGAGACAGGCAAAACCAGCTTACCTGATGACCGATGCTGAAGATGAGGTGGTGATCTGAAGGTCACTGGGTTACCAGATAAGCTCTTCCCCCCTCCACGCTCCCTCCAGGTAATCTCAAGAGATACAGGGATCAGGTTGTTCTCCTCTGTTTCTGCAGGATGTGACGCAGTGAGGTCAGGGAGCAGGAAAGACGGACGTATTTATATCTCAACAGTACCTGAAGGCCTCAAAAAGAAAAAGCAGTCCAAGAAAGCAGGAGCATGTGTTATTCTTCCATTGATTTTCTTTTTTTTTTTTTTTCCTCCCAAATAACCTGTTCTGAACAGATAGTTACACATGAATGAAAGCAGCTGCTCGGATGCAAACATAGCAGCCAGCTGGATTGGCCTAGCCACGCTGAAAACTGCACAAATCAGGATTACCTAGTGATTCCAGCTGGGATTGGGTTCCGCAGCATCTTTAACCTTTAAATATTGTAAAGGTTTGGGCTGTTTCTGGTGGACCCGTTGCTGCATTCAAGCAGCAGTGACGATAACTGTAGAAATGCTTTGGTCCTGTTGTAGTCCGATAGGGTGAAAATGCCTCTGCTGTGTAGATCACGTGGAAGCACATCGCTGCCGTTCGGAGGGCTGGTTACGTCAGGATTTCCAAAGGCTCTCTGGTTACTGGCCTGAAGTCTGCACACATTCTGCTCGTCATTAGAAGATGAAATATTTAATGCATGGAGCCTGGCAGATGCCTCTGCGGAATGATAAACAAATGCTCTAATCTGCTGCATGTGGTTTATGAGCTCTGTGCTTTGAATCACTCCAGTAAGAGGATTGGAGGTACCGTCCCTTCGCTCAAATACCAAATGGGGCCAGAATTTCTATTTCCCTTTGTATGTTGTCCAGTACCTTTCCCGAAAGAAAACTAACGTGCCAGGCCTCTCTTCCAGTTCCAGGCAAGTACTGGAACATTAAGAAACCCTGGAAATGTTTATAAAGACCAGCATGGACCTCCCGGGCTAATTTCCTGCCTTGCAGGCCACCACAGTGCGTAATTCCTTGGATTTACCATGCTCCRTCTTAGAACGGTGCTTCTGCATGGCTGCAGCTCTCAGAAGGTAGTTTATATGCTCTAGACATGTTTCTTTGAGATCGCAGGCCCCAGGTTCAAGACTACTTCTCTATTGACTTCATTTTCCAGCATGAGAYGAAAGGGAAAACAAGTCTAAGAAGTCTTCATCCTGAGAAGACTTTTTTTTTTTTAAATGGAGAATCATGGCTCGGAGCAGTACGTTTGCTGTACAGTGTCTCAGAGATGTATCAAAATTGCCCAAACTCTGTGTATATTTGGTAGAGTGTCAACAGACTCGTGGTTACAGTGCTGCTCCGGCGACTCAGATAAATAACATGCRGACCAAAATATACATTGAGCCTGGCTTAGAAAGACTGGAAAACATAATCTTGGAAGGTGTTCTTCCCGGCCGAAAATGCAGTTTGCATGCCTCTAAATCGCTGCCTGCTAGGAGCGAAGGTGAATGGTCTGCTTTGTCCTCGCCGCGCCTGCGAGGGGGAGGGAAAGGAGAGCAGGGTCTGCTCGGGATGAGGAGCCGAGCTGGGGACGGATCCGGAGCAGTGGCAAGGCAAACCCGCAGAGACGTGGCCCCGCGGCTCCTAGCTCAGGCCGCTGCGGTACGAGCACAGGGGCAAGCGCAAAACGCAGCGGAGGAAAATAAGTGCTTCTGCTCTGCTCCTGCGAGAGACTGTTGATACGTTCAGAACATGAGCAGATAAGGGAAAACCATGACCTTGAGTCCTTCAGACCTAGCAGTGAAAAATGTGAGATAACACACTTCACTTGTTTCCTTCTTGTTTTGGCTGCCGAGGCAGTAAATCAAACGGGTCCCTTCGGTGCCGTTGCTCTGTGGTTGCCCACCCCTCCTCTCGGTCGCGTTCTGCGCGCTGCCTGGTCTGCAGACCGCCGCTCAGGTACGCGCTGGCCCTCGTGTAGTACCGGACTAGTAAATCATGGGAGACTTGGTGTTCGTCCTGAGTGCCGAGGCGCGTTTTATAATCCTGAATGCACTGTTCGGGCTGTGAACACCTCTGTTTCCTACGGTAATGGCAACACTCGAAACCTCTTTGTGCTCAAGGCGACCGAGATTTAAACCAGTGTTACTGAAAAGTAGCATTCTGTGTAATAAGCGCTTTCGCCCAAGTTGTTGCCGGCGGATCTGATTTCCGCTCGTTTTTTTCTGAAAGGCTGAGGGCGAAGCAGCCATGTGGCGGAGCAGCAGATTTGCAGGTGAACATCTTGAGTCGTCGGCGGTGAGTCACTTCCCTGGCAGGCGCCTGCCTCGGCTGGATGTGCAGCAGTGACACGTCTGAATGGCAGCCGAGCCCCGCAGAGGAGCGACTGCCCGTTCTCCTTGACGGCTCCTGACTGAAGGTCTCAAGAAACCACCGAATGCTGYTCTTCCTAATAAAGCCCAGAGGTTGTGCTGCCTTCTGCCAGAACCGAGTCTCACCCGCCRTGCTGCTGAGCAGAGGCCGGGAGCCCGCGTGATCCGGAGTGCGGCAGCGGAGGGGGTGAAAGGACTCCCGTTTCAGCCGCTCAAAACTACGAAATACCGCGGCGCTGTGGGTGTCCGTGTTTAATGACAGTTTGGACAATTCCTCCTGATGTGGCTGCTCTGAAACATCCGTATCTGAAAATAAGCTGCTGTATGCCAGGATGCCACGCGCGTGGCTCTGCTCTCGCTTTCGGCAGAGGTGAAACGGGAGAGTCCCGGCGCTGGGGGGGTCGGTAACGGCACCGCTGCCTGTTCGTGGTGGCCGCTCTGGACTCCCCTTTTGCTTGGGACCGTTTTGAAAGCACTGGCCAGGATCCTGTCAGGCAGTAGCAGAGGAGGCTTTAACTCCACACCAGGAGCCTGGAACGTTTCACACCCTGGAAGCTTTGAGACAGCTTAATTTAAACAAAAGCCTTGCGAATCCTTCAGTATGAAAATGTATATAATAACCATAGCAGAAAAAACTTCCGTGGTGAAACTGGAGGACTCGGCACGTAGTTAGAGGGGGGGAAAACTGGGCTTTGGACCTCTGCGTATTTTGGATTATGGGTTTAAGACCAATCAGAATGGGGGGGGGGAATTGAACTCTTTGTTACGGAGTAAATAAGGGGTATTGAGCATAAAATTGAGGTAGGGACTCTTCCTGTGCTCCAGTTTTGGTGAGAGGAACATTTGTTCACACCGCCCCAGCTCGAGCCGATCGGTGCCACGTTGTTCCGGAGGGGCTGGTGGTGGTGGGGTGGCAAGGCATTTCGGCTGGCCGCCCGCTCCGTGCCCCCCAGTGCCGAGGGGTGAGGGTGTGCGTGAGCGGTGCCAGCAGCTTGGCCGCTCTCCAGGCCGTCCTGTCTCTTCATAGCTCTTGATCTGCCTCTTTAGGAAGCTGTTGAAGCTGAAACGTGAAAGCTGAGCCAGGGTAGCTTTAGCACAGTCCTCCGGTGCTTTCTGCCCCGCACCGGCTGTCRGGGTTGGGCGCGCTGGATCCCTTGGGTTCGTTTCTAATCCTTAGAACCAGAAATGGGCAGGAGGGCTGGGACGCTGAAGCCTCTRTTCAGTAGGGGTGGGAAAACTGCCCGGAGTGAACTGGATTTTAACGTGCTGACGACGTTCATAGTTACTGCACTGTTAAGATCTATTTATGCTGAGAGCTGTTGCCTTCGCTTCTTCCCTGTCCTCCTGAAAAACCTGTCCTACCGATGGTAACAGTGATGCAAGTCCTGTGTTTCTGCTGCAGCGTTATAAACCTAGAAGGGAAATTAAACCTAAGTTGTCTTTTCATGTGGCCGCGGAGAGCTGCCTCATCGTTCACCAAATGACGGTGTGCCGTTTCGGTACCTCTGGTCTGAGGGTGTAAATATGGTGATATGAAGTGAGGCCAAGAAACTTTTTAGTCTTGGCCTGACAGTGTTTGTCATTGGAAGAGGGTTCCCAAATTCTGCAGGAAATTCAGGCTCAGGAGACGTTTCATTTCAGCTATTTGATCCTTCTAGCCCTGGAGCCAGACGAAGCGATACTCTCCGAACTGTTGCCTTGAAACTGTAGTCCTTGGGAGCTCGCGGCACCAAAGCTTTGTGGTCGCTGGGAAAATGCTGCGTAAAGAGCAGGCTGAACCTGGGGCTCGCCTCTGGTGGGAGGTCTGCGAGGAGAACGCGTGGGAGAATGGGGATTTCTTCTCCTCCCCTTCTGATTCTTATTTATAACTGGCACGTCCACGTTGCCCGTATGTGGCCAGCAGGATCTTGGGTCTCTCTTTCGGAAGAAACGACCTGTTGAATCCTGTGCAGAGACCTCCTTTCTCCTGCGTGCCTGCCAGCTACCAACACGAAGCCGTCCTCCGCAGCGAAGCGCTCCCCGCTCTCACCGAGGCTCCTTGCGGCTTGCCCGCACCGAAGGGCGAGCGGGAACGCCGTCCTCCCCGCCAGGCGGGTCACCTTGCGCAACGGCTGTCGCCTTGCTGTCAGCTCCGTCGTCGCCTTTGGGGCAGGCCCGAGGGCTGCGGCGCGGCGCGGCGAGGGGAGGAAAGGAGAGCGAGGGCAAAAGCCGTGCGCGAGAGGCAGGGACAGCCTGCGCGCTCCGYGGGGTGCAGTCCTGCAGAGGCGGCAACCGGCTGTCTCTCGCGCTGGCTACGGCTCTTTGCTTTTCTCCGCAGATCCAAGTTTTTGCTGCGCCTTGGAGCTCTTTGGTGTCTCTCCACTGTTTACCTCATCGAGGGCGCAGTATTTTTCCACACTCGCGCTGTAGACGGTTCACGTTTCCTGCCAGCTTGAGCGCGCGCTCGGCAGGGTCTCTGCCTTGCTCTCCAGCCCGGCGCTGGGGTGATTTATGGCCCAGAAGGCAGGTCCTTCAGAGGAGCGGTGAGCTAACGTTTTGTTCTGGAGTGCCTGGCAAACACTTGGGGGAAACCCTTTTTTGCCGTTCAGAAACAACGGCAAAGCCCTGTTTAGAGCCTGCACCAAGGGGTCTCTTGTTGCAGCCAGACCATTAGAAGGACTGTGGATGTGGGAGGCTTGGGGAGGGAGAAGAAGCTGGTTTAAAAAAAAAAAAAAAAAAAGCATAAAAAATCTTCCCCTCTCCTCTTGTGCTGCTTCTCCAATTAAGCTGTTTTCTGCAGTGATCGATGCAGAGCCTCCTGGCCTCCACCAGCACTGACCAGCGCAGATAGCTTGTCCTTTTCTCATGCTCTCCCCTTGACAGCAGCTGCCAGCAGCTGCCTGATACGTAACAGGGCGATAGAAGGACTTTTGCTTCCACCTGGTACAGCTGTTCTTATGAGTGATCCTGCCTTACCCTTCCGTTTACTTAGAGGAATTGACTTTAGATGCTTGCTGTGTACGAACAGTAAACCCTGCAAGCTCCTCAAAAATTGCATGTGCGATTGAACTAGAGGCTCTGCCCCTTCAAACATCTCTGCTCACAGCGAGGAAAGGGGGGATTAGCAGACTTTCTAACAGGTGACAGAACTCTGTTGTTCTAAAACTTCAGCGTCTTCTTGCTTGCTTTGCAACTCTATTCCTTTTTCTGTCTGCCTTGCAACTGTCTTTTACCAGGCTTGAGCTGTCTACAGTCAAGAAGTCTCATTTAACAAGGGAGAGACGTCATGTTAGCTTTGGCATCGTTTAAGTTTTCATATTCAATACAGAGTACCTCTTGCTTCTCTGAAGATGGTGAAGACTGCTTAAATGAGACCCGGTTCAGTGCATATCCCCGAGGCTGCATGTAGGCCTGAGGACCAGAAGCAGCCAGTGAGAGCTGTACTGCTCTTGGGACCCCAGAGTCTCGGTGCTCTAGGGCTGAGCACCTTTGCTATTGACAGGGATTGCTTTTCAAAGTGAGTAACATAAGGCAGCTTTAGTATGCTTACTTGTGCTTCAGATTCCTCCTGGAAATGAGAATAATCTGCTTTACCCCCAGAAAAGGCTACATTTAATTAGTAATGTAGGATCGCTGCTCTTACATGAGTTGGAGCTCTTGGCCAGGATACAGATCTGATGTCAGCTGTGATCTAGATTGAAACAGAAGGATTTTTTTTTTCTTTTTTAATTTGGCTGTGAAAGCAAAGATGGGTTTAACATAAGTGATCCAGTCCAGTATGGCAAAGATCCGTCTTAGCACGGTACTCACGTAGCGATCAGTAGCAGATGCTTAGAGGGAAGTATAAAAACTGCCTTGTCAGGAATGACCAATCTGGAAGTCTGATTTAGAGACTTTCTGACTGTGGGGTCACAGTCAGATTCCTGTTTAACAGCCAGCCACTGACCTGTCCTCCAGGAATCAGTCTCCTGTGTTTGGTTCACTCATGCGGTTGGTCTTCATTGCCACTTGTGTTGAATGCCTTGCTTAATTAAGGTGTGGAAAAGTCTTTTGGGATGTCCAGAATAGTGCGGGAAGTAAAGCTGAGCAGCCCTGGTTGGTCTGGGCTGTCTGAGAGATGCCGTCTTCCGAAGCAGCGGCAGAGATTCCTGGGGTGTTACTCACTGCTCTGAGTGCTGGGATCTGAGGTGGAGAGGTCCTTCATCTTCTGCTTCTCATAGCCATGTAGGGCTTGGAGAGACTGTGAGAGGTCATCTAATTTGTCTCTGTGTTCCTAAAATCGGATTGAGTACACCGGGACTAACCTTGACACTCCTCAGTAACTGTTCCCTGAAACCTCTGGAGGGGAGAAGTTTCAGTCCTCCCTACAAAGGACATTTGTTCCCGTTGTCCCCTGTGGTCTCCCACCAGGCCCCATCACACCCCCCTCAAAACCTAAGTTCTGCTACTGTAAAAAGACAAAACCCTTCTATGTCCATGAAGACAACAGAACAAAAGACCAATTTTCTGCAAGCCTTTTTGATACCTGAAGGTTGTTGTAAGGCCTGTATCATCTCGGGCTTCCCCTGCCCAGAACCTCCTCTAGACTAAACAAACCCAGACCTGTCAGTCTTCCTAAGAAATCATGTTTTCCAGCCCTCTTGTTCACTCTGGACACTCTCCAGTTTGTYCATGTGTTTCAGAGTTATGTTGGAACTGGACGCAGCTCAGGTCCAGATAGGGCCTCCACCAGTGAAGAGCAGAACATAAAACCTGGATGTAATTATATGGTTTTCAGACTTTTTTTTCCAAGTGTGTCACACTGATTTTAAGTCCACGTTTGCTTACTGCTCCCCACATGTCRTAGTCTGTACTTCTCTATTGAATATTCATCTCATTAACCTCTCTTCATGTCTCTCCCTCCATCTGCTTCTGTTGACCTTTCAAAAGATGAGTTGCTAGCTGGCATAACTTATCAGAAACTCCATAAGGTTTGTATTTCTTAAAACCACACTCCTGGAACTGTGAATATCTGCTTTAAAAAAAGGCAGTCTTCATGTTTCAAATTAACAAACTTTTGTGAAATGCACTCTAAAAATAAATTGCAGGATAGATAAAGGGACCCAAACTGGTGCTCATACATTCTTTCAAAAAAATTCAGTATCTTGGGGTACAGGGTAATTTATTCTGTGTTGCTGGTGTGTTTACTGTACTGATAGCCAGGTTTTGGCCTTTTGGTGTATTTTGTGGCAGATTTTAAATAAGTAATAAAAGGCTTAAGCATTTGACTCGCTTCCTGACTAGTTAGAGAAGAGGTCAGGTTGTCTGTGCGAAATTCGTAATTACATGTCTAAATTTGCAACCTTGGGGTTCCCCTTGCAGTGTTAAAGTGTTTGGGTTAGTCTGAAGCTTATTCAAGGTGTGTAGTTCATGTACGCTACGAGTGAGATTATGTGGGCAAATGAACATTATAGAGAGAATATTAAACTCCAGTTTCCCGGCTCAAACTTGCAGACTGAAGGATGCAGTTAGTACATCAAACGAGACGGATGAACTGGGGTTGTGGGGACGTGGTGCCTGTTCCGAGCCCTGTTAATAACTCCTGTGATCACTAGCTTCGTATGGGAATTGCCACTGCCATCGCATCTGGGCGTGGAAAGCAATTTATGGACGTATGAGAGTCCTCTGATAGCCCTGAGCCTGGAAAGGACCTCAAGACTATGTAGCCCGGCATCTGGCAGCTGTTGAGACCCGGCCCTTTTCACAGACTTCCCTTTTGAAATGAAATCCGTGTGCATTCATGGCTGTGGGCTCCCCGCTGGGAAACACGGCTCGGATTATCCCTTTGCACTAAGTCAAGACCAAGTACATTCAGACTATCCCTGACAGATCAAAACCCTAAAAAAATAAAGGCCGCCACTGTCAGAGAGAAGTAATACTACTTCTGGTGCTGCATGCTTTCAAGGAGAGATCAGGAGGAAAGAAGAGTGCCTTGCCTTTGTTTGAGGGGAAAAAACAAACAAACAAAAACCCAAGTGCCCTTGAAGCACTGGGGTTCTTACGTTGTAAGACTGATTCGTTATCCATTAACGTGGTTAGTGGCAAGCGTGCCATCTGTAAGCTGCACTGCCAGCCTGGTGTGTTACTCCTCGCTGTGAATTTGAGAGTGCRTGTTATGCGGTGGTGTGGGACTCTCCGGCTGTTTGTCTGCTCCCTGACCCCCTTGTTTTCCTTCCCAGAGTCAGTAATGATGAATGGTTCCGACGTTGCCAATACAACAACATCCARCCCCAAATCCAAAGAGGACCAAGTAGTGAATGGCCACGATGAAAAGGAAAACAACCCTTTTGCAGAGTACATGTGGATGGAGAATGAAGAAGACTTCAACAGACAGGTAGGAGAAGAAGAGTGATAGCCAGCCCCATGTTTCTGAGGCTAAAATTGAGGAGAGGGTAAAGGAGAGGAGAAGGTTTCCTTTGATGGTGTTTAGGCACCATGAAAGTGTTGTGTGAGTCACAGCTGGTGTTGGCCCTGCAAAGAGGGGGTGGCYCTCAGCTAGAGGGCAGAGTCACGCTGTTTCTGTTGGGTCTGCCTGTCAGGATGTGTCATGAATAAAATTAGAAGAAAAAAAAAAATCTCGTGATGCCTTTGGCCCTGTCAGATCTCTTTCAGAGGGCCGGTGATGGCACTGTTGCTTCTTGTTGCGCCTTGCTCTGATAACTGAGACATTCACTTTCTGCATGCTCAGCTCAAAGGAGAAGACAAGCACAAAAATCAGCACCCAAAATTTCGGAGCATTTCTAGCATTGCTGTCTCAGTAATGAGTTCTTACAGTTAGGATCTGCCCTTTCAGGTAGAAGTCTTTCCGTTTAAGTGAAGCGGCCCCAAATGTTCTTTGAAGCAGCCGTGTTATGGACCACTTGGTAGGAGGCTTGTCCRCTAGGCGCTGCAGCTATTGATAATGGTCAGCTAAACTCTCCAGAGTACCTGGTAAATCATGATATGGTCTGAACAGCTCTAGCTTGTTGAATGAATACTGTGACACTGGGTGCTGGAGCAAAAGTAACTTCAGCATAGCGTCTTCTCCATGTTCTGCTTTGGGCTTGCATAGGTTTTTGTTCAAAGGCCGGGGCCGTGCAAGGTGGCAGGGGAGAGAGTGCTGGAGGCTTGCTAGTCCCTTGCAATCATCCCTGGAGCTGGGGAGAAGTCAGTCAGCTTGAACTGGGTGGGGAAGGAGCATGCTGCTTCAGCCGGCTGAGCTGTGTTACGGGCAGGAAACCTGCCCCCTCGCTCCTGGAGACAGCGCGCAGAATGCTTCTCCCCTCCTGAAACGTTCCCACAAGCGTGTGCCAAGCACCGGACTTCCAGACACCAAGGTATTGGGAGATTGGTAGAGAAGGAACGCTTTAGCTGAGGGTAGGTTGGACGCAGGGAGGCTGCGTGTCGTGCCCCCACCACACCCTTGGTCACCAAAGGAGAATTTCATCAGCTTTATTAGTGTTCTCAGCAGAAAATCTCCATATGGTAATACTTAAGGCTGTTCCCACAGGAGGAAACTTCAGCTGCCAGCTCACAGTAACTCCTAGTGAGTATGCAGTAACTGAGTTTGCCACACCAAATTATGTTAGCAATTGTTAGTGGGCTATGACTCAAGGGTTTTGTTTTTTTTAATGACGTGATTAGGCAGCAGCCAGCCCCCACAAGCAGCTGTGCTGATGGAAATGTGCAAGATTAATTAGTTAATGTTTGTAAAATGCTGTCTTGATTAAAAGTRCGATGAAGGCAAAGTGCTGGAATTAGAAGGCCCAGCAAATCGTATTCTTTTTCCTCTCCGCTGGAGGGAAGATTCTGGGGTGGAGGAGCAGTGAAGGCAATGCAAAGGGAGCATGATCGGGCATAATGAGATGGAGAAGGGAAGAAAATGGAGCTGACAGTTGAGGGGTTTCCTGGCACAGAGCTTTAAGGAGCCTGGAGAATAAGATAAAGAGAAGAAACCAGATTGTGCAGTTGAGATACTCACCTGCATTTTCCTAGTCTGCCAGCTTTTGCTTCTGAAGTTACAACTCTTCGGAAATGCCATGGGAACTCAACCGGTTGTCCCAGCCCTGTCACGTCATAGTTACCTGATGTCCCAGTGAAACACTGCTTGGGGAAAATAAATAGCTTTTACAGAAGCTCAAGTTACCCTTTTAAGGGCTTTGAAGTCCATGTGGCAAGGGGTTCTCCTACTAGTGATGTACCAATCGAGCCAGAGAGAGCTTTCCCACAGCAGGATTTTCATACGTTTGAAGCCAGTGCTCCTTCTGGAAGAAGCRGTCACGCTGCCTCCGTCCTCAGGTTGGCAAGACAATTTACGTGGCTCTGCAGCGCCTAGTTTGGGAAGCTGCTCTGGGTCAAAGCTGACCTGTGCTCACGAGAGAGGATGTGATGCAGGCGATGGGAGCAAGTGGTCRGGGGACAGCAGGCACATGCCTTCCGGTGGCAATGCTGGCTTTGTCACCTTCAAGTATCTGCCACGGTGACTTGGGCAGCCTGGTACTAGAGCTGAATCTTTTCTCAAACCCACTGGCTTTTCACTTCTCATCAGCTTTCCGAAGTCACGCTTCTTCCTCACCTCCTCCACAAGGGTTTCCTTAGTTCAAGCACTGGGGAAGTGGAACAGGCGGGTGTTTTCAAAAATTCAAAGGCTTCTTGGCACAGTCCTCCATTATTTATGCTAGCAAGATTCCTTTTCCCATGGAGCSAGCACATCCCGCAGGGCAAGAAAGGGAGTGGTGGGCTCTTGCCGTAGGAAGAAAACCATGCTGACACCAGATGAGGCTGCTGCTGCTGCTGCAGAATCTCTAGAATAACCTGTAGTGGGAGGCGACAGCTGTATTGAATGTCACAGGAGGCTAAAGAAAAACTCCAAGCAAATAATAAACCTTTTATCTCCTAGTTCAGGTTGTCATGATGTGGTAATAAGGGGCCTGATGCTTTCTCGGTAGAGATGTAGCAGCTGGATAAAGGTGCGAGTTTGTCTAGGCTCGCTCCCTCCCTGCCCCCTGGTCCGGTACTAGCGCTGTCACTCGCCTGCGGTGTGCACGAGCGTTGGCCTTCACGGCCAGCTGCACACGCTGAAATGATTCTGGTGTGGAAAAACGAGGTGCTATCTGAACCTGCCAGCGTGCAGCCAGCGGCTCTGAGACTCAAAGAGGGAATATTCATCTTTGTTTGAAATATTCTGTGATACGTAAAACCGACAAAACGGACTCTCGCTAGCTCCATGCCGTGTCCTGTAAAAGTGCAGGATCCTCGGACGGTCGCCCAGCAGTCCTGGACTGGCAGCATATGTGCAGGAAGCGTAGTAACACCGAACGATGGGGGTAGGAGAAACCAGTGGGCTGCTCTAAGAATAAAATATGCAAGGGAGGGCTGTTCTGGATTGCAGCCACGTCACTGGTGATGGGAAAGCTGGGCTTGGAAGAACTGTTGTTTCCCTGTGAGATACCGTGCAACCGTGTGAAAGGACCTGGAGCAACTCCAGCCGGGAGGTGCGAGCATGGGGACTGCTTCGGTTCCCTGGCATTGGGAGTAGTGTCGGTGGCTCCAGGCACAAATCATGTGCATGGAAGGCCCTGCAGCAGCAAATGGAGCTGCTGAATGAAGTGTGACAAATATCTGAGATGCTTTTGCTGAGCTTCTTGCAGATCATGGGAATATGGGAACTGTAAGATCACAGAAGGCTAATCCTCTTCTATTTATTTTTTTGTAATATCCTGTTTCTTCATGAGCTAGTGTCAGAATATGCTTTCAAGAACAGCCACTGGAAACCCAGCTGAGGATAACTGTGGGATGATTTGCTAGTGGTAAAGGAGATTTTTCCTACCCAGAACTGATTTCGAGGGCTGATGGAGAAGCATTCTCCAGTAGTTCAGGCTGGAGATGACCTTCAAGATATCAGACTACTTTGGTTACTCAGTGAGAGAGCTTTTAAGAACCCTCTCAGGAAACTTGCCTCAGTTCTAAGTGAAGAGTTAAAGAGTGAGTTTATAGCATTTCAGGCAAGATCAGTCTTTAAGCTTGTTTTTGCTCTGGGCTTAGGCCGAGTTTGGCATGGYCTGTGCCATGCTTCCAACAGTATTGCAAAGCCAAAGACCTCTCCTCCTGTGATGTGGTGAATGCTTCTCTCTCCTCTTGGCTTAGCGCAAGTCCAAGGTCCTGTTGGAGGCAGAGGGGCGAGCTGCTTCGCTTCTCCACTGAGACTAATCCTCCTCTGTTCAGACTCCTTACGAAAGAGCTCGGCAAGAAAAACCGTGTGGCTCTGCAGTATTCGGAAAGGAGGGTCTGGAGCCTAGCTAACGATGAGGTAATGAAGGAGCAACACTTCGCCTTGGGACGCTGCTACGCTTGCTGGAAACAGCCTGCTAGGGGAGGGAAGCCAGGAACTGAAATCCGTTGGAATTGAGAAGTGTCGGGACTTTTTCGGTGGTGCTGGCAGGGACGTCTGACTCTGCTCCAGCCCGTGTGTTGGAGCGCTGGGCACCGAAGGAAGGAAGCACTGCTTGACAAGCCCGGAGAAGCGTCTGCCCTACAGACCTTGAACAGAAAGGTGAAGTTGCTTTGGAAGATGTTGGAAAAAAAGGCAACTATACAGGACTGTGGGGCCAGCTGCAGTTGCTCCTAGGCCGCATGGCGGAAGCATGAGGTCAGGAAGGATTTGGATAAAAAGGGAGCATTTGGGGGCCCTTGGGAGGCTGGTCCGTGAGTGTAACGGGAGGAGCAAACTGGTGCTGAGGGAGGGAAGGGGACATGGTACTGAGTTTGGAGGCAAGTGTCTGCTTGAGCAAAGATGGATATGGGATTTTGGAAGTGCTTTGGGATCGTCCAGGTGGAAAGCTGCATTACAAAGGGAGAGCTGTTACTGATCTGACTTGTTTTAGCCTAAAGCACGGACTCTCTGAACCAGGGCACAAACCACGCAGCTTCTGGGTATAGTTTAAAACACAACAGGACAAGCTGTGAATTATTTTGCTCAAACGTGTGAGAAAACTGGACGGGAAGATGAGATTGGCTAGTCAAAATGACCAGTTGATGGTACATACCTGCTTGTAGGTATATATAGGACCTGATCAGCCATCCCCCTCACCTATCTCCTCTGTTCAGTTTGTCAGAGCCCTTCCTGACCATCTCTGTCCCCCTCCCTTGGCCTCTGCTCCTACGCCTGAGTAGCTTTCTGCTCTGGGACTCAAAGCCAAGTCCTATGGGTTTACTTGGACTCTCCTGCAGCAAAGATGGAATAATTGTCTGCACTCGACAGGGGTTGACTGCCACCCTGTGTCGGTACGTGTAGAAGCACCTAACATTGCTCTTGGGAGGTGATCGAGCAAGCCGATCGCCCACGTGGCGCTCCAGATGGAGCCTGTGCAGAAGCTGGTCTCCTTCCCTCCGTGCTGTGCACTTTGGATGGCAGCGGGAGCTGCCTCTCTGTGCCGTCCCGCAGCGAAAACCAGCTGGGAGCTGCCGCAGCTCTTAGTGCGTTTCGTGCGCGGTAGGACACGTTACTGTTTTGTTTATGTGGGCTTTCCTAAACTGGTGCAAACAAGCTACTGCAGAGAGGTTATGTGCTGTTCTTGCCTGAGGTAGTACCAGCTGACAGCTCTGCTGCTTCTCCCGTGGTACCTGGCAGAAGCTTGCAAATCCTTGCTCAGTAAATTTTCTGGTCTGATCAGTGGGGAATCTGGCCTGCACTGAGTTTCAGGTGCTCAGCTTCTTTGATGAAGGGAACTGGTCAGCTACGTAGGCAAACTGGGTGAATCACATGGGACAGATTTTCAACCTAAATGAGCTTGCTGGAGAGTAAAACATGGATTCCAGAAGCCATGTTCTTCTGCTCCCCATGTTGTTAAACCTTACTGCCAACCCGTATTTTACCATAGCAGGTTAAAACTCGGTATCTTGCAGCACTATAGTGTTTTTGAGCTGTGGTGCTTATTGAACTGCAGAAGCACAGGAAGCAAGTAAACAAAGTACCAACTAGCGTAGCTGTAACATCGCTCTGAGCCTCACCAACGTTGGACTCTGTAGCAGAGGCTTCTCCGGGCCCCAACACACGCTTCTAACGCTGCTTGCCCGTTGGGATTTTATGAGCAATCGCATCCATCCTGCGGCAGGCTCTGCTGGAGTGTGGCATCCCGGAGTCCTGCACGCATGCTGGCGTGTTCAGATGTCACGTAAATACTCCCCCTTTCGTGTCTGGACTCACCTGGCGCAGCGTGCTCGCAGGTCACCACGCCTCCCCCTCCCCAGCAGGCCGCAGTGGCCAAGGAGCGATGGCTGAACAAGGCTTTGCTTTAGCTACCTGAAAGCAAAGGTATCAATTTTAGACTCTTACGCTTCATGGGATTAGTTAGAGGCAACTCAACCATGCTGGTTTGATTTTTCAGACCCTGCTGTGTTCATCCAGGTTTAAAATACAGCTGTGACTGTACTGTGGTCTTTCTAAGGGGTGGACAGCTATTGAGGTAAGGTAGGCATGTCCCATTGCAGAGTCTGCTTTTACATGGTGGAGGACAGCATATGGAAAACATGATTCGTACCCTGTGACTGATGATTCTGTTTGGGCAGGTGGAGGAAGAGCTGCAGGAGCAGGAGTTTCTTGACCGCTGTTTCCAGGAGATGCTGGACGAGGAAGACCAGGACTGGTTCATTCCATCACGCGACCTGCCCCAGGGCATTGGGCAACTGCAGCAACAGCTGAACGGGCTCTCCGTTGGTGACGGTCACAGTTCAGAGGACATTCTGGTAAGGACCTCGGAGAATGTGCCGGTGAAGAGCAGAGTACCTGTCCTTGGAAACAGGGAAGGGGACAAAATTTCTCTTGGAGTTTTCCTAACTGGCGACAGGGTGTCCCTGCAAGAGCTGGTTATAACTCACTGGTGACTACGCATAATGCATTTTGGAGTTTTCTGCAAGGATACTTTTTGTATCACTATATCCTAAAGACAGAAATAAGTGTGCTAGCTCTGTATAATTTGCTCTTTAGAAGTCATGGGAGTGGGACTGCCGCTTGCACGTGGGCAGGTTTGGCTTTGGCCTCGGAGCAAACTGGGACCTCTTTTGACTTCTGGGCAGAGCTGGGGTGTCCTGGAAGAGCAGAAGTGTTAAGGAGATGTCTGTTTTCATCCTTGAAAACAGGAGTATACTGCAGGGCTGGGGAGAGCTACATGGACCAGCACACTGGAGGCTGGTGGTCTGGTCCAGCTCTGCTGACTGTGTTCAGGCAGAGTTGCTTTACCTCCTTCTGCCATGGGTGATGATTAAATAGAGCTGTTTGCACCTTGCAGCTTGTCTGACAACTGTTCTGCTGACGCAAGAACCGAGAGAGAGAGAGAAGGAGGATTCTCACATGTTTATCCTCCAAAGCTCATCCTGGGAGTAGATACTTTTGAGCTGTCACTTGTTAAACAGCATCCTGAGTCATGAGGGTGGACTGTGGAGAACCCGCAGGAATACAAGGGCCAGGGTGGCTGCTTTCCGCGCGTGGAAATCTGTGACCACTTCCCTTGCAAACAGCCAGCAGGATGGGGCATCCTTAGTAAAAGGCATGTGCGGGTCTGTGGAGTGAGCGATGCTCGGCAGGTGGTGTGCGTGCAGGTGTTTGTGACCGCTGACGGGCCCTACTCCCTCTTCTCTTTCAGAGCAAAAGCAACTTGAATCCAGACGCCAAGGAGTTTGTGCCTGGTGTGAAGTACTGACCTTCAAGGCTGGCTTTGGAAAGACTGTGTCCCTGGCTCCGATGGGGGGGAAGATGGCAAGAAGGAGCAGGGAGGGAAGGGAGGGGATCTGCCCACCAGCTGGACTTTGCGCCGTAGCAGAGTTGCTGCAACATGGCGAAATCTTGCTCTACGCTTCAAGTACCGTTTGGGGGTGGGGGGTTGGTTTTTGGTTTTTTGGTTTTTTTTACTCTTTCTTTTTATCGTCTATCACTTTTTGGCGGTTTTTGCTTTCTAGGACTTGCGGCCCTTAGGTCTGTCCTGGAGTCCAGCACTCCTCCTGCTTCAGAGGCCAATTTTTGATGCGTGCTTCAAAGCTGCTAGTGACGAAGTCGTGTTTTCTTGTTTAAGTAGAATTTGTAGGGATCCCCCTGCCTGCCTGCCCCCATCTCAGATGCAGCGAGCCAGGAAGGACAGGGCCTGGGCAAGGAGCCGCACCGGCTTTTCGTAATTCCATTAAACAGGATTTCTTTATCTAAAGGAAAGGTGAAGTGTAACAAGACTGTAAACCCTAAGTTCCTCCAAGCAGCAGACTGCATCAGCTCTCCGATAAGTGCTGAACACTAATTTTATGCTGCTTTGCTGATAGGTGGAAGAGTCCTGCCTGCTTTAATTGGTTGTGGGAGTTCTTGCGGTGGGGGAGACCAGATCCGTTAGACACTAGCCCCCGCCATCCTTCCTAGGGGAGGTGTTTCTTCTACAAAATACATGTTCCCCTTGAAGAATTTTTTTTTTCCCCTGATTCTTGGGCTTATCCAGCATTAGAGGCTATGGCTCTGAAGCATCTGTACCTTCATTTCTTACAGAAATAGTTGAAATAAATCCAAGAGAAACTGAATATAGCCCCTTCTCAGCCATGTTGCAAAGTGGATCAGTGGGGAGTTTGTTTCAAGCAGCTTCTCTGGAAAAGGAGAGGAATCTTCTGTCACCTGGCAAGCTCTGAGGGTTCCTGCCACAAATGGGCTTACATCTTATGAGACCCTTTTCCCATCCCTCGCTGCTCTTTGGAGAGCAGATTGCCTCCTTGGAAATGTCTTTCTCTTGGTTGAGAGAGGGCTGAGACTGTTCTTTCTCCAGATAGCTGCAGGGTGGAGGGTGAGAAGACAGTTGTACTGACATGCTAACTGTTCCCTCTGCAGGAGCCTGCCTTCCTCCAGGGGCAGTGCTCCCCGAACGTGGAGACGAAGGAGCCCCCTTCAGTGGGAAGGGAACTTCCTCTCTGGAACAGCTTGTATGGGGTGGGGAAAGAGTAAATCCACTTTGACCTGCCCTTATGGACTTGCTGATGAGCAGGACAGTTTTGAATCCCACACACATAAAGAGAGAAAGATATTTTGGGGAGGTGGCAGCCATCACTTTGTGCTGGTCTCCTAAATGCCGTGTGCRAGGAACTCCGGTGGCAGATGGCTTTCAGCTCAAGTCTGCCGCAGAAGCAGCTGCCCAGCACTTTGGCGTGAGCTGGTGAGCAGCAGCCGTGCCTCTATTCCTGTGAGCCTGCTCTGGGATCTCTTCCTCCATCAGCAGGAGCCGGCAGTAGCCAGGCTTCAGTTCCCCAAACCACAGCCCCTTTCACTTCTGCTATTTTAAATCATGTTCTTAGTGGAGTCCTTCTTTGGAGAACCAGGGCCGGAAATCTTTACCAGGAGGAACCAGATGTTTTTTGGTAAGGTCCGTACCCTAACGTAAGCTTTTCATTTTTACTGCTTTGGCTCTAGTAACGCTATGTGAGTTTTTGCTCTTCTGGGTAGATCTCGCCTCCCAGGCGCGCTTATTTACAGTATTCCCTTTATTTAAATAGACTAGTTAATTGATGGGGATTGCAGATCCCTTTGGGGTTTGCCGAGATGGAAGCTAATGGCCATTCAGTAGCTGCTTGCTGACTTGTTGGTCCATCTCTGCTAGCTCAGCGTGGAGAAGCCTGCAGCTGCCGTTCTTTCGCTCTGGTTCCCACCTTGGTAAGCTCAGCAGAAGGGCCAAGGGTTGCAAGGACCACGAACACTAATGATGCTCTGGAGGACAGGTCTGAACTGAATTAACTTGGTTGCTCTCTGTATAGTCTAGTCCGTAATTCAACAGAACATCGGTCTCTGGCTGTCATTTCGAAAACCAGCACTAAACTCTTAGAAACTTCGCACAGCAGCTGAAGCCAGAGTCAGAAGCCTGTTGAAGGTGTCTGTCTAAATATTGTTGCCCAGAAGTATTGGTTGGTTTGTATTATGTTCTTCTGTTTTTCAGTACAATCCGTGCCCTCAGCGCCTGCTTAGTTGCCTCTAGCCTCTGGCTGTCAGGGGCTTTCCCTCGCTCTCTGGGGCCAGAGCACACGTTGTGCTGAGTATTTGGCAGCAGATTAACTGCAGTATAAGAGCAGAAAGTGTTGAAACTCCACAGCTCTGATGCAGGCAGTCGTGAGGCTGTCGTGAGTCGGGGCCACGCTACGGCGATGCACAGGGCTGGGCGAGGAAGGGCAGTATACTCTGGTCAAACTTCTTTTGTATCGGTAGTTCACTTTTTTTTCCCCCATCCCTTCTCTGGTTTCTATTTGATTTCTTATTAAAAAAAAGCCCTCTGATGAGATGCTGTAAATTTCAGACGATGCATTATTAAAAATAAACTTTTTTTTGAATTCAGCAGTGCAGAAGTCTTCCCTTGAGAACGGGTAAGCTCTCTGTTCAACAGTATCTCCATCGAACGTCACAGCCCCAGCAGGAAGCTCTTCGCCTGAGTCAGGAGTGCCAGCCAAGCAGCACCCACCTCCGTGGCTGGTGCCACGTGGACCTCTGCGCTCAAGGATTTGCCTCGAGCAATGAGCTAACCCAATAACTACGTCCACAGCAGCGGCAAACACATTTGCCGCTTGAAAATTAGATTGCTCTGCTGGAGCTAGGTTGAGCATGTGCCCATGATTTGCTGTGCTTGAATCAAGTTCAGAGGTGGCTTGAAAGTCTCTGAGGATTTTCCTTTAGCTCCTAGCCCCTGCCTTCCCCTCCAAAGACACACGTGTGTTCCCTTCCTCTTTGATCCCCTGAGGCACCTTCTCCGCTCTGATCCRCAAGTGCTGGCTTCCCGCATCCTCTGCCGGAGGCCAGAGCTCTGCTTAGAGCTGCCAGGGCAGAGGCTGAAATGAAGGGAGAAGGAAATCACTCTAGTTTATGCCGGGTCAGGAACTGGGCACCAAAGGGGAAAAAAAACATAAAAAGCATCGTTTCTGGAAGCCATGGGAGATGGTTGCCAGCATCAAAGCCCTGGGTGGAGACCGCCGCTGCTCAGCACTCCTGACGGCCACGCTCGCCCACCCTGGGCAGCTCGTGAGCAACGCGGGAGGGCTTGGCGAGGAGGAAGGAGGGGGTGAAACTCACTGATGTGGGACAGGGAGGGATTTTTGGAAGGGTAAAAGAAGAGAGAAGCAGCCGGAGCTGTTAGGAGGAAGCCGCCTGGGAGGAGGTGGAGCAGAGAGTTACATTCCCATAGTGATCATGTAGAGGTTGRGGTATTAAATCTGTAGCTGGGTTTTGATCAGGAGGCAGCTGGCGTCAGCTGGACGCGCTCTCTGCTTCCCAGCCGCTCCTCTGTCCTCCAGCAAAACGCGGGGTGCTGCTGAGSTGGCTCCAGGCCCGCGGCGTTGTCCTGCCGCTGGACAAGGACTGGAGCAGCTGTGGAGACCCCTCGGCAGCACGCGCTGGCGGAGCAGCCTGCCTTCGTGCGGGTGAAGCCCTAACGCCAGCCCTGCTGAGCACGAGAACTGCTCCTCAGTCCGGATGCCTGTACTTCCCAGCGGGGCTGCATGGGCTGATTTCTCCCTACGCCCGTTAAAATCCATGGCGCCGCACTGCGGGATTTGGGTGACAGCTCGGCCCCGGCAAAGGGGCCGTGTTTTAAACCCAACCTCAGGCCTGCTATCGGGGCTCGACTCCGGCAGGTAGGGTTTGTGCAGAGAGGGGATGGTGTAAAAGCCTTAACCAAAGCACATCCCTCGGGCCGGACTTCGGCGACCTGCCGAACGCTTCCCCAAAACCAAACGGGCAGGTTTGGCCGGGGTGCGGCAGGGAGGACCGTCCCGGCGCCCGGGTGCAGGAAGAGGGCTGGAGCGCATCGAACAGCGCRGGAGGGAAGAGCACCAGGGTCCCCCCTCAACTTGCTTTATTTAAGAGGTGGGAAAACGCCGAATGCAGTTGTTTATCCTGGAAGGAAGAAGCACCTTTTTGCACCGTCTCAGGCGCGAGCCCTTGCTGCTCGTTTCGCAAACGAAGAAACGCTCGCGGGTACCCGACAGCAGCGGGCAGCTCCGCCGAGCGCCCCGGCTCCCCGCGGTCCCGCACCAGCGCGCGGCTTTAGAGGCGGTTTTACAGGGGGCCGACGGAGACGCGGCGCCCCTTTCCCGCTAAGCGGCAGGGCCGAGCCCGAGCTCGCTGCGCTGGAGCTGAGGATCTGCCAGCCGAGTTTTTCCCCTTTCCAGCCTCCATCAAGCTTTTTTTCCACTCCCAGCTAACCAGAAGCAGCGAAGAGGCTGCTGCAAACCGAGTCAGAGCCTCCTCCCGCACTTGCAGGCTGCCATGGCCGCGGTTCGCCCCGGCTCCGGCCGCCGATTCCYGCAGTTGCGCTGCACCACCCGGCCCCGGCGCTGCCGGCGTTTCTTCCAGCCGTGCTCGGGAACGGCATCGCCGGGAGAGGCGGCRCTCCACGCCGTCCCGCTGCCCGGGAGAGACGACTTCGACCCCTCCTGCCCTTCCACCGGCACCACCTTTTATTGAGCGATTGCAAAACGGATCCGTGCAAAACCGTCCGGCCCGGCGCCAAGACGCTCCCTCGTCCCGAGGAGGAGCCATGCGTCTGCAAACGTGCCGCGACCGAGAGCCGAAGACGCCGCGGCTGCTCCGAGCCGGGGCCGGGCTAGAAGGAGTGGGTGTAGAAGACGTCCACGTTGCTCGTGTAGTCTAAGGGCAGAGCCTGGCCGATGTTCTTGGCGCCCAAGCTGGCTCCCCCCAGAGCCGAGGAGTGCTTCAGCTTCAGGAGGCTGAACCTGGAGAAGGCGTCGTCGGCACCATCCCTCCTCGCCTGCCGCAGCACCCGGACGAAGCCTGGGGGAGGGCGGGAGAGGGGGGGTTACGGGGGAGCAGGACCCCGGCTCCTAGGAGGACCTTCTTCCAGGAGACGGCGAGGTCAGGAGCCCGGCTCAGGCTTCGGTGGCCTCAAAGGGAGCCCCGGGTGCGGGGTCTTCGCCCCCATCTTCCTCCAAAGAGCTCTGCATCACGAGCCCTGCCGGGTTCCCCGCTGGGGGCAAACGGGGGCACGGACCCCCTCCACCCCGGCCCTCCGCTCACCCTCCTTCATCATCTCCCAGCTGTTCCAGACGGAGCCCACGCAGACGATGGGCAGCCCCAGCTCTCCCAGGAACAGGCTCTGCGGAGGGGGGTGGGGGGGCGAACGGCGCCGGCTGAGACCCGGGCCGAGCCGGCAGCACCGCGGCTCCGGCTCCGACCCCGGCTCCGGCGCGGCTCTCACCTTGTCGATCTTGGGCAGCACGGCCACGACGTGGCGCGCCAGGACCTCCCCGGCCTTGTCGAAGACGTGGCGGCACAGCGGGTCGCCGGCCCGGGCCCCTGCGGGCAGAGGGGGGCAAGTGGGACGGGACGGGACGGGGGGCCCGGCCGCAGCCCCCCCCCCCGTCACGCTGGGAGCCGGGAGCCTCAAAGGCACCGAGGAGCCGGAAACGGGGATGGTGGGATCATGGCAGGATCATGGACGGGGTCTCCATCCCCAGGTGGGACCRCCAGCCCGGATCGCCCCCTCCGTTCCGGGGGAGCTCCGAGGTCGTCCTACCCGGCTYGGAGCATCCCTTGCTCCCGGGGGCAGAGCAAGACCCCGGCCGGCCCCAAAACGCCGCAGAAAGAGGATCCCCAACCCCAACCGCATCTCCAGACACGGCTGCTGGTGGGAACCGGAGCACGACGTGGCTGGGACGCCGCAAGCTGCACCCGGGCTCCGGTGGGAGCAGCATCCCGACCCCTCCGCCAGCGCCGGGCACGGGGCTCTCCTACCCTCCGCCAGCTTCTGGCAAAAGCCCGCGAACTTGGACTTCTCGAAGGTGCGGTAGAGGTGGGTCAGGAGGCCCATGCGGTCGGAGATCTGCGCGGGCGGCGGAGAAAAGGGGCCGGTGAGGCCCGCGGGCGGCGAGCGGGCACCGCGCCGGCCCCCCGCCGCCGCACCTGGAAGTAGTCGAACATGGCCTGCTTGATGTAGCCGACGTCATGGGGCGGCACCTCCAGGTTGTCCATGCAGTCGAAGACCATCTTCACCGCCTGGTGCGCGATCCAGTACGCTGCGGAGGGAGCGCGGAGCCGGGATGAGGGGCGGCGGGCGCTGCGCCGGCACCCCGCGCCGTGCCGTGCCGTGCCGCATCGCGCCGTGCCGCCCGGCCTCACCTGAGCCTTCGTCGCCCATCATGTGCCCCCAGCCGCCGCAGCCGATCTCCGAGCCGTCGGGGTTGATGAGTTTGCAGTTGGAGCCGGTGCCCGAGATCAGCACGACGCCGCCTGCGGCGGATCGGAGCGGGGATGGGGGATGCACGGCGCCGGGCGCCGAGGCCCTGCAAGCCCACGTTCCCTCTGGAGCGCTCCTCTTCCTCCCTCTGGAGCGCTCCTCATCCTCCCTCCAGAGCTCCTCTTCCTCCCTCCGGAGCTCCTCATCCTCTCTAAAGAGCGCTTCTCTTCCTCCCTCCAGAGTGATCCTCATCCTTCCTCCAGAGCTCCTCATCCTCCCTCCAGTGCTCATCTTCCCTCCAAAGCGCTCATCTTCCCTCCAGAGCGATCCTCTTCCTCCTTCCAAAGTGCTCCTCATCCTCCCTCCAAAGTGCTCCTCTTCCTCCCCCCAGAGCTCTTCATCCTCCCTCCAGAGCTCCTCATCCTCCCTCCGGAGCTCCTCATCCTCTCTAAAGAGTGCTTCTCTTCCTCCCTCCAGAGTGATCCTCATCCTTCCTCCAGAGCTCCTCATCCTCCCTCCAGTGCTCATCTTCCCTCCAAAGCGCTCATCTTCCCTCCAGAGCGATCCTCTTCCTCCTTCCAAAGTGCTCCTCATCCTCCCTCCAAAGTGCTCCTCTTCCTCCCCCCAGAGCTCTTCATCCTCCTTCCGGAGCTCCTCATCCTCCCTCCGGAGCTCCTCATCCTCCCTCCAGAGCGATCCTCATCCTCCCTCCAGAGCTCCTCATCCTCAACACAAAGCGCTCCTCATCCTCCCTCCAGCCTCATCCTCCCTCCGGAGCTCCTCATCCTTCCTCCAGAGCTCTTCCTCCCTCCAAAGTGCTCCTCATCCTCCCTCCGGAGCTCCTCATCCTCCCTCCAGAGCTCCTCATCCTCCCTCCAAAGCACTCATTCTCCCTCCAGCCTCATCCTCCCTCCAGAGCTCCTCATCCTTCCTCCAGAGCTCCTCATCCTCTGCACCAAGAGCTGGGCCCGCGCGGATCCGGGTCCCCTCGGGGCCGGCCCCGGCTCGCGGGACCCTGCGAGACTCGTGACGCCCCGCGTCTCCGAGCAGCGCTCTCCCTCGCCCGCCGGAGCGGCTCCGGGCTCCCGTCCGCGGCAACCCCGCGGGCCCTACCGTGGTCGGTGGCGGTGGCCATGGCGCCGATGGCGTCGGTGGTGATGAAGTAATTCTCGCTGAGGTGCGGGAAGCGCCGCTGCAGCTCCTCCAGGAGTTTGCCGACGGCGTCTTGCTGGTCGCCGCCGCTCAGGGACAGCCCCTGGCCCCGGCACACGGCTCGGCTCAGCCGGCCGAGGGACCCCCGCGCCCCCGCTCCGGCGCGGGGCGTCCCAGCTCCGGGGGGCGACGGAGGAGGGCAGGAGAAGGGGCAGGGCGGGGGGCTCCTGCCCGGGATCCCGGCGTCCCGCTGGCCGCGGGGGGGACGCGGAGCGGGGGGTCGGTGGCGGGGGGCCGGCGACTCACCAGGGCGCGCAGGGGCACGCGGGGGTCCGCCCCGGCCTTGCCCTTGGCCTCGCTGACCATCTGGTTGATCCTCTCCAGGCATTTCTCCGAGCCGACGAGCTGAGGGACGAGAGGGAAGCGATTAAAAACCCCCATCCCGGAGACCCCCCGGCCCGGCCCGGCCCGGCCCCGCGCTCCGGCCTGGGGGGGCGGCGGGGGTCCCCGGCCGCGGGCGACGTCTCACCCAGTGGTTGGTGCACGGTCCCTCCGTCTCGGCCAGGATCCTGCCATCCTCGGAGATGAGCACCACCTTGGAGTGGGTCCCCCCCCTGCGGGAGCGAGACGTCCCTAAGGGTCGTGCCGGGCCACGCTGGGGACGGGGACGTGTCCCCTGTCCCCGTACCCTGTTCCCATCCCTGTCCCTGTCCCCTGTCCCCATTCCCTGTCCCCATCCCTATCCCTGTCCCCCATCCCCATTCCCTGTCCCCACTCCTGTCCCCATCCCTATCCTTGTCCCCGTCCTGGTCCACCATCCCCATCCCTGTCCCTGTACTGGTCCCCCATCTTCCGTCCCTGTACCCCATCCCCATCCCCATTTTCTGTCCCCATCCCTGTCCCTGTCCTCATCCCGGTTCCCCCATTCCCATCCCCGTCCCTGGTCCCCATCCCCATCCCTGTCCCCATCCCTGTCCCCGTCCCGGTACCCCATCCCCGTCCCCATCTCTGTCCCCATCCTTGTACCCCATCCCCATCCCCATTCTCTGTCCCCATCTCTGTCCCTGTTCCCATCCCCATTACCATCCCCGTCCTCATCCCGGTTCCCCCATCCCCATCCTCGTCCCCGGTCCTCATCCCCATCCCCATCCCCATCCCCATCCCTGTCCCCGTCCCGGTACCCCATCCCCGTCCCCATCCCTGTCCCTGTTCCCGTCCCCTGTCCCTGTCCCCGTCCCCTCACTCACTGCCCGCACCCAGGGGCTTCGCCCCAAAATGCCCCAAATCCATGGGGAGCCAAGCACGGGGCATCCTCCTGGGCCGGGGTATCGGGGGCAGATTGGGGGCTGGGGGGGCGGCAGATGCCCCCCCCGGAATGGGGAATCAGGGGCGGTTTGGGGGGGCTGCAAATGCCCCC
>NW_020449586.1:299024-302652 GCF_003343035.1 Apteryx rowi | reverse complement strand
TTTGCAGGCGAACGGGGCGATAAACGGCCCCGGCGCCTCCGCGATTCCCCTCCGCAGAGAAGCTGCGGCGAAACGGGCCGTGGCCGGCGGGGACGGCCGAGCCGGTGTTTTCGGCATCACGCGCCTCCATCCCGGTGGCAGCAGAAGCCGCGGGAATGTGGCGACCTGGGCCCCGTCCGTCCATCTGTCCTTACCCCTGGCCGCCTTCCTCGCGGTGCGCCGCCCCTCTCCGCGCCTCGGGCTTGCCGCTCCGCTGGAAACGCCGCGCGGGTCCATCCCCACTGCATCCATCCCACCATCCAGCCACCCATCCGCCCATCCCTTTTTCCACCCCTCCTGGCTGTCCAGGCTGGAGCGCGGGGCCTCAGCGGCCCCCTGACATGGGAAGACGGCGCCAGCTGCTGAAAACGTCCCCCAAATCCCCGAAGCTCGTCCGCGCCGGGCCCCGGGGCTGGGTAAGTCGCTCCCCGGCTGCGGGGTGTCGCGGCGTCCTGCACCGCCGAGGCTGCGCGCGGCCCTCCGGGCTCCTCTGCTTGGGGCGCAGGGAGAGAGGAGGAGGAGGAGGAGGAGGATAATAATAATAATAATAATAATAATAATAATAATAATAGATTGCTGCTGCACTGACCCATAGGGTGGCCAGAGCACGGGGTGCAAGACTGGTTTGCGGCCGTGGCGGTGCAGCGGATGCCGGTTCCCGCGCCGGCGGAGCAGCCGGTGGCGGTGGCGGCGCGGGGTCGTCGCGGTGGCGTTTGCGCTCGCCGCTCGCCCGGCCTCCCCTCGCCGAGACGTCCGCAGTCCGGAGCTTTTCACTTCCAGCGGTTTCCCAGCTCCTTTGCAGGAGCAAATCCACCTCATCCCGCCCCGACCCGGCGCTGCGGCCRGTTTCGCCGGCTCCGCGGTTCCCAGCTCCGCTTTCRGAGCCCGCRCTGCTCGGTGCCTYGGTTTCCCCGGCCGCGGCGGCATTAGCTCAGGCGCCGGCACACGCCTCACCGATTCCGCCGGGGGCCGGGCTTGAAAGTGAGTTAATCGGCTTCGGAGGAGCCTTTTTTCCGGCTCAYGAGAGGGGATTTAGAGCCGGGCTGGCGCCAGCGGGCTGCTCCCGCCTTCCCGACCCACCGCTGCTCCCGGCGGGGCCCAGGAGTCCTGCCCGGCCCCTCGGGGCGACCCCGTCGGATGCAGACCCAAGGGCCGGAGCYGCCGAGGCGCTGAGCGGGATCAGGGGGTCAGGCGGGCACCGGGGCCCCTGTGGCTCTTCCCGGGCCTCCCGGCACCTCATTCACCCCCCAGCCCGAGCGGCAGCGGGGAGAAAAGCTCCGAGCACGACTCCCGCGCCGGTCCCGGCTCGGCCCCTCTGCCCCGCCGGGCYGGAAAGYCCTCRSTGCCCCGGSCTGGCYGCRGGGGARGAAAGGGAARYGTGCCATGGGATGGGGCGGGATGGRATGCAGGGGGATGAAACGGGATGCAATGGGATGTGGGGGGAAGAGATGGGATGTTGCAGGATGTGGGATGCAATGGGATGGGGGGCATGAAACAGAATGCGGCAGGATGCAATGGGATGGGGGCATGCGATGGGATGCAGTAGGATGCAACAGGATGGGGAGCATGAGATGGGATGCAATGGGATGCAATGGGATGGGGGGCATGAGATGGGATGCAGTAGGATGCAACAGGTTGGGGAGCATGAAACAGGATGCAACGGGATGCAATGGGATGGGGGGCATGAGACGGGATGCAGGGGGACTCAGGGGACGTGGGGGACGCAGGGGTTTGAGACGGAATACGGAGGGATGCAGGGGGATGCCGAGCGCTCCGGGGGGGCAGGTCTCCACACCACCAGCCCGGCGCCCACGGCCCCTTGCTCCGGGCCGCRGGAATCGATGCCGCTAGGTCGGTGCGGTGGCGTTGCCGTCCCCGGAGAGCGGTGCCGCCGCTGCAGACGGACGACCTGTTGCTCTGGTTTGTGCACCAGGAGCGGGTGAGCTGTGCTGGCACCCTGCGGGGTGTGCGGGTGCTGGTGCAGCGTGTGGGTGCAGTGGGGTGTCACATGGGTGCAATAGGGGGCCATGCGGGTGCAATAGGGTGACATGTGGGTGCAGTGGGGCACCATGTAGGTGCACTGGGATGCTGTGTGGGTGCTGTGTGGGTGCACTGGGGTGCCGTGTGGGTGCACTGGGATGCTGTGTGGGTGCAGTGGGTGCCGTGTGAGTGCAGTGGGTGCCGTGTGGGTGCCATGGGGTGCTGTGTGGGTGCACTGGGATGCTGTATGGGTGCAGTGGGGTGCTGTGTGGGTGCACTGGGATGCCGTGTGGGTGCCGTGTGGGTGCCGTGGGGTGCCACGCTGTGGGGCTGCGTGCTCCTCCCGGGACACGGGCCCCCTCCCGCCTCGCCGCGGGGGGAGTTTCGCAGGAGGCCGATGCCCGGGGGCTCGGCTGCGATTAACCCCCGAATCACCCGCCCCGAGCCGCGGAGCCGGCAGGGGGGYCGCCACGGGCCCCACGTCCCCACGCGCAGCTCGGCGCGGCCGGGCTCGGGGACACCTCGCAGGGGACTAACGCCGCACTGGGCACAGCGTGGCCTCCTGCACCCCACGGGGACGTGCTGGCCTCCTGCATCCCCCCCATGGGGACATGGTGTCTCCTGCACCACCCTGGGGACATGCTGGTGTCCTGCATCACCCCATGGGGACGTGCTGTCCTGCTGTATCACCCCATGGGGACATGGTGTCTCCTGYAYCACCCTGGGGACGTGCTGGTCTCCTGCACCACCCTGGGGAATGTGCTGGCCTTCTCTATCACCCCACTGGGACATGCTGGTCTCCTATACCACCCTGGGGACATGCTGTCTTGTGTATCACCCCATGGGGACATGCTGGCTTCCCATATCATGCCGTGGGGATGTGCTGGCCTCCCGTGTCACCCTGGAGATGTACCGGTCTCCTGTATCACCCCATGGGGACCTGCTGGCCTCCTGTGCCACCCCAGGGGATGTGCTGGGCTCTTGCATCACCCTGCAGGGATGCACTGGCTTCCTGTAGCACCCTGGGGACAGGGTGGTGTCCTGCAACAACCTGGCAATGTGCTGGCTCTGGTGTCACCCCATGGGGTGTGCTGGCCTCCTGCACCATGCTGGGGACGTGTTGGCCTCCTGCACCACCCTGGGGACGTGCTGGCCTCCTGCACCATGTTGGGGACATGCTGGCCTCCTGCACCATGCTGGGGACGTGTTGGCCTCCCGCACCACCCTAGGGATGTGCTAGTCTCCTGCACCACCCTGGGGATGTGCTGGCCTCCTGCACCACCCTGGGGATGTTCTGGCCTCCTGCACCACTCTGGGGATGTGCTAGTCTACTGCACCATGCTGGGGATGTTCTGGCCTCCTGTACCACCCTGGGGACGTGCTGACCTCCTGCACCGCCCTGGGGACGTGTTGGCCTCCTGCACCACCCTGGGGATGTTCTGGCCTCCTGCACCGCCCTGGGGATGTTCTGGCCTCCTGCACCACCCTGGGGACGTGCTGGCCTCCTGCACCACCCTGGGGACGTGCTGGCCTCCTGCACCACCCTGGGGATGTTCTGGCCTCCTGCACCACCCTGGGGACGTGCTGGCCTCCTGCACCGCCCTGGGGA
>NW_020449586.1:296436-297504 GCF_003343035.1 Apteryx rowi | reverse complement strand
GGAAAAAGGGGGAAAAACAAAACAAAACAAAAAAAAAGGGAAGAAAACCAGGAGAGGCGCCGGCCCAGGCTGGCGGAAAACGCGGGGCCACGGGGGGAAACGCGCTGCTCTGCTGCGGTGCCCGCGGGGGGGCCCAGCCGGACCCGGGACACAGGACCCCCCCCGCTGCCCCCCGGCGCCGTTTGAGGCCCCCGGGTTCGGCTCGYGCCGTTTGAGCCGGTGTCGGAGCGACCCCCCCGCGCCAACCCCCAGCTTTGCCGGGCGCTTCCAGCACCGCTTTAGTCCCCGGGTCGTTTCGGCCRGATCCGCTGCGAAAAGCTTCCCGTTTTCCCGCAGGACTCGGACGACGACGCCGCGGCGCTGAGAACCACGCAGGTTTTCGCCCGCCAAAGGCAGCGCCGGGGGTGGCGGCGGAGGAGGCAGCGCTGCCGCCCGGGATGCGCCGGCACCGGGCACCGGAGCAGGGTTCAGCGCACGGTCACCGAGCCGGGAGCCGCGCAGCCACGTGCCGGCGGCCTTAGCGCTGAGCTGCCACCGCCACTGCCACCGCGGCCCCTGCGCGCTCCTGCACGCACCCCCCCCCAGCACCCCTGCCTGCAGCCCGGGGGACACCCCCCCCTGCCCCACACCTCGTCACCCTGCCCCAGGTGACACCCGTCACCCCATCATCACCCCGTCATCCCCATTGCCCCCCGCCGTCCCCGCTGCCCCGCTGTCCCGTCGCCCTGCCGTCGATCCCCGTCACCCCACCATCCCCGTGGCCCTGCTGTCCCCATGGCCCTGCTGCCTGCTGCACTGGTGTCCCCGGGGTGCCAGCCCCTAACCGAGACCCCCCCGTGTCCCTGGGATGCCAGTATGGACCGAGACCCCCCCGTGTCCCCAGGAGCCAGGCCACACGTGCAGGCCGTAGCCGGAGCGCTGGGAAGAGCAACACGAATAATTGATCCGGAGCCCAGACGGCGCCGGCCACGGCCCCAGGGGAAATGCACTGGCATGACCTGGCTCCGGCAGCCGCTCCCAGCGCCGCGGACCTGCAATAACGTGCCGGGATGCACAACCCGGGGCTCC
>NW_020449586.1:280433-294727 GCF_003343035.1 Apteryx rowi | reverse complement strand
GGCTCCCCCGGCCCGGCTCCCGGCACCCAGCGCTCCCGGGGCATCCGGAGCCAGCCTGGCCCCAAACCACCGTCGGAGCAGCCAGGGACGCTCCCGTCCCACGTCCCCAGGGACACAGACCCATCCCATGTCCCCCGAGACACAGACCCATCCTATGTCCCTGGGACACAGACCCATCCCACATCCCCAGGGACACTGTCCCATTCCACATCCCTGGGGACACTGTCCCATCCCATGTCCCCTGGGACACTGTCCCGTCCCGTGTCCCCAGGGACACAGACCCACAGGTCCCCAGGCTCGGGCTCCACTTCGCCCTCCCGGGGTTTCGCCCCCCAGGTCTCTCCGGCTCGGCAGCGCCCGGAGGCGTCGGGGCAGGATCCAGCCGGGTTGGGGGCAGCGGAGACGTGGGGCGCTGGGGGTCCCAGCCCGGGAGCCCTATGGGGACAGGAGGCGCTATATGGGGGCGGGGGGGCCCCTATGCGGGTGCAGGGCTCCCAGCCCGGGACCCCAGGGAGGGCACAGGGATCCCCGTATGGATGCGGGGTCCTGGCCCGGGCTCCCCGTGTGGGTGCCGGGTCCCTATACGGATGCAGAGTCCCCATGAGGGGCCAGAAGAGCCCCTATATTGCTGCGTGGTCCCAGCGCTGGCACCCTATATGGGTGCAGGAAGGTCCCTATACGGGTGCCAGGATCCTTGTGTGGGTGTCGATCCCTGTGGAGGTGCCGGGTCCCGTGCGGATGCCGCATGCCTATATGGGTGCTGGGTCTCTACACATGGGCCGGGTCCCTATGTGAGTGCCAGGTCCCTATAGGGGTTCTGGGTTCCTATACAGGTGCTGCATCCATATGCAGGTGCCAGGTCCCTATATGTTGCCAGGTCCCTATATAGTGCTGTGTCCCTATACTTTGCCAGGTCCCTATGCATGTGCCGGCTCCCTGTACAGGCTCCGGGTCCCTATGCAGGTGCTGGATCCATATGCAAGTGCTGGGTCCCTATGCATGTGCTGGGTCCCTATGCATGTGCCAGGTCCCTGTGTGGGTGCCAGGTTCCTATACATTGCCGGGTCCCTATACTGTGCCGGGTCCCTATACAGGTGCCAGGTTCCTATGCGGGTGGCAGGTTCCTGTACATTGCCGGGTCCCAATGCAGTGCCGGGTCCCTATACAGGTGCCAGGTTCCTATGTGGGTGTTGGGTTCCTATACACTGCCAGGTCCCTATAGAGGTGCTGGGTCCCTATAGAGGTGCCGGGTTCCTATATATTGCCGGGTCCCTATAGAGGTGCTGGCTCCCTATACACTGCCGGGTCCGTATAGAGGTGCCAGGTTCCTATGCAGGTGTCGGGTTCCTATACATTGCCGGTTTCCTATACATTTCCGGGTCCCTATAGAGGTGCCGGCTCCCTATACACTGCCAGGTCCCTAAACAGGTGCCGGGTCCCTATAGAGGTGCCGGGTCCCTATACATTGCCGGGTCCCTGTAGAGGTGCCAGGTCCCTATACACTGCCAGGTCCGTATACAGGTGCCGGGTCGCCGCGCGGCTGCCGTCTCCCCGCCGCTCCAGCAGGGGCCGCTGTGGCGCAGCGCTGCGCGTTGGCGGCGGCGGCGGCGGCGCTCGCTTGTTCCGGCGCCGCGTTGTCAGCGCCGCGCGCCGCCGCCCCAGCGGAAGCGGCCCGGTGCGGAGCGGCCCGAGAGAAGCGGAGCGGCGGCGCCATGTGGTTCATCTACGCGCTGAGCTGGCTGTCGCTGCTCATCCAGGTGGCCTTCGTCACCCTGGCGATCGGTGAGCGCCGATGGGGGGGGGTCCCGGGGCACCGGGGGAGCCGGGCCGAGGGGGTCCCGCCGCCCCGGGGCGCCGGCTGGGATGGGCCGCACCGGGGGCTGGGCCCGTCCTGGGGTGCCGCGCTCCGGGGAGCCCGCCGCAGCTTCCCCTCGCTTTGGGCTCTGTCGCGATATATCGCCCATGTCCCGACGCGGGATGGGGGGGGCAGCCCGGGCTTGCGGCTCCCTGAGCGCCCGGTGGCACCGAGCTTGGGCCCGCGGGCCCGGTGTGACACCGGCACCTCGCGTTGCCCTGAGCCGCCGCCGCCGCCGCTTCCCCTGCGGGCCCTGAGGTGAAGCGGGTGCCCCGAGGTCCGGGGGGGACCCTGGGGACGGGGGAGGAGGGGGGGGGCCCCGTCCTATCCCGGCCTCCAGCCGCTCCCAAACCGGGCACACGGGACCCCCCCCCCCCCGGCAGCCCCTTGTCCTCCGTGCCGCTGTGCCCGAGCCCCAGCGAGCCGTTTTGTCCCCGCAGCCGCGGGCCTCTACTACCTGGCGGAGCTGATCGAGGAGTACACCGTGGTGACCCGCAGGATAATCAAGTACATGATCTGGGTAAGCGCCCTCGGCCCTGCGCCCCCGCGCTGCCCAAATCGCATCCCGGGCAGCAGCCGGCTTCCCTGCGGAAGGCCTTCGCAGCAGGGCAGCCGTGACGCCGCGCCTCTGCTCCGGACTCGGCTAAAACTGCCGTCTTCCTCCTCCGTGCCGGGCGGACGAGGGCTCGGGAAGCTTCTGCCGGCTCCAGCCCCGAGGAGGGAGGTGGGCAGCGACTGTTGCCTGTATAAACAGCCTCTAAATTGCGCTTTGTTTGCATTGGGAGGGCGATGATCCTGCTTAACCTTTCCTGGGCGACGCGTTTTATCCCTGGTTGGGGAAAGCAGGGCATGGGCATCCTGGCAGGAGCCCCAGAAGGAACGTGGGATTCCGGTTTGGACGTCCCCCAGCGTGCCACTGCGTGGCAGGCCCGGTGCTGGCTGGGGGCGTGCGGGCACGGGGAGCTCTGCCGAGCGGGTGAGAGCTCACCACGTCCCCGCAGAGCCCCTATTTGCATTAGCCGCTGCTAGCAGCCTTCCTCGGGGGAGCGACGGAGACTGTCTCCTGCTTCCGGAGAAGATGCAAGACGTGTTTCTCGGCGGAGCACGTGGAAGCGACCTTGAGAACGCCGGGATTCCCGCTTCCGTGCCCGCCGGGCTGCCCGCGTGCAGCTGGGGGGGGAGCCCGCCGGCGGCGAGTGCACGGGGAGCCGTGGGCGTGAGGCGCGAACGCGGCAGCGCTTTGCCTCTTCAGCCAGAGAGCTTGCGGCGGAACAAAACGATCTTTAGCTGCGGTTCCTCTGCACGATGCCGACGCGTGAAACGGAGCCGCGGGGTGGGCGCTGGCGGAGGCCCGGCTCCGTCTGGAGGCGCTCGGCGCTCGCCCGCGGGGCCGCGGTGCTGAGCGCCCCTTCTGCGTTGCAGTTCTCCACGGCGGTGCTCGTGGGCCTGTACCTCTTCGAACGCTTTCCCGGCTTCATGGTGGGCGTGGGGCTCTTCACCAACCTGGTGTACTTCGGCTTGCTGCAGACGTTCCCGTTCATCATGCTGACGTCTCCGAACTTTATACTGTCCTGCGGTGAGTGGGGCTGTGGAGGGGGAGGGAAGGGTGGCAAGTCTTTCTGGGGCGAATGGGCCCTGGGGACAGAGAAAGCCTCTTTTTTTTCTTTCCTTTTTTTCTTTTTTCTTCCATTGCAGTGTGAGCTCTGGCCAGATGGTGGCAAAGTTTGGGGTTTTGTCGTTGCACCCCTGTGGCTTTAGGAAGGCCTGAGCCAGGACTTTGAGCTTTGTACAGTACCTTTTAATCGCGCTTTACGATGTGGCTGCCGGCGATAACTGCGGGCTGGGCTGGGYGGCTCGGGAAGCGCCCTTCAGTTCTGTGTTTCGTCTCGTCTTGGGCTGCGACGCTGGGAGTCGGCAGCAGGGCCGGGAAAGGCCTTCGGCTGTGCAGGGCTCGCAGGACTAGGCTTCGCCCTCGAGTCAGTTCTGCTTCCCCTGGACGCGTGTCTGAAGTCAGCGGCAACGCTGGGGAAAATCCCAGGACTTGCTCTGTGCGCTAGCCTGAAACTCAGCTTCCTCTGCGCTGCTTGGAGGCCGCAGTGGAGAGATCTCATGTTCTGGGCACTCGTTCTGTCTTGATAAAGAGTAGGGAGGTTTTTAAAGCAAAGTGGAACCCCCCCACGATAGTGTGTACATTATAGCATGATGTCATGTTGGACTGTGTGTTGTAAAGACAATATGTAACGTATCGTTATAAGGAGCTGATGTTTAGAGAAAAGAAAGTTCTGAAATGTCTAAGGCTGTATCTGGAAATTCATCAAGATTGCTATAGAAAACCAAGTTTAAAAAAATGGATTACAGATCTTAAATCGGGTATTTTTATCTTTCACATTTAAACCTTTCCTGTGGTATTTGCAAGCCTGGTTTCTCTGGCCGTCCTGGTTCCCTTCCTGGGTCTGCCGCAGGCTTCCTTGCTGTGCTTGGCCAAGCCGCGGTATTAAATGAGCGCGAGGACGTTTCTTTTCTTTTGGGAAGCTGGCACAGACACAGGACTGTTCCAGGTGCTTGAGCTGCGGTTTAAACTAGCAGCGCTGATACCGCTTGGCCTCTTGCAGAGGCTTTGAGGGCCGTGTGTCTCGAGTGCAGGGCAACTCCCGGGTGGTTCCAGCCACGATCCCTTTGGCGTCTGAGTTCTGGGGGGGCTGGAGCTGGCTCCGGGCTCTGCGGCGGATGCTTCAGGTTTAAACTGCTCTCAGCTGTGTCTGTGCGAGATGCTGTAATGCCTCGGGCACCCGAGAGAGAGCAGAGCGATGGACTGATCCTCCCCTCTCATTTACCTGCTGCGCTCAGCCGACGCGTAGGCAGAGCTTTGTCGCAGGCCGAACTCGCGACTCAGTGCGCTGCTCGGTCCGAGACGATGTGCCAGCAGCTCTTGTCGTTTAAACTGATTTTGGTAGCACCGAGTAGTTCAAATGGTTTCCGTCCAACACGAGTTCTCGATTCTCCTGCACCTTTTAGAGTGCTGTGCTGGGATGTGACTTTAAACCTCTGCTTCTGAATGATTTGTAGTGACACGTTAAGTACTGAATGGGCGAAATTTCTTCCAGCGTGATTTTCTGGAGTTCTTATGCGTGTTTCAGGGTGCTGTCTGTGTACGACTAAAATATCTTCTCAAAGCATTCAAGTGGGCAGAATTTTATCTGCTGCTTGAAAATGAGCGTAGCTCTCCTGCGATACACGGATCCGGAGCTGCGTTATCCAGCAGGCCTGGATTCTCGTCTAGTAGCTCTTCCCTTCTGGATCTTGGTACATTCTTAGGCCGGAGAAGGTAGGAAAGCAATGCAGGATGTGACATTTGGTGTCGGATGTCTCTTGCCTTGGGCTGTACGGACGCAGTGCTCCTGGGTTGGAGGTACTGTGTTGGCATCTCCGAAAAAAAGGCAAAAGCAGGCTCAGATTCTTGGTCTTTAAGAGCTAAATGGTGTTTTTCTCTGCTGAGGACAGCGTTAACCCTACTGTCCTGGCTGCATTTCAGCTTGACTTGTTTTACAGATGCAGAATAGCTTCTCTCCGCAGCAGCTGTCACGGACACAAGATTTTTCGCTTTCTCTCTTAATGTCGTGCAGCATTAGCAAGTACCAGGCTGGGCTTTCCAGATGCCCCCTGGGACCGCGCGAGTAAAGCGCAGTGCCAGGAGGAAAAGGGACTTGCCTAGGGTTGTACAGAGTAATAAAATGAAGCTAGGACTCGGGGGCTCTGGCTGCTCACACCACTTCTCACTAGATGCCTGTGCAACCCGAAAATATTTTAGCAATAGTAAGGTTCCAGGTGTATACGGGCTGTTGGGAAAGGGGAGCGGTGACTGTGACAAGCTGCCGAGGTCTGCGGTGACAGAGGTGTTTGCCCTCCTTAGGGCGCCTTGAAATCAGCTGCGGTTTTCAGACTGGAGACTGACTTTGTTTTTCTTTGGCAGTGCTGGTTATATTGAATCACTACTTAGCGTTCCAGTACTTTGCTGAAGAGTATTACCTGTTCTCTGAGGTAAGAGACTCCTTGTGGAAGGAGCTGATTTAATCCCTTATTCTTCCGAGCAGCGTGTGGCTGTAGGCTGGTGGGAAGGGGAGAAGAGGAAAATGGGTTTCTGCCCCTTTTTCAGGCAGCTATGAGACACGCTGAGAGTATTTTTCTCACAACTTCTCTGGAGGTTTTCTCTGCTTGTTCCCTTAGATGTCCCGGGGAAGCTCCAGTGTCTTTCCTGGAGCCCTTGAGTGTGGACTTGGTGCTTTCTCAGCCCACTGAAGGGCAGAAATATTGACACGGACTTTTTTTCTGAAGTGCTGCAAGTTAGGAAAAGTAGAAAAAGAATTTTTTTTCAAGCTGAACACAAATCACTTCCCTTTTGGAATAATCGCTCCTCACTCTTTTTGTGTCTCTGATGTCCTGACTCAACTGTCTCACCACCCTCACGCCTACCAAGGGAGATTAAGACCCAGATTCTCAAAGGGGCCTGTCTGTTTTGGCCCAGCAGTAGCTGCCACTTAATGGAAGTTAGGGAAAAAAAAGCCACTATGAAATTTAACACTTTTTCGGTATTTCAATGCACAAGGAAGCTGCTGTGCAACTGTAACAGATCATCACCTCTTGGCAGTAAAATAGGTCAGAGCTGGTCAGTACTCTCATAACCAGCAATTTGGGTGCTCTTGTGAGTGATGCTAAATTAATGTCCTGCCCTGGGACCCCCCATTGCGGTGGGAGCAAACCTGACTGTTACTTTTAGTCCCAGGGAGGTATGAGGAGGATTTCTCTCGAGGGGGTCTGATAGAAACCCGTGGTCTACAGTGTAGAGGCACAACTTGGAGTGGTCATCTGGACTCTCCCTCAATGAGTGCAGGAGCCAGAGCGTGGTTCAGTTCCCCATCTCGGCTGTGGGAGCTCGGCAGGGCTCACAAAACAAAAGCAGACTGACTTGTTAGCGCGGGAAGCTGGAGGCAGCGTTCCAGATGTGCCCACGGATCGGGCCCAGTGGGGTGGTTTTTCTGCGAAGCAACAGATCTGCATGAGGTCTGAGTCAGCGGGGAGGCCGCTCTCCCGGTCTCCCTCCCATCTGCGGGGTTCCCGTCGCAGGGCAGCCGGAGATCGCGCGAAGCAGGGAGCAGTTCTCGGCTGGGCCCCTGGGATGCGGCCCATTTGCGGTTTACTCTGGGGGTAGGAAGGAGGGGGTGGATCAGACGTGCCGGTTTTGCCGTTCTCCAACTGGACTACGGCAGCACCGCAAGTTGAGGGCATCTACCCACAGGAGAGGTCAGGGTGAAGGGCCGTTGAGTGAGCGACCGAGTGCTGCAGAGGGTCTGCCGTGACTTGGCTTTCACCGCTTCTCTTGCTGTGCCTGCAGGTTCTCGCCTACTTCACGTTCTGCCTGTGGTTAATTCCCTTTGCTTTTTTCGTGTCCTTGTCGGCCGGAGAGAACGTCCTGCCTTCCACAGTGCAGCCTGGAGGTGAGTGCTTCTGCAGTCCTGACAAACGGACGAGGGAAGAGGGGGCAGCTCAAGCCAGGTTGGGTAAGTCCTTCCAAAAGCGAAGGAAGGAAAGGGATGCTTCTACCATGTCTGCCGGGTGGGGGATGAATGAGTAGAAGGAGAGGTGTTCTGAGTTTATGTCTGATTCTGTGATGATGGTGCTGCATCTCTCTAGTCCTGGGGCCTGTAGCCTTCGTTGGACTCTCCCTTCATGCTACAGCTGAAGAAGGATTTGAGCTACCTATGAGTGGCTTGCTGGAACATTCAGATAGGTCAGATTTGAGCAAACATGAAAATATAGAGCTTTAGAGGTGGCTGGTGTGTTGCCCTGGAATCAGATGATCTGTCCTGGAGCTGTCTTGACAGTGGTTTTGTGTTTGTTCTCCTCTTCCCTCCACAGATGACGTGGTCTCCAATTACTTCACGAAGGGAAAGAGGGGCAAGCGCTCTGGTATCCTCCTCATCTTCTCTTTCATCAAGGAGGCCATCCTGCCCAGCCGACAGAAGATATATTGAGCCCCGCACGCAGGCGGCGTCGGCGGTGGTGAAGGAGCGGGGCAGACCCATGCTGTGCAGAGGGCTGCGTGACAGCGCTGTCCCCAAGCCTCACCTGAACCCTCCTCGATGTCTCTTCAAGGGATTTTGCTAGGAGCGTATAAACTGTGCAACGGCTGGAGGTGCCAGCAGCGCTGGACAGACGTGCGGGGAGGGCTCGCACTTCTCCGCGCGGAGGCGGGAGGTTGCCTTTTTATACGGCTCTGCTGATCCCCTGGGACTGTTTGCAAGGAGGATGTTTGGTTCCAGCTGGATGCGAGGAGGGTCCGACCTCCTGGAGCTGTGCATCCCGCTCAGAGACCTGTGAGGCATTGTCATCTGCTCTTATTTAAAGCCAGAAGTCTTTGTATGATGTAGTTTGGCTGTGGGAAAACATTCCCTCGGTATCGCGGCGGAACACAGTTGACATTTAACTGAGGTTTACACAGAGCCATGAATTAAAAAAAAGAATAAAGTAACCAAACTCTTGAACTCCCACATGTTCACGTCTGGAAGTCTGCCAGCGCTGGAGGATGCTGGCGTCCCACCGCACTTGTTTGCCGCACAGCACGCGTCCGCGATGTGAATGCGATGACGAGGGCCAGCCGGTACCTGGGCACAGAAGTGCTGCTCGGCCTCGCGTCTCCCGAGGGTGGCCAGGCTGTTAATCTCGCGCTGCTCTCTGATGCTGTAGGAAGGTGACCTGGAAGGACTTTCTATCACTTTTTGGTTTTTGTTTCTTTTTTAATATTGGAATTGCCCACTTTTGTCTTCTCTGGTTTTGCTGGAAGCCTCCCTGAATGGCCTGGAAGCTGCGGTAGTGCTTGCTGTTTGATCAAGGCATTGGGAAGCTGCGTTGCTCAGAGAACAATTCTCCATTTAACATGAATAGGTGTCGGGAGAGGAGGAAACAACAGCGATCACCTCAGTCTCCGCTGGGTTTCATTCGCTTGGCCCTTGCAGTGCCACCAAACTCGCCAGACCTCCAAAATTTCCAAAAGAAAAATAGTAGATGACGCTGCTGAGAAGGAGGTGGGAAACCTTGTTCTTGTTCCTTCTCATAAAAAATCCATTTTTTTTTCCTTTTTGTGTTTCTTTATTGGTCACCTTCAGTCTGTGCCAGAAGTAAATCTCTCCACGTTAACCAGGAGCCAAGGCTGTTTGTGGCAGTAGCTCCCCTGCTCTAGCAGCTCGGCTGTGGTCCTGAAAGGCTTTTTGAGGCGTCTGCGCGGAAAATGGATTGTTTTCTCCCACGGTCAGTCGTGGCTTAAGGCAAAGATGGGACGCTCAATCCCTTGACGCACAACCTTCCTCCGTACGTCAAGAACTCCACCTCCCTGGGTTTGTTTAGGGGGTCCACTAACACTAGTGTCTGTTCTTGCGCTGAGTTTAATAGAAGTGTGATTTCTGTTTGAGAGCCACTCTTCTGTTTAATAAAGGCTGTAGGTGAAGTTTGCCTTATTATCCGAGAAGCTGGATGAGGTGGTGTCCGTCTCCCTCTCTCCATCTTTCAGCCCCCAAGCCGAATCCATCGGCGCCTGCTGCAGGAGCCTGCGTGACATGAGGAAACTGCCTTCTGTGTGTGCTGTGATTTTTATTTATTTCTCTTTTAAAAAAAAAAAATAAATAGTGGAAAATGAGAGAACTACCAAGAGGACCTGCGGGCTCCAGAAGCACGTCGCAGTGAGATCTTGAGAGACGTTAATCAATGCAGCCTGTGCTCTAAGAGCATTTGTTACCAGAAATATGTTTTCAGTGCAGAGAAGCTCTTGAATATAAGCTGGCCCTTTTTCTATTAATAGGGGCACTGGAAGTAAAGATGAATGATTAATAGTGGGTAAAACATGCAGAAAGAAGACACCAGGGCAGGTGTGGAGTAGAGCCGAGGAGGTGAGAAGCGATGCGAGAGAACCGTCAGCCTTGCCCGCAGCACTGTAGAAAGCTCTTGGAAAAAGCTGGTCCCTCGGCTCTGGTGCCTTGTTGCAGTTTTCCCTCAAGGCCACAGGGTGGGGGACGAAGGACCCGGCTCCTCGTTTCCCACGGGAGCCCCTCGGTGGATTTAGGTAGGCTTTCCCTGTTCCTTTGGAGCGCCGGCGTAGCTGCCGCCGTAGGGGTGCACGCTCTAATTTCAGGGTTCAGCTGAGACACGAGGTTGCTCCCCCGTCTGCCTGTTGTCACCGTGCTGCTCTCCCTGCAGAGCCGAAGTTCAGCTTGCTGGAGTGTGCGGGGGCAAAGCAGAGCTTCAAATTCCTCATCTGCCCAGGCAGCCTCTCCCTCCTCCTCCTCGTTTATAAGCAGCAGCACCAGCATGCAGTCCGGATGCTTTTTGCTCACTTAACCTGATGGATAGGTCTAAACTTGCCTATGTTTAGGCTGAGAAATAGATTTCCAGCCATTTCCCTTTATTCTCTTGGGTGGGAGAAGCAGGGCAGAATCTGGCTGCCGTTGAGAGGGCACCGGAGGGATTTGAGGCCACGGCGCCTGTGGTCGTAGGGAGCGGGATGTGACATGCCAGGAAGTTCCTTCCAGCCCTGTGTTCACAGCTGTGCTTCAAACTGTGTTTAACAGTTTCCATTGCCTCAGGCGCAACCAGATGGGCAAGAGAAAGCGTTGCAAAATGACAGCAGGGACCCGCTGACCACGGAAATGCCGAAGGTGCAAAGCCCCTGCGTAGGTGGGATGCTCTACCTGCAGGACATGGCTCTGCTGCCCATTCGCTCCCCAACCTCAAGGCAGGTGTTAAGTGCTACGAGCGTAAGTTTAGTTTCTGTCGCTCTGAACGTGCTGCTGGAGGCAGGGGAAACGGGCCAGGCGCCCTGGAAAGCAGTCGCTGCCGCGATGGGAAGAGCAGGACACGCTGGAGGGCTGGCCCGGAGGTCTGGGCCCTTCTTCCCGGGGGGCACAGGAACAGCAGAGCCCCCAAATCTCCTGCACCACTGAGCAGGTGAATTGGATGTAAATAGGGAAGATCAGTAGCTATAACAGCTCTTCCACTGAGTCTCTTTAGTCCTCGTGTCCTGTTCACTTAACCGGAAAACTAGGGTAGATTATGTTGTATTTTTACAGATGACAAGTCCATTTCTCCCGGATAATGCTTGTGATGGTATGGTGTTTGAGACGTTAATGAAACATACTTCTCTCAGGTGGAGCGGATTAAGATAAAAATCTCATCTTGGAATTACAGCAAGCAAAACCATATGAATATTTAAAAGGCGAGCATCAGAAAAAGCCCCGCGGAAGGCTCCAGCTGTGTGAGGGGAAGATCACATTACAGGGGCTGATTCTGAACGGTGCTGGGCCTTCTCCTTCCCCCTTAAGTTACTGGGGGGGAGACAGTACGTGGTTCAGTTAGGAGGTATTTGGGCCGCTTCCCCGCGGGGATGGGGCGCAGGCGTGGGTTGGCCTCGTGAAAACGCACCTTCTCGCGGGAGCCCGGCTGGTGCGGGGCCACTGCCTTCTCCTCAGCCAGCTAGGAAATGCTGCCTCCTTCCAAATTTCCCGTTCCTCCTGCCATAAAATACAAGGGCCCAAGGAAGCCTGGTAAATGGGACGTTAAATCTCTCGTCATTCACGTGGACGAGGCAACGATACTTCAGCGTGCAACCACAGTGTTTGCAAGAAGTTCTAGTTTAAAAGGAAAAGTGTGAGCTACCATTTAAGTATTTAAGAGTCATGTACGTTAAAACACACGGCTGAAACAGCTGGTGTCTTTTTGCGTGGCGTCTTTCTGCAATTCTTCCATCGGTGCTGCAGATCATCTGTCGCTCTGCTGTCTGCTGCAGCGGTGAGGGCAAGTCGGGTGGACTGTGGACCCAGCAGCGCCAACGCGACACGGCCCTTGGCCCTTGGCCCTTGGCCGTGTCACGTGCTTGCGCCCAGCTCGTGGGTTCCCCCCACAGGCGACCTCCCTTCGGAGAGACGAAGCGAGTCCCGAACCCTGCGAGCTGCCTGAGCTGCCGGGCTCGCGGGGCTGTGGTCATCGGCACCAAGTCCGGCTGGAGGCCGGTCGCTAGCGGTGCTCCCCGGGGGTCCGTACTGGGGCAATGGGACCGAGGGCACCCTCAGCACGTTCGCAGGTGATGCAAAGCTGGGAGGGCTGTGCCCCATCCAGAGGGACCTTGACAGGCTGGAGAGCTGGGCAGAGAGGAACCTCATGAAGGTCAACGAAAGGGAGTGCAGGGTCCTGCACCTAGGGAGGAATAAGCCCATGCACCAGGACAGGTTAAGGGTTGACCTGCTGGAGAGCAGCTCTGCAGAGAAGGACCTTGGGGGTCCTGGTGGACAAGTTAACCATGAGCCAGCAGTGTGCCCTCATGGCCAAGAAGGCCAATGGTATCCTGGGTTGCATGAGGAAGAGCATTGCCAGCAGGTCGAGGGAGGTGATCCTGCCCCTCTACTCAGCCCTGGTGTGGCCACACGTGGAGTACTGTGTCCAGTTCTGGGCTCCCCAGTACAAGAGGGACATGGCACTACTGGAGAGGGTCCAGCGAAGGGCTACTGAGATGATGAAGGGACTGGAGCATCCCTCATGTGAGGAAAGGCTGAGAGAGCTGGGACTGTTCAGCCTGGAGAAGAGACGGCTCAGGGGGGATCTTAGCAATGACTGGCTCTCAGAGATTCTTGCTGCACGAGTGAAACTGGTTATTCATCTGGAGGCCAAGCGTGTTGCCTGCAGCATCCCGCCCGTAGCGAGGAGAACCGTCTCCTGGGAGCAGCGCGCTCAGCCCCTCGATGAGCCCAGTGCCGGGTTCAGGCTGGAGCAGGCATTGATTTTTATGGGTCTTTGGAGGGTGCAATCAAGAGAGAGGAATTCATTCGATAGCGAGCGGGTAGGAAGAGCGCACGGCGTGGCATTAAGAAAGGGCACGCTGCAAATGAGTAACAGGTTCAGACCGTGACATTTCCCAGGCAGCGGGAGCGCAGGAGGTCATACGGCTCCAAACGGGTGCCCCGGGCGAGTGGAAAACAAGGAGCAAGGCAAAATCGGTAGGGATCGAAACAGATCTTGCTGATAGTTCAACGATGGATGGGACAGTTTTGCCCAAAAGGTGGTGGGTTCCTTGCCATGGGAATCACCTGAAAAGCCCGGTCTGGAGAAATTCTGCTTCACAAGAGGCAAGAGCTGGACCCCCGTGGTCTTCCCTCCATGTCCTCTAAAGGACTGGGGGCCAGCCTGGCTCCCCGCTCGTTTCTGGGGCTGGGAACTGGGAACCAAAGACAGCGGAGCCCACCGAGCCGTCCCCCGTGCTCTTACCTCCTTTCTCGGTAAGAGGATCTGCTCAACAAGCTGACATCCATCCTTCGTACCTCACACAAGCAGCATCGCTCTCGTCTCGTTTCCACACGGCGTCCTTCAGGTGTCTAGAGAATCACAAGACCAGGATGAGAGATGTTCAGTAATTAGAGAGAGAAGCTTCTTGCCTTAAATATTTTAGTTAAAGTCGTGCAGACCTTCAAGAATGAGAAAGAGACTGTATAAAAAAGCACGCAGATGAAGAGCTGCTGCAGCCCAGCAAAGCGCGGTGGCCATCCGCACGGAGGTGTCCTGCAGCCACCAGAGACGACTTCTGGAGAGGGACTTGCCCTCTCCTCTGGTTTGTAGAAAAAAGCTCTTTCTTTCTCTGACCGTACCCAGTGGTCAGCAGAGCAGCTTTCATCCGATGGGTTTTGCGGCATGTCCTTATTCCTTTGGGCCATCCGAGCGGAACGAGAGCATTTGCTCTGATACCAGACAGCTCTTTAATTAGCCCAAAAAGGCATAATGAGATCATTGCCTGGAAGGGGAAGCTACATAAATTCAGACTACAAATAAGGCATAAATTTTTAACACAGAAGAGAATTAAGTACCAGGAGGAAGCGCGGTGGATGCCTTCCCCAGCCGGGAGGGAGAGCTCGGGCGAAGCGGCAGTCGCGGCGCGGGTGGTCGCGGCCCCGGGGTGGCTCCAGCCGACCTTCATCTCCGTGCTGTGGCCATGCCGGGGGCCCAGGCTTTGCTAGCTGCTGTGGGCTTGCCCAAAATAACCCCTTCTTCACCCGTAGCACGGCCCAGCGTCGCCCAGCCTGGGCGCCCTTCGCCAGCCGCCTTGCAGAGCAGCGTCCCGCTGGGCTTCCTTTGGCTGAAAACACCCCGATTGCCCTCAAAACTGGCGTTTACCCATCCTGACCACTCATGGTAAGATTTTTCATGCACTCGGCTTTGTCCGCTATTTAGCGGCCAGAAGAGGACGACGTGCCCAGGGAGCTGCCTGCTTCATCTCCAGTCCCACAGGACGGGGCTTCCAGCCCTTTTTTAGGGAGACGAGCAAACCTTGGTGCCTTTTCCAACAGCAACTGGTGGGGAAGAAGCTCGGTGAATCTCTTCCCATCTTGCTCACATGGGAATTTCCACCGGG
>NW_020449586.1:268979-279848 GCF_003343035.1 Apteryx rowi | reverse complement strand
ATCGGGGCTGCAAGGACACCCAGCTCTTCAGCTTTCACTGAAATCAGTGGATTTACGGACTTTCAGTGCTTCTTGCATGACGACGCGGTGGGTTTTCGCTGCGTGCTTTCAGTGCCCAGTGGAAATCACGAGCAGAAGCTGAACGGCTTTATCGCAAGCTGCCATAAATGAGGCAGGCTCCTGCGTGCAGCCGAGTGCAGTTACGCGCCGTATAACATTACAGTTGTATCCGAGCTATAAAAAGCACTAATTTTCGCAGCAGGACCATTTGGTGGCGAAGAAGGAAGCATTTCATGAGATCGTGCTCGCAGCAAAACAGCTCTGCATTTCTTCAGCGTGAGTCGCCCACCGGCCCCGGATGAGCCTCAAGACGCAGAGTTTCCCCCAGAAAACCAGGCGTCGTGCTGGGACCTTGACTTCAAACCTGCTTTGGGCAACCGAGGCTTTTCCTCTGCCTCCAGGAGGTTTTGGCTCGGCCCAGGCGATGCTCCCTGCCACCAGAAGCTTCGCCTGCACGAGGGGGGCATTGCCCGAGCGGAGGGCAAAGCTTGGCCGATCCTCACCCCCTTCTGCAACACCAATAGCAAAAAAAAAACCAACCCTAAACCCATAATAGCAAAGAATAATAATAGCAGATGCAACCCGCAACGCCGAGCTGGGGCCAGGCTGTCTCTCCTTCCCCCTCCCAGCGCACAGTGTTGCAGCCGTCCTGCCGTCGCGGCAGACCCTCCTCCCCGCGCCGAGCCGGGCGCCGCTCGCTTCCAGCCCCGGCCTTGGAAAACGGGGTGAAATCCCCCTTCCCTGGCAGGAAGGTGCAGCCCCAGGCGCCACGCGCTGCGATACCCCGCGGGGCCGGAGGGCTCCTCATTGCCACGCACCTAAACACAGCGCCAAAGCTGTTGGGAAAGAACTGCCCTCGCTGAGCAGCTACGTATCCCTGGGTATCTCCCCAGGGAATTATATACCTGGAATCGGGACTAAAACGTGGGGCTGGATGGTTCAGAGCAGGGGTTTTGCTGGGGGCAGCTGCGACCCCCGGCGCGAGCGTCCCTCCCGCAGCCCCACGAAAAGCAGATCTGTCCGACCTGCTCGATAGTCTCGGAGCTAGCAGCTAGAAAAAAAAGGGCAAAAAACATCTCCTACGGATCTGCGGACTCAAAAGCAAGCTTACGCTTAAATGCCTCGTCAATCAGAGGAACCGGGATCCGCGAGCTCTCTGCAGACCCAGCCTGAGAACTGATTGTTGGACACGGACCTTTCTCAGCTCTGTTGCAGCTTCGAATTGGAAAGATCCCTTTGATGGGTGTCTGGTGGACCAGAAACGACCTGCACTGGGCCAGGAACGTTATCCCACAACCGTGTGTGGGCTCATCGGATCCAGAAGGAGAGGGAAGAGCGATCCTGGTCCCCCCGAGCCTCCTGAGCCGGGCTGTGGGCATGCTACACCCGCCAAGGACCAGCTATTCCTGGGGCAAATCCAGGATGGAGTGTGGGTTAGCTGGCTCCTTCGGAAAAGCTGAGAAGGGATGCAATTTAGCTTGGCCGTCGCCACAACCGTGCAGGTGTTTCTGCCAACTCTGAGGTTTTTTTTCCTTCGCCAGAAGCAAAATGTTCTTCTGGTCTGGGTTTAGCTAAGCTTTTCAGGTCGCTTTTTGCTCCCTTCATCCAGGTTAACGTCTCAGGGGAAGACGTGGCTTTGGCATGAAAAGCCAAGGAGCTGCGGTGGGAAAAGAATAAAAATCACCAGCTGGCGTTTCTGCAGGGAAGCGTTTATCAGGGCACAGATAAAAGAGATTTTCCTGCTCTTGGTTCCTTCAGCCCCTTTTCGGGGTGACAGGATTTGACCCAAATGCATGGCTCATCTAGGCCTCCTTCGCTCCTGGGAATCCCAAGGGAGACCCCAAAGCCTGCAGAAGAGGGTGGTCACGCTGCTCCCCATCTCTGCAGACCTCCAGTCCAGACCAGCCTGGTCACCAGTCCTGGGTCTGCTGCCCACCCACCAGGTAGGGCCAGGAGTTTTCCAGGTTGCTTCACTGCCAACGGAAAGGAGGGATCATGCCCTCTCCTGAGCCACCAGCGGCACCTGCTTATGGGACGCTTAAGTCTTCCCACGCTGGTGGGAAGGAGCTGACGGACGTCGGCAAGGGAAGGGGACAGCACGCGGGCGGTCGCCCATGCAGGAGCCACGGTGCGGGCAGGAGAGCTTGCCCATCCGAAGAGCGGCTCGGTGCCGGCGGGACGATGGGCGCCCTGCTACGGTCCTGCTGGCCCAGGACCAGCTGGCAGCAGCCCTCCGTGTTTCCCCCCGTACATCCAAGCCCGGTTTCACACGCAGAGCTGAGCGGCCGCAAAGGAGCCGGCGGAGGAGTCGGGGCTCTGCCCGCAACATGCTCCATCCCGTCCCATCCCGTCCCCACCACCCCGTCCGCCACGGTGGTGGCCCCCCAGTCCCTTGCCCGGCCAAATTACCCCGCGGGACAGCTGAGACGGAGCAAGCAAACGCGGGGCGTGGGGGAGCCCAGCGTGGCCTCGCTTTTAATTAAAGCGCAGGAGGATACAGGTGGTTAGAAAACCGGCGTAACAGCCCGCAGCAGATGATGTCCTCAAGGCAACGCCCGCCTGCCGTTGTCCCTGCCTTGCCTTTCCAGCGCATTCATCCGTGTTTAGGGAGAAGCAGCTCAAGTTTGTCCTCTCCCACCCGGATGAGCCCTGCAGTGACCTTGCTTCGGACTTGCTTCTTCAGCTCTCGTCATCTCCTCGCTGCTCCGAACGCCGCCCATCAGACGAAAGAAGTACTTTCTTGAATCTCTAGCAAACTTCTGCTCCGGAGGTGATTTTTTTTGAGCTGTCTGCTGGGCTGGCAGAGAGGTGGCACCGTCCTGCAGCCCTGGAGGACACGTCCAGGCAGAGACGCCCGGGGAGGCGGCAGCTTGCGGGGTGGCTGTTTCTTTGCTTTTCGTGGTCTCCCTAAGCGGTACGGACAGGTTGCTCTTCTCCTCCGACTTCTTGCAGACGCGTTTTTGCGGAAGGGCTGGCTTTCGGGTGGCTCCTTCTACGCCGGCTTGAACCTTCCCTCGACCAAGCGGACGGTGGGCCGGTTCTTCGGGAGGCTTCCCGCTGACCTGGGTCGGAAGCGGACCGCGTCGCCGTTCTCCTGCGAGCTCCTGGTGGACGGAGCCGCGCGCACGGCGCCGTCCCCTGCGGACAAACGGACAGGGACAGCACGTGGGGAAGGGCAACACGACCTCGGGGAGCGGGGCACGGAGAGCAGGGCAGAGCCCGCCGGGACGTGGGGACCTGCCGGCGCCCGGGAGCGGGCTAGTGGGAGATGGGGACAGGGAGGACCTTGGTGCATCAAGCTCGCGGTTTGGGACTGGGGACGCGTGCAGGTGTCACCCCCTGAGCTAATCCCCAGGGAAGCTCCTGCCCCTGGGAGGCTCCAACCTGTCCTGCTTCTCGCAGGTGAGACAAATCTCACCACGAAGCAGGGTCACCCGTAAGTACCCCGTGCCCTTTCCAGTGCCCCGAGTGCCCCAGACACACGCATGGGGCTGGCAGAGGTGACACGGGACCTACGGGAGCCACCTGGAGCATCCGAGGGGGTGGATAATCCCTGCTCGGGCACCCGAAGCGCATCCCTGGTGGGATGCAGCGGGCTGGGTGCAGCCGGCACCGAGGGGTGCACCAAGGGGTGAGAGCGCTTTGGCTCACCCCAAAGCGGTGACCCACATTTGGGGAGCCCTCGGCGCCCCTGACCGCACGCACCGGTCTCACGGGGCGTACGGGGAGCTGCGGCACGTCGGGAGGGCTCTGAGCCGCGCGGACCGGCCCCGCACGGACGATGCATTAAAACCGAGGGAGCTCTTCCCAAAGGGATGATCCGGAGGCTCATCCAGATGCTGGCAGCCCAGACCAAGCCCCCCACGTCCCCTCTGCACCAACCCCGACCCCGTACCAGGGCGAGAAGGGCTCCCCGCACCCGGAGCCTGCGCAGGGCTCCCGGCGGTGGCGGCGGCTGGCTCGGAGCCGGGCAGCGAGGCCGGAGCGGACGCGGAGGAGTCCAGCGCCTTGCGTCGCCGCTGCAGGATGGAGTCCAGCTGGCTGTCCCTGCCCTTCACGCTGCTCTTCCGCCAGCTCGGCGTCCTGCTCATCTTCCTCATGGTGCCCTAGGAAATGACAGCCGAGACGCTGACGTCGGGATGTCCGGACCGTCCCAGAGACCCCCAAGGGGCAAATACCGCGACCGACCCCTGCCTGCAGCCCTGCACGGCCAGAGCGTCGCTGGATGCTGCTGGGGAGATGCCCACCAGCCCCGGCACTAACGACGCGGCTCCGTTAGCGCGGCAGGCGCGCGTCCGCCGGCGAGGGACCGGTTGTGTGCGTGCAGGTGGTGCTGCACGTCCGAGCCCGGGCAGACCTAGCGCAGCCCACGCGGGGCTGCTGCAAACGGTTGCAAAGGCATCGAGGTTCTTTGCACGATGCAAAAGTCAGCTTGGGGAAGGGCCCGGCGCCAAGGTGCGCGGCGCGGGGACAGGGAAGGTCCCATCTGTGCTGGTTTTGCCCCGGGGCTGGGGACGGCGATGCTCACCAGGATGCTCCGCAGCTCCATCGCGGCGCTCTTCCGCTTGCCGGCCGCTGCGGACGGACCCTGCGGAGGACGGGAGGAGATGCAACCGCGTCCGGCCATCCCGTCGGGTCCTGGGGGTGAAGGACCCCCCCTTCCCAYGCCTTGGGACAGGCAACGCTGCCACGGCTCAGAGCTACCTGCCCTATAAACCCAACCCGCAAGGTGCAAGACCCCGTCCTCGCTCCCCTTTCCTTCAACATCAGTCCCTAAAAGGGGGCACAGGGAGTTGGATGCTGCCGGGAGCAGACGATGCCCCAACCCCGCTGAGTCCCGGGGCTCGCCGGACACCCGGAGACGTTCCCCCATGGGACAGGGGATGTCTGGAAGGGGCCAATGCTGGGACCCTGCGTACCTGGCCCGGGGGCGCCCGCTCCTTCGCCGACCTCAGGACCACCCCRCTCTTTATCCGGTCCATCATCTCCTGCACGGCTCGAGCTTTGACRTCGTCAGCATCCGGCTTGCCTGCGCGGAGGGAGGGAGAGAGGGAGGCGAGTGGGTGCTTTGAGCGGGTTCTTGGGGAGGGGGGGGCCACGCTGAGACCCCACGCACCTCGTGGCAGGTCTCGGGGGCCCTGCCGGAGGACGCCGCGGCGCCGGGCACCCTCGGGTGCAGCGGGGCGGCCAGACTCACCGCGTTTCCCGTTTGCCAGCCCTTTCCTCTGCCGGATCGCCGAGAGGGGGCTGGAAAGCAGAGAGGAGCCTGAGTGCCCGGCCCCCACCCCCCCCCAAAATCGCCTGGCTCCCGCTGCCTCTGCCCCGTCGCGGGGCAGCAAAAAGCAATAAGCAAAGTCCTGCCAGCTCGTATCCTCCTGCCTGCACGGCCTCAGCGTGGGCAAGGACCCGCCTGGGCACCCCCAGCCCCCCCCCCTCCATGTGCAGCGTTGGACCTTCTGCATCTACCCCTGCTGCTCCGGCAGCTCCCGGGCTGGCTGCGGGGCCGACCGGGGACACCAGCGCCGCCGGCGCTTACTCCACGGGGACGGCGGGTCCCGGCGGTGGCAGCGGTGGTGGCGGCGGTGGTGGCGGTGGTGGTGGCGGTGACGGCACAGCCGGCTCCAGGGGGTCGGTCCGCGACGGCAGCGTCTCCTCCAGCGCCCGCACTGCAACGGGAGGCGGCGGGCGCCGGTGGTTAGCGAGAGCGGCGCAGGGTGCCGGGGACGGCGAGCGGCACCGGCGCAGGGAGCCGGGGGGGGGGGGGCACCGCGGGCATCCGGCCACCTTTTTGCTCCAGCTCCGCGAGCTGCTTCTGGGCTTCGTGCAGCCGCCGCCGCAGCCGCCCGTTCTCCTCCTCCGCCGCGGCCAGAGCAGCTCGGGCCGCGTCCAGCTCCTCCCGCTCCGGTCTCGTCTCCAGCTGCTCCTCCAGCGTCTTCACCTGCGGGAGCACGTGGGGCAGAGGCAGGGCGAACCGGCGCCTTCCCCGAATCCAGCCCCCGTTGAGGACACGGCTCCCGGGAGAGCCGCGGAGGGGGCGGCGGCGGCGGCGGCGGCGGGACCCCCACCTCCCCCCAAAAAAAACCTGCCGCTGATGCTCCTGCTTGGCTTCCTCCAGCAGGCGGGTGAGGTTGCCCACGTCCTCCAGGGCCCGGAGCAGCTGCGCGTTGGGTCCCACGCTCTGCATCAGGATGCTGCTCTGCCTGTTGGCTTCCTTCTTCTCCACCAGCATCTGCCCGAGGCGCCGGGAGGGATCAGAGGGGGACGGACCCCCCCCCCCCCTCCTCCGCCCACCCCGCGGGGTAAAAACGCCCCCGCTGCAAGGACGAATCGCCCCTTCCTCTGCGCCGGGGCCAAGGCACGGGGTTTTACGCAGCGGGGCGCTCCGCTTTTGGGGGCAGCTCGTGTCCGTCCATCTCCCCCCGGCTCCGCTTGCAAGCCGCCGGCGAGCCCCGCGGCCCGGCCGTACCTGGTGGGCGAAGGCTTCGGCGTGCAGCCGCAGCTCCTGCTCCAGCTCCAGCTGCTGCACTGCCTCGCGGTAATCCTGCGTGACGATCTGCGACGCTGCCGGGGGGGACGGGGACAGCGGGGACTCAGCTCGGGCCGGCCGATGGCACCGCACGGCCAAGGAGGGGGGGGGCTCGCCGCAGCGCTCGCTCCCGCTCACCTCTCTTGAAGGACTTCAGAGCCCGCTGGTTCCTGTCCAGCGTCGCCCGCAGCGTCTGCTTCTCCCCGTTTTCCCTCTCCAGCTGCAGCGCAGGACACGCTCCTAGCGCCCGGCTCAGCCCGGCGGGTCCCACTGTGCCCGGCCCGACCCCCCCCCCGCCTCCAGCCACCGGGAACACAGCGGCTGCCTGCCGGGGAAGGATCCGCCGGGAAAGGGGGGGGTGTCTGCTCCCCAAAACGACTGTGCACAGCTCCAGGTGCAGCCGGGAGCCGGAGGGTCCGGCTCGGAGCCGAGGTTGCCCATCTCGGGGCTGCCGGCCGGTACCTGCTCCTGCAGCTCCCTGTTGCGGCTCTGCAGCTCCCGAACCTCCGCGGTGAGATCCTTCTTCTCCGCCAGCAGCCGGGAGAGCCTCTCCTGCAGGTCTTGGAGCCAAAGCCGGAGAAACAGCGTGGGAAAAGGGGACGGCAGCCCCCAGCCCCGCCGCGGCTCCCGCGCCAAATCCCGGGGGCTAATCCCAGCTAGCGGGGGGCTGTAGCAAGCCCCATCCCACGCTGGGTGTCCCCAGGCCCTTCCTGGCCCTGTCACCAGTGACCTCGTTGGAAGTCAGTTCCGGGAGCTGAGCCGGGGGGGGGAACATTAACCCGGCAGAAATCACGTTGAGTTTTCCAGTGGTTTGTGGAGCAGCAGGGCTGTGCTCAGGGATTCAGCCCTAAGGGATGCAACATCCCCTGGATGGGGGTTACCACTGGAGCGGAATGACGCCCCGGCCCGGCCCCAGCTCTGAGCTGAGCCATAACGACGGGAAAGTCAGCAGAAACGCTGAGCATGGAAAAAGAGGATGGAAAAGAAGAAGTTTGGGCAGCGGTGTTTTCATTTCATCTTTTTTTTTTTTTCCCCGGTATCGTTTTCTTTTCGCTAACCYGCAACGAGGCCAGGACACAAAGCGAAACCGCGGGACCAAACCGGGCTACGTTTAGGTGACACCGGGCCCAAGGGAGACGGAAGCGGCTCGGCTGCCAACGCACCGTTGCTCCGGCAAAGGCCCTTGCACGGCGCCGTGCCACCGGCCTCGGCAGCGGCTTGGTTTTCCCTGCGATTTGCTGATTTTACTCTCTGCTCAGCAGCTGTTAATTTGGGATTAATTTAGGGTACGCCATGATTACTGTTAATTAGTTAATTTGAGCGCGTCGTGAAGTGGAACCGCCTAGGTCCATGCGTCGCGCACGTGCCGCAGTGACCCTCTCCCGATGGGCTAGGGCTGAATTCGGGCTTTGGAAAATGGTCCAAAACGGGATCGCTCGGGGGGCGGAGAGGCAAAATCGGAGCTGGCCCAGCTCGTCTCACCTCGGAGCTGCTGCCCGTAGTGCCGGGCCGGATCGGGGCCGGGGTCTTGCTCGCCGGCCGCCTCCTCGGGCGGCAGCATCAGGCTGAGCCGCTTGAGTTTCGCGTTCTCCTGGTTCACCTGGGGGCGAGACGGAGCCCGGCCGTGACCGGCGGCACCCGGAGGAAGGGCAGGAATCGAGGCCGCAGGAGGGGACGCGCGGCCGCAGCCCGGGCAGCGCTGCCCCAACAGCTACATCCCRAACTGCCGGGAAAAGCCGGCGAGGAGCCCTGGTCGTGGACGGAAATGTCTCGCCCCAATGGTCAAATCCCGGCGCAAAAAAAAAAAATCCTTCCCCTGCAGCAACGAGCTCGGCTCGGTGGGAAAAACGCTTCCCTGTTGCGTTTCTCCTTCCCGGCTTTCCGTTTCGGGAGGGCGGCAGGGAGGAGGGGAAGCGGGCAGCCGGGTGCCATGCTGCTCCGTGCCCGGGGTCGGAGCCCGGCGTGTCCGCGGGGCTCCCGGGCCCCGGAGGGAGCAGAGCTGGGAAAAAAACGGGGTTTCCTCCATGCAGAAAATGCCAGTGAAAATAACGGAAGGTTACTCCCTCTTCCAAATTTTTCCATGCACAACGTAAAACTGGACTTCTAATTCCAGCCCCATTTTTTTGCCAGAAAAATGACACGTTTCTGCCTGGAGACGTTGCTGAAACGTCCCCTYGAGAAGCCTCCCCTCGGTCCGCGCTCCCGGCTGCGAGGCCTGTCTGCAATGAGGAGCACGGGATGTCACGGGGACATCGGGCTTGGGGACAACCCAGGAGACACGGTCCAGGCCAGAGCAGGAGGCAGCGAGGGCCTGGGAGCAGGATGCTCCCACACCGCCGTGTCCAGGAGCCAGAAGAGCAGCGCTTCCGGATCAGCGCTTTGCGCTCGCTGGCTGTTTTACCTATTTCGGTAGAAACTTGTCACCAAAAAAAAAAAAACCCCAAAAAAAGGTGCAAAGCGGCCACGAAGAGCGGGGGCGTGAAAAGCCGCTCGGCCCCGTTCCCACCGCGCGGCGGGCGCCGCCGGCCRTACCTGGGCCGCGTACGCCTCGGCTTGCTGGCGACACGTTTTCTCGATCTCGAACTGGGTCTCCAGCGCCGAGAGCTCGGCCAGCAGCGCCTGCGAGGCTGTTAACGAGGGAAGGGGCCCGGGCTCAGGCGCCCGCTCCGGCCTCGCTTCCCAGCGCACGTCCCGCCCGGGCACCACCCGGACCCGTGCCCGGGGCTCGGCCGGCCCTGGACGCTAGACGATGGTGATTGCTACCAGCAAAGGGGGGGGGCGGGATTTGCTTTTCACTGGCTGCCAGTGCAGGCGACGTTTTCTCCCTTGGGAATGAGATCCTGGGTGCTTGGGATGAAGGAAGGTGCTGCAGCACCTGGGGGGCTCACGGCAATTGGGGGGTGAGGGGTAGGAGAGATGCGTATGCACCGTGGGAAGGGAAGAGGAAACCCCACGGGCTTCGTGGGAACCGTCCCACTATGCCAGGCACGGCTCGACCGGGTCGAGTGGGACCCATCCCGGGGCCGGAGCGGTCTTCAGCCTGCTCTTACCCATCGCTCCCGCTGCTCTTGTCCCCGTGGGGAAGGACGTGTTTTGGAAAAGTCTAACCGGCTCTGAGTGCCACCTCCCCGAGGGGACATCTTCTCGGGGGTCAGATGGATTTGTCACGCTTGGCATGAGGGGGCCGTGGTGGGTCCCGGGGCAGAGTCGGTCCCTTCCCTCTCCAGGGCCCTGGCTAGAGACTTGAGTGACGCATCTACCAGAGCTTTCCTGCCAGGGCTCCCCGGTGAGCTGGGGACACCCTGGGTGGACTGTGTTTCTTCTCCTCCGAGACGGAGGTGGAAACCAGCACCCACATCAGAAGCGGGACCTCGCAGCGCCCGGGGCCAAAGAGGGATGGCGGAGGGAGGACTCACCTTGCTCGAACTCGGACAGCTTCTCCTTCGCTTCGTCCATCTCCTGGATCAGGGTCAGATGCTGCTGGGGGAGAGAAGCGTTGCACGGCGTTTCRTTCGCACCGTGCCGCCGGAGCCCCGAGAGCCCGGACCGAGTCCGTGGCCGCCRGGACGCTGCCAGCCGCGGCGGGGGGGGGGGGATGCAGCAGCCCCAAGGTGCCCCCCATCTCGGCAGCTCTGGGTCACGCTGGCCAGAGGAGGACGTAAAACTGAACGTGAGCCTGTGGGAGATACCTGCACCATAGCCCCTTCTGCCTCCTCTTCCTCTTCCTCCTCCTCCTCTGCCTCCTCGTCCTCTTCCTCTTCCTCCTCCTCCTCCGCCTCGTTACCTTCTGACTCCAGGATGGCTGCAGGGGAACCGAAAGCACAGCAGAAAGCTGCTGTTGCAGGCAGAAACCCAAGGGCTCTTCCTGCACGTTCGCACTTGCTTTTCTCAGCCTCCTCCTAGCCGGCAGCGCTTCGCACCGCCCTGCAGCCGGGGAAGGTGCTGAGCGCGGCCGGACACCGCGAACCGAAGGGGCTGAGGATGCTCAGCACCTCCGGAGGCCAAACGTGCGAGCCGGGCCTGGAGCAGCGCGGCCTCCGAGCGCGGCTGCCACCCAAAAAGGGGCTCTGCCGGGCGCCCGGTTTAATTAAACAAGCGATGGTTGGAGCTCATGCACCAGCCGGGACGTGGGCGCTGGCGCGGTGGCACCGTGCAGCCCGCCGGGGCGCCGGAGCTGCCTCCAGCCTGGTGTCGCCGCGTTGCAGCGCTCGCTCGTGGTTCCCGAAATCCCCAGCTCCCAGCGGTGCCCGAGGAGGGAGAATTGCAGATGCCGCTTAAAAAGA
>NW_020449586.1:266270-268876 GCF_003343035.1 Apteryx rowi | reverse complement strand
AAGAAAAAGGGTTTGGAAAACCGTTGTACGAAGCGTGTTGGGGTGGGAATCTCTTCGCCGTGTCCGGGCGCCAAAAAGGTGCGTGTCCTGGACAAGGGCAAAGCAACCACCGGAGGAGCCGGTTTTTTAACCGCTTCAAAAGAAAAGCACAGAGCCGAGACCGCGAAYGTCCCATGTCTAGCCCAGGCTCGTGATTTCTGCGTGACTGGTTTCCTGCCTTTTCCACAGTTTCTTCCCTATTTGTAAAACCTCTCTCCGCTGCGCGAGCAGAGCGGCCGGGGAGCCTCCCGGCTGCCAGCCCGCGGGAAGGAAGCCGTCTGCCCAAATCCAGCGCGATTCGACAGCGGGGTAAGGGAGGCCCCGCAGGTGTTTGTTAGACCTTGCCTGCGAGACYGTGGAAGTCGTGTCCTCATAAAAAAAAAATCGAAAACATGAAATCAATAAGGCAGAACAGCAAAAAAAAAAAAAAAAAAGGCTTTTGCAGGACATCTTGCAAAAATCAGAACTGATAATAACAAGTTCCTTAAAAAAAAAAACGCAACTTGGACGTGGAATCGACGGCAATCTGGAGTAAAAGGGTTGCTCAGAGAAGATGGGCGCTTGGAGGAAATAAGAGCGTAGCAAAAAAAAAGCTAAGTGACCTTTTCTGGATGAGTTTCCTTCCTGAAACGGAAGCGCCCGTTAGAGGAGCTCGTTACAGAGCGGACGGACGAGGCGACCCGCAGGAAATCGCCAAGCCCGGGCAGCGTCCCGGTGCTGCTCAGGGATGAAACCGCGGAGCTGCTCACGGCGGCTTGGAGCCGCTGGCTTAGGGCGGCCCCTCGCCAAAGGGCTCTTCAAGAACCTGAGCTGCCCCGGGGTGAAGTCCTCGAGGAGGCAAACAGCTGGGGACGGGCACGAGATGAAGGGCAGGAGCAAGAGGCTGGTTTACCCAGCGGCGGTGGGACATTCCCCCAGGACCTGCGCCAAGTGGCGTGTTTGTGTGGCAGGCGCAACACGAGCAGAAGGAGATGAGCTTCAGATGGTCCGTGGTCATGCTCTGGTGCTCACTGCCGTGGGAACCGGGGAAAACTTTGTCCGAAGAGACATCACACAGGTTTTTTTTTTGGAGGAAAAGGCCACCACAGACCGTGAAAGACAAAGCCGCCGCTGCTGCCCTGGGAAGCCCTCGCCCTGTGGCTCGCTGGAGGTTGGAGACGTGCCTCCGCGTATCTGCCCTTGCTGGGCCGTGGCCTTGTGAAGCCCGGCACGGCCGTTTCTGCAGTGACCACCACCACCGGTGAGTCCCCGCGTGGGGAGCGGGCTCTGAGAGCAGATGCCTCTGACGTACCAAGGAAGGTGGAAAAGCTCCAGGGATGAGAAGATAGAACTAGAGCAATTCATGCATGAAATAATAACATGGTTTTCCCAGCAGTTGTTGGAACCGCTGTCCTAAGGACGCGGTGGACTCACCACCGTCAAATGAGCATAGCTGGTTGCATCGAAAGGAGATGCTTCAGGAGGCCCAGAAGGTGCAAGCAGCGGTGGGAAGCTGGGGCTGAGCACCAGCACCAACCAGCTCCCCCCACGGAGCAGGCTCTGCCTCGGGGCCACGGTCCCAAGTCTCTCTCCCCCTTTTATTGCTTTACCCAGGAAATATCCGGGAAGGACACAGCTAGGTGGGTCTGGGGGTGCCGCCCGGCTGGAGAGCGCGACGTCGCGTCCAGATTTCACGCTTACGGGCCGTGCAACAGCCTGCGACCCTCCGTCTGGCAGGGGGGGACGAGCGGAGTTTGTCACCTCGACTGCACGAGCACACGCGAGCCCTTGAGGCAACGCTGGCAGCCGGGCCGCGCGCGTCCTGCAGCRCGGAGCAGCGGACGGATGGACGGACAGACACGCACCGTGGCCGGGAGCTGGACGCACGTGCCGAGCTATAACTCGCCCTTTAACTCCCCTCTCCCTCGGCATGGAGAAAATACCCCCCCCCCGGCCCAGCTCTTCCCCAGCAGCACTGCCCCCAGCCAGCCCAGAGGCCCCGGTGATGGCCGCGGAGCCCCCCTCCGCCCTCCCTCGCGGGAATGCCCCAACCCCGCCGCCCCCCGCCAGCGCGTGTTGGGGGGGGGGGGTCTCACCTGCGAGCGGCCTCACGCTTTCCCCAGCCCAATCCATGGTGCCGGTCCAGCGCCCGCAGCCCTTCGGAGCCGCCTGCCGCCCTYGCCCTCGCCGGCTTTCCGGCCCCGCGCCCGGCCCAGGGAAGTGAAACTCTCCCCAGTCCCTGTGCAAGCTCCGCTGCCGGGGCTGCGCAGAGYGCTGCAGCGACCAAAACGGGATCCCAGCGTCCGCCTCCAGCCAGGGCCCTTCCTGCTCCTGCTGCTGCTGCTGGCAGCACCGGGAACTGAAACCCGCTCGCCGGGATGCGCCGCTTTGTCGCGCCGCCTTGCAGCAACGGCACCGGCCCGGCTGCCCGCATTGCGTCTTCGGTGCCCGCTGAGCCCTGCTGCTCCTGGGCTGCTCCGTGCTCCTCGCAGCTTCCCTGCACGGCACCTCTGGGAGAGCAGCTCCCGTCCCCCGAGAGCAAAGCCGCAGAGAGGAGCCGGGCGGGACGGGCACCATCCCGGGGTGCT
>NW_020449586.1:264578-266068 GCF_003343035.1 Apteryx rowi | reverse complement strand
CAGGGGAGCGGCAGAGCCCGCAGGCGCTCGAAGCTCGCGGCTGCTCTCTCCAGCAGCAGGAAACACCGGCCAAGGGTTTGCGGGAGGCAACGGGGCTGAGGCTGGCGCTGACCTTCCTCCCCCCCTCGCAGCCGTGGTGCCGGCATCACAGCGCGGTGCTGGCATCACAGCGCGGTGCCGGCGGGCTGCGGGGCCAGCGCCTTGGCGTCGCGCGGGTAGTACTCGGCCAGGACGCTCTCGGGGATGCGCTTCAGCAGCTGCCGCGGGAAGATGCGCAGCAGCTGCCAGCCGAGGTCCAGCGACTCGAAGATGCTCCGGTTCTCGTAGGGGCCTGCGGAAGGGGGAGCGGAGAGGCGTGGGGCAGGGGTCAGAGGCGGCGGGGGCACGCGGTGCACGCGGGCTGCCCGGCGGCCCTCACCCTGCGCGATGAACTGCTTCTCGAACTTGTGCAGGAACTCCAGGTAGAGCAGGTCGTCGGCCGAGAGCGCCTCCTCGCCCACCACCGCCTTCATCGCCTGCACGTCCTTCCCGATGGCGTAGCAGGCGTACTGCGGGCCAGGCGGGCGGCCGTCAGGACCGGCCCCGCGCRCCCGGAGCGCAGGAGCCCCCCCGCTCCGACGGCAGCGCTGCAGGGGCCGAGGGAAACCCTGGCTGCTGCCCGGGACGCCGGGGATTTGCAGATGCTGCTCGGTCTCTGCAGCGTGCACGGTGCAAATACAGCACACACGTGGTGCAAATACGGTGCATGGCGCAAACATGGTGCAAACACGCTGCACGATGCAAACATGCTGCACGGTGCAAATACAGCACACACAGAGTGCAAACACGCTGCATGGTGCAAACACAGAGCACACATGGTGCAAACACGGTGCAAATACGCTGCACAGTGCAAACAGCGCACACATGGTGCAAACACGGTGCATGGTACAAACACGGTGCAAATACAGCACACGGTGCAAATACAGCACACACATGGTGCAAACATGGTGCACAGTGCAAACACGGTGCAAACAGGCTGCACGGTGCAAACACAGCGCACACATGGTGCAAACACGGTGCATGGTGCAAACACAGCACACGGTGGGGAGGGTCCGAAGTGGCAAATGGCCCCCATCTGCCAAACCCCCTGCTCGGTCCTCACCAGCTGGTTGGAGACGTCCCCGTGGTCCTTCCTGGTCATGCCCTCCCCGATGGCCGACTTCATCAGGCGGGACAGGGAGGGCAGCACGTTTATGGGGGGGTAGATCTGCCAGCGACAGGCGGGCTCAGCGGGCGATCCGGGCTCTTTGCAAGGTGGGGGGGCTGCAGAAACCCCTGCGCAGCCGGTTCCCCTGCGGGGAGCAAACCCAGGCCCCACGATGCGGAGCCCCCCACTCCCCCCCCCGGCAGACCCGAGCCCCTGCACGGCCGCCCGGACACGGGAACAGACCTGTCTGTTGTGGAGCTGCCGGTCCACGTAGATCTGCCCCTCCGTGATGAAGCCGGTCAGG
>NW_020449586.1:260749-264339 GCF_003343035.1 Apteryx rowi | reverse complement strand
GGCACAGGGAGGAGCAGTTTTCCTTGGCCCCGGGGCAACAAAATCCTGCTTTGGGCTTGCACGCGTGTGCACACACATGTGTGCATGCACACATATGCACATGCACGCACATGTGCATGCACACACACTTGCACACATGCATGCATGCACGAATGCATGCACCCACACACACCCCCAGTTTTGAGGTCACCCAAAACACGTTCTCCAGCCAAACGCAGCRTACTGCTCCGCTCGGGGAGGCGCACAGGGACTGCTCGGGGGGAAAAAGCAAGCCAGGAACTTGCTCTATAAAAGCCTCCCAAATAAAACCACGAAAGGTCCCACGAAACCCCCTCAAACGCTTGGGCATTCGCGCGCTCTCGCCCTGCCGCCGAGGCCGATAAGCTCCTTTCCCCGCAGCGCACGAGGAGCCGCGCCAGCTGGCTCCCACCCGGCACCTGGGGACGCAGGCGCGGGAGCAGGGGCGCAAAGTGTGTGGGGGGGGGCCTGCAGCCGTCAGCCTGTGCCGCTCACCATCGTTGGGCATGGTCAGGATGGGGATCTGCGTGATGGAGCCGTTCCTGCCTTCCACGCGCCCGGCCCGCTCGTAGATGGTGGCCAGGTCGGTGTACATGTAGCCGGGGAAGCCGCGGCGCCCGGGCACCTCCTCTCTGGCCGCCGAGACCTGCGGGACGGGACAGGACGGGGGGCTGCGTCGGGACGGGGAGCTTCCGCATGGAGCCGCGTGCCTCCGCCGGGGGCAGCATCTCCGCAGGGGACTTGCCCCAGGGGAGCAATGCAAATGCAATGCAAAAAAGGAGCCGTTGCACCCGTCCGTGCAGGATGGGGCTGGGGGCGGGAGGGGGGGTGCTGACCTCCCGCAGCGCCTCGGCGTAGGAGCTCATGTCGGTCAGGATCACCAGCACGTGCTTCTCGCACTGGTAGGCCAGGAACTCGGCGGTGGTCAGCGCCAGCCGCGGCGTGATGATGCGCTCGATCCTGCAACGGGGGCGAAAGGACCGGCCCCGTGGCATCTCCTAAATCCCATTCCCACCCGGAGAACCCCCTCACCACGAGGCCACCAAGCTGCCAAATCCCAGGGCATCTGGGCTCGGGGGGTCCCGCGCTCACTCACGTGGGGTCGTTGGCCAGGTTGAGGAAGAGGCAGACGTTCTCCATGGAGCCRTTCTCCTCGAAGTCGGCCTTGAAGAAGCGGGCCGTTTCCATGTTCACCCCCATGGCGGCGAAGACGATGGCGAAGTTGTCCTCGTGGTAGTCCATCACGCCCTTGGACTTCTTCACCAGGCCGGCCTGGCGGCAGATCTGCGCGGCGATCTGCAGCGGGAYGGGCACTGGGTTGGGGGTCGCGCCGGCATCCCGCACCCCCCCCTCCACTCGGCGGGCGGATGGGGAAACCGAGGCACGGGGCGAAGCGACCCACCTCGTTGTGGGGCAGGCCGGCGGCGGAGAAGATGGGGATCTTCTGGCCCCGGGCGATGCTGTTCATCACGTCGATGGGCGAGATGCCGGTCTGGATCATCTCCTCGGGGTAGATGCGGCCGTGGGGGTTGATGGGCTGCCCTGCGGCGGGGAGGCAGCGCCGAGCGGCGCCCGATGCCCATCGTCGGAGGCGAACGCGGCTTTGCGCCGGCGTCCGGCTGCATCCCTGCGTGCTCCGAGGGGATGCGGCTGATCCGGAGCGCGTCCCTCCGCTGGCATTGCCACCCAAAGGGGCCGGGGCTGAGCCCGCACCGCCGCCTGGACGGGGTGCCGCGCTGCCCGTGCACGGAGCCGGGAGCAGCCTTTGGGATCCCCCCCCCTCCCCGTGCGGAAGCGGGGTGCTCGGCGCCTAAGGGCGAGCGGAGAAACGGCCGCCCCCGGGACCGCGGAGCCCCCGGCCTCACCGTTAATGTCGAGGAAGTCCTCGGCCATCACCGGCGGGCCGCTGTCGATGGGCTTCGCGGAGCCGTTGAAGACCCGACCTGCAAAGCCGAGGACAGGCACGTTCCCCCCCTACCCCGCGGCCGCGGCAGCCCTTCGGGGGGGGGGGGGGAACGGTCCGGGTCCCGAGCTGCGGGAGGGGGACATTCGCGGAAAAGCACAGCTTTGGGATGCTCGGAGGCAAATCCCACCAGGACATATCCCAGGGGGAGGGATTTCCCCCCGGCGCTTCCAGCTCCGGCCAGAGCGGACGCCTGCAACGCCGCCGGGGCTTTCTAAGGGGGAAAACCCTAGGAAGAGCGAGCACCCAAGGGTGCCACGGGACATCCCCACTGCTGCAGGTACCGCACTGGGCATCGCTGGGTACCGCACTGGGCATCACCGGGTGCCACATTGGGCATCGCCGGGTGCAAACGAGGGGACCTGGCACCCAGCACGGCCGTGGGAACCTGCAGCCTTGCCGGTGCCAGCCGGGAGCGAGCGTGGGTGACACGCTCAGGAGCACCCAGGTCCCCGGGGAGACCTCTCAGTGCCACCCAAGCCACCGGCCGTCTCCTTTCCCTGGGGGTGTGCAGGCAGGGTGACACCAGGACCTGCATCCCTGCGTCACCCTGCTGGGCTCCGGGTGGGGGGGGACGAGGCTCCGAGCAGCCGGCTCCACGGGGGTCCCCGGGAGGGGGAGATCTGCCCCGCGTCGCCCAGCATCAATTAAAAACACCAATTAAAAAGCCACGTCCTCCCTCCCTCCCTCCCCACGGCAGAGCCTTCGGGCCACTGCTTGGATGCTTCTGCCGTGACTGTGATGAGTTCTCCGGGCTCAGCACAGGCGTGGAAGATCCTGGGAAGCCCCTGGCTCTTCTCAGCTCAAAATAGTAATAATAGTAATAATAGTAATAGTAATAATAATAATAATAATGTGACCGCATGCTGCAGGTAACACGGGGCTGAGCGCCATCAACACAGAAGCGACCAACACCAGCGCAGCACCAGGCCGCCGGCCCCCAAGCCCCTTGCACCACCCGTGCACCGAGATGCGCCCGTTCTCAGCCGGGAGCGGGGCTCACCAAGCATGTCTTCGGAGACGGGCGTGCGGAGGATGTCCCCAGTGAACTCGCAGGAGGTCTGCTTGGCATCGATGCCCGAGGTGCCCTCAAACACCTGCGGAGGAGCCCGGGGACGAGAGTGGCGATTAGTGAGGATGAAGGGCAAACGGCCCGCCGGGGAGGAYGGGACGGGATGGGATGGGAGGGGACGGGTTGGAAGCAGCGGAGGGGAAGGGAGCATCGCTGCCGACCCCCGGCCCCCCGCGGCACTTTCCCTGCCCGTTAGCGCAGCAGCTCCGGGGAGGCGGATTTGGGGGCCGGAGCGGCGCACCTAGCGGAGACGGGCAGCCAAAGGCACTTCGATCCGTATAATATTTGACGCTGCTTGGAGGAATTAACCTCCAAGGCCACTGCTTTAATTAGATCCGCGCGGCCCCTCGGAGAAGCAGCCCCGGCCCGAGGTGCCCCTGCAAAAGGGGCTTGTGCTCGGAGGCGCTAAGGGGATTAAGAAGTGGGGGGGGGGGCCGCATCGGGGCGCCGCGCTCACCTGCACGATGGCCTTGGAGCCCAGCACCTCCAGGACCTGCCCGCTGCGGCCGGTGCCGTCGGGCAGCGTGAAGTTCACGA
>NW_020449586.1:250398-260039 GCF_003343035.1 Apteryx rowi | reverse complement strand
GACCCCGCTCCGGTGCAGCACCCTGATCCTGCTCCGGTGCAGCACCCTGATCCAGAGCAGCATCCCGACCCCACTCCGGTGCTCCAGGCCCCCCCCCCCCAACATCCACCTCCTCTTCCACCCCACAAATCCCAGCTCATTCTCAGCCTCCGGGCCCGGCTCCGGTGCTGTGAACTTTGGACTTTAATTCCTCGCTAAAGACCTTTGCGTAAAGGGCAGCAAAGCACAGGAAGCGCCCGCCAGGACGGAGCTCTGCAGCTGAGCTTATCCCTTCCCATCCCACGGGGATCTGTGGGAAAGGCGCTACAGAAACAGGGCCCCGGCTGACGAAGCCTCGCCAGGGACAGCACCTTCGCCCCGGGCGCGCTCCGCTCCTGGCCGCTCCTCGGCCGYGGGGGCAGCGACGGGGACGCAGGTGACCTGAGCAGCCCCTGGGCGCCGCTATCGAACGTGCTGCCTTGTCCGGGGCGGTTCGGATCGGGGCRGCGTGGCAGGGACAGGGCAGCGGTCGCTCACCGCGCGGCCACCTCTGCTGGGCCAAGGCGCTCGCAAAAAGCCTGCTGAAGTGTCACCAAGGTGCACACGCTCACACGTGCACACCCACACACCCACACTCACATGCATGTGCATGCACATATACACACACACGCGTGCACACACACATGCATGCACACACACATGCACACGCATGCACATGCACACATGTGCAGACACGCATGCACACGCACACACATGCATGCACACGCACGCATGCACATGCACGTGCACGCAGGTATGCACACACATGCACATGCACGCTCTCATGTGCACGCATGCCCTCACACACACACACACTAAGGTGCACATGCACACGCAAACACACACAGTCGCGTGTGTTCACACACAGACGCCGCTGCTCCGCGCGCGCGGCTGAGCCCGGCGCAGGACGAGGCGCTGCACCGCCACCGCCGCTCGGAAGAGGCTCCGCTGCAGCCTCTGTCCGGAGGAGGGAGCTCGGCGGCCTGAGCGCCGCTCGGCGAAGCGTCTCTTACCTTAACGTTGTCCAGCACCACGAGGGGCCCGTTGACGCCGCACACGGTCCTGTAGGCTGCGGGGAGAAGGACGCGGCGTCAGTGGGGCGCGTGCTCCGGGGCCCCCGCCGGGCTCTGACCCGTCCTGCCGCAGGGACCCGGCTTCGAGCCCTTTCCGCCCCCCCCCCCGGGTTTATCCCAGAACCGGGAAACCCTCCTGGATCCTCTGCTAAACGGCAAAATTTCCATTCTGCAGGAAACACCCATTTTACTGAATTACTGTCATTCCAGTCCAAATGGAAACATTTAAATAGAGGGAAAAAAAATTGCAGAGAGAAAAGGAACAGAAACACTCGAACGGGACACGCCGAAGTGATTGCAAAGGGGGGGGGGCATTTTTGTGAAAAGAAAACGAAACTTGTCACCCCGGATCATTTCCAACCTCGGGTGTCTTTCGTCTCATTTCTGCATGCGCCGCAGAAGCAAAGCAAAAAGACACCTCAAGCCAGGAGCGACGCAGCGAGAGCAGCCGGCCTCGCTTAACGCCCAAAGCCTCCGCGCCACCGCTCCTCGCCGGCAAACGCAAAGCTGCTGCCCGAGTCAGTGTTTTCCCTTTCCAACTGTAGGTTTCTCTTCTTCGCTGTATTTTCGGTTTAAAACACAACACGGCGGCGTGGGGCGAGCGGGGCCCCCGGGAAAGGGGAGCGTGGCCGGAGCTGCCGCGGCACCGGGCGTCCCCGCTCTACCCACTCGCTCGCGCACGCGCTGGCGCAGCTCCACACCACCCTCCAGCACCTCCTTGACCTCCCTGGTCCTAGCCGAGCTCGTAGCCAGGAGTCTCCAGGCTGGCAGGGAAGACGCTTTTCCCCCCAAAAAAGCCTGGGAACCCTTTGGATGCGGGACAGGAACAAAAATCCCCCAACCTCGAACCTACCCGGGCGAGCTGCAACCCCCTTTTCCCTTCCAGCCCCGCAGAGCAAAGCCCCAGGTCTCCTTGTCCTCGCTGGAGAAGGTCTCACGCACCCTCCGAGCCCGGAGAGGGTCCCGCTAATAACAGCCCGGCGTCCCCTCCGTCCCCGGGAAGGGAATTACCCGCATGGCCACCACCACCACCACCACCACCACCAAGGCGGACGCGGTCCCAGCGCCCAGGCTCTGCCTGCAGCGGCGGTGCTGCTCGGCACCTGCTCCCTTGAGGAGGAGGAGGAGGAGGAGGAAGGCAAAGGAGGAAGGGCGGAGAAGGGCTGCCAGGGCCGCGCACGTGTCTGCGAGCCCCTCGTGGAGGAGACGCGCGAGCGTGGTGGGATAAGGCCAAGAAAACGAGGTTCCCGAGGGACACGATCGCTCCGAAGCGGCTACGAGGCCATCAGGGATGAACCCCCGGCAGGGGAAAGCCACCTGTGAAGTTAACACAGGGAAAACAAATGGAAATAAATGGGATTACAAATCCAYGTTAGCAGGGGAAGGTCTCCAAGGCTCCGGAGAGCAAGGGTCAGGAAGGAGCTCCCAGGCAGGGCGCAGGTGCCGAGGAACCGAGCGGGTTTTAAGCTGCTCCTTGATCATTTCACCGATGTGTCAAAACGCCGTAACGCCTGCCACGGCGGGAGCCGGCTTCGCTGACCCCCGAGGGCCCTTTCGTCCCGCTGCCCTCTCTTCTCACGCCGGCTCCTCTGGTTTGCTCACAATCCTAATAGGATTGGAGAGGCCCCGGGCAGCTGGCGGGCTCGTGGGTCTCCCCCCGCCCCGGTGGGGATGGGGACGGGTGGTCTGCGCCGCGGGTGGCTGCGCGGGGCTGGGTTAACACCGCTATCGTGACAGACCCGCGGACGTTCCCTTCTGCGAAATGGGCTCCTGCTTGCCCAGCGAGYGGCCGAACGGGACGCTCGGCGCCCTGATACCCGGGGTGGGAGCTGCGGCCGCAGCCCAGCTCGAGCACCGGGGTCACCCTGGGTGGTGGGACCGGGAACGTGGATGTTTCCCCGGAAAACCTGGCCCCGGGCACGCGCCCACCTCCCCTGGTGCAGTGCTGGCACCTCTCCGCGCTCTCCGGGCCCGCGGGTCCACGTGCCTCGGCGAGACGCTCGCCTTCCCGGTGATCCCTGCCACTTTTGCAATTAGCCTTCCCTGCGGTCCCCAATTACGCCGGCCGCCCATTCAGCGCCAGGGGGGGCCGGCGCTAAGCCGCCAATCTCCCCGCCTTTTGTCTCCTTTATTCCCAAAGTGACCATTCCGCCTTTTCTTCCCCCTTCCCCACTTCTTCACAAATATCCGCCACTTCGCCCGCTTCCCTTCCCCCGGGAGGTTTTGTTGGGCTCTTTTCTTCTCGGCCTCCTCTTCCTCCCCAGCCCCAGCTGTTCGGAAACCACCCACACGGGACGCCGGGGCGTCCCTGCCCCCCCGAGCGAGGTGGTCTCCGTCCCAGCCCCGACAGCTGCCAGCCCCTGCGGCACCCTCCTGCTTCCCTCCCGCCGCACCGGGCGGTCYGCTCCCACCAAAGGTGTCCGGGGCTCCAACATTCATCAGGGAAGCGTTATTCCCATCATTTTCTCATGGGGAAACTGAGGCGATGAAGCCACCCTTGSCCGGACTCACGGGGAGTCTCAGCGCCGGGTTTCCCGCGTGCAGGAGAACATCTCGTGCTCTCACCACGCTGGTCTTTGMGGTGGAGCTGCCCTTCCTCTCCTCACCGTGCCTTGGCTTTTGGGACCGGTTGTTGGGCGATGGTCCCAAAGCACCAGTTGTCCACATAGACAAGGGCACAGGTTAACTCGGAGAAACACCCTCAGGAGGACACCAACGTGCCCAGGACAGAGGGRGGAATTGAACCCAAGGGTCACTGCGGTCCTCCAGCTCCACTGCTGGGGTCCTGGGCTTGCTCTCCTCGAATGCTGGCTCTCGATCAGCCAGAGGAGATCGGGACAGACCAGAGAGGGACTATGCCCGGGAAACGCTACAGAGCTTTGCTCCTCTGTGCCCCCAAAAGCAGTTCTCAGCCCTGACACTCCCTTCATCTCGTGAACTTCAGCCCAGCATCCAAGAAAAGGAAAACATCTACGGCGAGACTAATCCAACACAAAAACCCTGCCCAGCAAAACGTCRGCCCTAGAAAAAGCTAAAGCTTCTGAGACCTGTACAAGGAACTTTGCTAGATACCCCGACACCATGACGACGGGGATAAAACCCCTAGACGCGGAGATGCAGCCTTGAAAACGGACTCTGGAAGAGGAGCGAGAAGCCGCTTAAAGGGCACGTCCCAGGAGGGCACGGCTCGCATAGCGGCTCAGTGGTACCTAAGCGCCAGGAGAAGGCATGAAAATACCATGGGGCAAGCAGATCATGAGAAGCGACGTGCTGAACTTTAAACTGTAAAACGCATTCGGAGGCAGCCGAGTGCCTCGGGTGTCTCAGGTAAGGGCAGGCGGATGGGTCTCCAGAGGACGGACGGACGGAAGGACGGCTAGCAAGGCACGATTACAGAGGTGGAGACAGGAATGGGGGCTGGTACATGGAGACCAAAAAAATGCTGRAAAAAAAAAAAAGCTCCACAATTCTCTGTTCTTCACAGTTTCCACTGAAAAAGTCAGGTGCAAATCTCTCGGGAGCAGGTCACCTCCCGCCCTGCTGCGCCACTGGGTGCACACGGGACCCCACCGTGCGCGTGGGACCCCGCTGCCACCGCGCGCCTGTTGCTCCGAGCGCGGCTCCGGCTCCGTTCCCGCGGCCACCTCCTGACTCGGGCGCTGCTCTGCAAAGAGCCCTAACCCCGATAAAAAAGCAAACCACAGCAATAGGTGACAGCGCGCTGAAAGGGTGCCGGGGCGATGCCAAAACTCCTCGCCGGGTCCCTAGGAAAAAGGGAGCGGAGGAATGCAGGGAGGGAGGGAAACCACCAGGAGGAGGAGGAGGAGGAGGAGGAGGAGGAGAGGGAAGGGGAGCCCCAGCTACCGGAAAACACTAATTCACATAATTAAGATGTTGAGCTGTTATGAACAAGCCGGGCCGGAGCGGCGGGGTGGGTGGGCTGCGGCCCCCGGCGAGCCGGGCGGAGGGGCACCGCCTGCCCCCGCRGAGGGGGAGGAAAAGAAAAGAAGAAAAAAAAAAAGAGAGAAAAGAAAGTCTTTCAACCTGGCCTTTTCCACACTCCCCGTCCCCAAATTCACAGCTCCTGTCACATGCAATCGCGGTGAGCCCCGGCGTTCACGCGCTCTTAACCCCCGCGGCGGAGGAGGGCCCCGAGGGCGGAGGAAATTGGCCGCGGTGACAAAGCCGCCGCGACCCAGCGACACCGCGGCGCTAATTGTTCCCCCCCCCCCCGGCCGCCCTCTTCCCCCCCCCCGGCCGGGCGGCTCCTCCGGCCGGAGCTCCCAGGGCTCTGCTGCAAAGTGCCCGCCGGCGGGGACGGATGGACGGACAGACGGGCGGACACCACCAGCGGACCTCAGGGAGGACGTGCTGACCCAAGAGCTGGGACAGATGCATCCCGAAACCTTCCCCGCCTGCGCCCTGGGATGCCCTCGTCCTCCTCGCGGGGCGGAGGGAGATGCTCTCCCCATCCTGCATCCCACCGCAGCGAGCACCCGGCAGGCACCCGCTCGCGGCGCCCTTGGGTGAGCACCGCCCCAAAGAGCCRGCAGCAAAAAGCCCTCAGATAACCTCTCCTGCCTCGATTTGCAAGGATGCAACCCGGGAGGAACCCATCGCCCCAGGAGGGAGCCCCCAGCACCCAGGACGACTAACTCCAGCTGGGCCAAGGTCTCTCCCAGACGTTCTCCCAGGCCAGGCAGGGCTGAGCAAGCCGCGGAGAAGCGCAAAGCAAGCGCTGGTGGCCCGTCTGGCTTGCAGCCGGGTGGCATTTCTCCTGGTTTTGTTGCCCTGGTGCCATCTCACATAGTGTCACCAAGGGGGAAGGTTCCTCTTGTAGCTCAGTGCCGCCCTGGTTTGGCCACGACGGTCTGGTTTAGCCTCCAGGACGAGAGCTGCTGCAAGGGAAGGGCTCCACAGCCCCTCGCCACGTCCCCGAGTCACCCGCGTCTCGGTGCTCGCAAGCGCGTTCAGAGCCTCGACACCCCGAACCTTCTCACGCTTTCAGCCTCACGTGTAGAGCAAACACTAGAAAAGGGGAAAATCTGAGTCTTTGGCTTCCCCTCTCCATGCTGAGGGAAGCGTGAAGGTAGGAAACGCAGTGGGAAGGCAGCGGTGAAGTTAGCCCAGCTCCGCTCCTCCAGCCCAGCCCAGGTACCGGAGAGGACCCCAAGACAGGGTGCAAATCCAGCACCGGAGTTGCGATGGAGACTTCTTGGAGCACAAAGCCTTGCTCAGCAGCCAGAGCTCTGCCTTCCCCCTCCGACACCAGGGACGTGGGCTTGAGCCCTGCTCCTAGTGACGGTGGCCAAGCCGTTTCTCCAGCGCTTGCCCCAATTTCCCCATCTGCTGCATGGGAAGAGTGATTCCTAGCATCCCGCCGCCCCAGGGACCTGTGGCAGGACCGGAGCAGCAGATCCGGACAGGGGGAAAGACAACAGTGCCACCGGGAAGGACCAGCCTGGCGATGCCTCCTGGAGGTCTCGAAGCTCCAGCCATCACCACCTTCTCCCGCAAAGGAGCCCAGCTCCCCGCTTAACTCCGGCGGCCCCCGCGCATCCGGGGCCGGCGGGCGCTTTCCTCAAACTTTTCCGACAGTCCCTAAGCGACCGCTATTCCCCCCACCCGCCGCAACCTGCCCAGTGTCAGTTCGGGCAGCGCTGCCGAAGGCACGGGGCCGCCGGGGCCGTGAAAAGCCCGGCGGGGGGCCGCGCGCTATGCCACTAATTAGGGCCCCCGGCCGCGGGTTCCCATACACACCTGCACGGTCATGCGGGGAAGGGCAAAGAATGGCAGCGGCAGCCGAGCGTGAAGCGAACAAGGCGGCCCGGAGGAGGAAGAAAGGGAAAAAGGGAGGGGGGGAAGGAAAAAGGAGGAAAAAAAAAAAAAGGAATGCTGGGCTTGCTCGCTGTCACGTTTTCTATCACACAAAACAGGGTTTGGGCCCTGGGCCGGTGGGGGCGGCGCGGAGTGGAGCAGGGCTGCCGGACCCTTTCCCAGCCGGCTGCTAACGCAGGCACCGGCTGGGCCAAGGGCCTTCGACCGCCAAAAATAAATTAATAATAATAATAATAATAATAAATAATAACAACGCATCGCCGCCGGGCTTGGGATGGCTGCGAGTCCGCCCCGAGGACAGCTTTCCAGGCGGCCCAGATATCTTGTGCCGGGCGGGAAGCCAGGCGGTTCGGCGCCACAGGGGCGGGTGGCAGCCTGTTCCCGCACCGCCGGCCCGTCTCCCGCTTCACACCCACGGGAGCGGCATTATACTGCCCTTAAGCTTCCAAGTGCCTTAAGCTCTATGGCAATTTGCTACCAGTTTGGGGGGCAATTCCGCTAAAGTATCTTAGTTTTGCTGATAATGACCCAAACCCGCATCCGAAATGAGCGGTTCTGTGCAATACGCGTCCGCTGGGCGACGGGATCCTCTTCAACTGTTTCAGACTCCCAGTGAACAAATTCGGGAGCACCACGAACACCACGGAGGCTCCCTGCGACGCTGTGATTGGCACCGGAGCCGGCACAGCCGGGCACGGTGCTTTGCACAGGCGGCCGCCAGGTCCACGTGCGGCGGCGGCACTGAGCCCACGTGCGGCGGCAGCAGCAGCAGCGTTATTTGCTGGCTGTTTTTTTTTCTTTCCTTTTTTGCAAAGATGGGTCAAGCCAAAGGCCAGAAGGTGATAAGTGCTTCTTCCACTTGCTCGTGCTAATGGATTCGCAGCGCTCAGGAGCAGCTGCTAATACCTCTGCCGCCTCTCAGGAGAGCCGGCGGCAGCCAAGCGGCGGGCGGCGCGGGCAGCTCCGGCCAGGGATGCCCTCCCGCCCCTGCTGCCAGTCGCGGGAGTTGTGCCGGGATCCCAGGCACCCCGCGGGGCTGCAGCTGACCCAGTTGCATACGTTAGYGACCTCTGCAACGCCGGGACAGCCCAGCTCCCCGTGGGTGCCGGGACCTGCCTCTCCCGTGTCTCCACCTTGCCCCAGTGCACGGCGCTGCACGGCGCGAGGGGACACGTGCAATGTCCCAGGAGCACGGACACGCTCCCAGCACGCGTCCCGCCACAGCCCCAGTGCCAGGAATCAAGCGATTTGGGGCAAAATGCAGCTCCCTCTTTAAAAAGCAGGGCGGGCACTTGGCAGCGCTCAGGGCAGAGAGGAAGAAGCTGAAGATGAGCATTTCTTCCTTGAAAAAGCCAAGAAGGCGGCAACAGCCTCCTCCAGGCTACTGCGTTGGGACGGGGCCGGCTGGGAGCCCGGGGCAGACCAGGGTGCAAGGGGGGCTGCAGCCGGGAGCCAGAGCCCCTTGCAGCCCGCTCCCCAACGGCCCTGCCGGCCTTCAGCCCCTGCCCCCTCCTCCTCCTCCTCCCAGCTGGCGCTGCAGTTTCCTCTTTACGAGCACAACGGGGACACGGGCGAGAGGCCAGATGGGCAGGAGAAAGGACCGCGGCTCCRCCGGGAGATGCTCATCCCCCTGCACACCCGTCACCCCTCCTCAGGGCAAAGTCCGGCACAAAACCCCACGGCCAGGGGGAAGAGGGGGCGGAGAGGGCCGCGTGCCCGCTCGGCTGGCGCAGAGCCCTTCCCTTGCTCCTCGCTCCCCGTGTTGACAGCAAACAAGGGCGACCGGCACCAGCCTGGGTGCAGCCGGCTCAGCTCAGCCTYGCCTGCCCGGAGCCGTCCGGATTGGGGCCGAGGACACGGAGCGAAGCTCTCCCCAGCCTTCCTGACCTTGCAGCGATGGCCCAAACCCTGCAGATTTGCATGCGTACGCATGCACACACGCATGCACTCCTCGACTGTGTCACCTGCACGAATAACCCTCAGGGTGCCGGGGCAGGGCTGGCTCTGCAGCCCGGAGCAGCGCCCGGGCCCCCAGCCACCCCGCCGTGAGCTCGGCCTCAGCACGGCGTGGGCAGCCCCGAGGGCAGCGCGAGCCCCCCAGCTCTGGGGGCAGAGACCTCGCTCGGCCCCGGCCCAGCCCCTTCCCACGGCCACGCTCTGCATGGACCCCGGAGGCGGATGGAAGGTCCCCGTCCTGGAGAACGGTCCCCCCACGTCCCCGAGAGCAGCAGCAACCCCCCTGCAGCCCTTATGAGGCACGCACAGCTCCGTGCACCTGCGCTGGGGATCTCAGCACCCTGCTCGGGTGCCTCAGCCGCCCCCGGAGGGGACCCGGCCCGGAGCAGCCCCGGCTCCCCCCAACCCTGCCCGGGCTGCAGCTGCCTCCGGAGGGGACCCGGCCCGGAGCAGCCCCCGCTCCGCGCTCCCCCCGGCTCAGCCTCCCCGGAGGGAACCCGGCCCGGAGCAGCCCCTGCTCCCCCCGGACCTGCCCGGGCTGCAGCCGCCCCCGGAGGGGACCCGGCCCGGAGCAGCCCCGGCTCCCCCCGGACCTGCCCGGGCTCCAGCCGCCCCCGGAGGGGACCCGGCCCGGAGCAGCCCCTGCTCCCCCCGCACTCACTGAGCCGGGAGCTGCCGGCGTAGCTGCGGGTGGCGGCGTGCAGGTGCTCGCGGAGCCCGGCGGCCGGTGGCGCTGGCGGCCGCCCCTTCGCAGCC
>NW_020449586.1:236817-249793 GCF_003343035.1 Apteryx rowi | reverse complement strand
AGGGGTGGGGGCAGGAGCAGGGGTGCGGGCAGAGGTAGGGGTGGGGGGCAGGTGGCGGTAGGGGGCTCCGTGCCCCCTCCTGCCGGCCGGGCTGGGGTAGGGGGCAGGGCAGGGGGCAGGCTGGGAGGGGGGCAGGCTGGGGAGGAGAGCAGGGGACGATGGCACCCAAAATACTTCCCTTCAAAGCCACCCTGAAGCCAGAAGGGCTGCTGATACGGTGCGGCAGGGAGGCAGCTCTGCCGCGGGGTGCCGGGGGCGGCACGGCTCCCGAAAGCGAGGCGAGAGGAGGCAGCCAGGAGGCAGGACATAACTTTTATTCACCAGAAGAAACCATGAGAAATCACATCATTCATTAAAGTTTTACATACGGTATTTTTGGTATTTTCCCCCTACCCCCCCCCCAATTTTACAAGTCAAGTTGTATTTCTGGGAGGCGGCRCAGGAGCTGCCCCACCGGCCCGGCCGAATCCCCTCCCGGGAAAGGCCCGAAGCCGATCCGTGGGGATGTTTGTTCTGAAAGAAGAGACTTCAGAGAAGCAGCAGCTTTGGGTCAGATTTTGGGGGGGGGTTCTGCAAAAGTAGCATTTGAGCTTAAKTTGTGGCAAGCGTTTGCCATCTCGTTCCGCCGCCTCTCCTTTCCCGCTGCTGGGCGACGGGAGGGAGGGAAGCGGGAGGAGAAACCCTGCGACGCCTCCAGCTTTGGGGGCTCTTTTGCAAACAAATCTGGCCCTTTCTTTCCCAGGAAYGACCCCGAATCTCTCCCACCCTTGAAGGGTGTGGGGAGATCAYTTCCCCTTTGCCAAACTGGATCCAAGTTTCCTCCCACGGGAGACTGAGCTGGGAGAAACGGGGCTTGGATATCCTCGGATACCCAGCTTGTCCCGGCTGGATCCCGGGCTCTCATGGGASGTGGCTGCTTCAGGGAAAGAGGAGAAACCAAAGCCAGACAAGAGCTCGGGGAGGGATTTACAGCGAATCCTACCTGTCGGCAGGTTTTTCCCTGTCTGCAAGTACAAGAAAAGAGTTTCCCTGGAGCGGGAYGGTTCGCTGTGGCTTCCCATGGTTTTGCCGCTCTTGCCCAACGCAGATCACAGCCGCTTCCCGGGGGATACGGCCACCCGGGAACTGCGTCAGCTCGCTGCACACTCTGCACGTCGCTGTTTCCTTTCTTTCAGTAAGAAGTTTGCAGACCAGGGAGGGTGGAGAACGGCAATATAAATATAAATTAAGTGAGGAAGGGAAGGGAGTGGACTTCTGTCCTGTCAGAATCCAAAACCGCAGTCAAAAATGTCATCACAACGTCAAACCTTGCAGCTCGTGCTTGTGGAGATGGGGTTGGGGGAAGAGCGAGGACGGAGGGAGGAGCAGGAGCGCGAACGCTTCCCTACCGGTTCCCCACATCCTGGGGATTCTTGCGAATATCACCTTTAGGGAAACACAGGGCAGCAAGCCCGTCGCCGGCCTCTGCAGCCTTGGGCAAACCCCGCGTCCTGCCTCAGTTTCCCCGCCTGCGGCGTGGGGCCAGCGATGCCTCCTGAGCTCAGCAGAGCCGTGCGAGACAYGGCCGCTCGCTCCCATAAAGTGCTCCAGAAGTGATACGATCGATAAATAACTATTTCATAGAAACACTTGATTTAAAGGAAAAGAAGACAAAAAAAAATCACCGAAACCTTTTTATAAAATCATTTATTTTAAATATTTCCCTGCAAAACAGTGGGAGGGGCTGAGCGCCCTGGCTGAGGGCTGTGTCCTCCTTCAGAGGCTGGTGCACAGGGAGAAGCAGCAGTCCGCGGCGGGGAGCGGCGCTCGGGCTCCCTGCACATGCACGTGCAAACCCGACTCAGCCGCGGGGTTTGGAAACCCCACAGCTGACCCCAGTATTGCGCAGCGGTAATTAATATTACTGTCATTACTATGCTCCGAGCCACAGAGCAGCGGGGAGGCGGCAGGAGCCACCGGCCCCTTTGCAGAAAGCCGGCAGAGATCCGCTTTACCCCGGGGCTGGGCCTTTCCRGGAGGTTTCTTGTATTACTTTCATTTTCTTCCTCCCCATCTTCCCAAAATAACATATTTGTTCCGAGAAAAACAGAATGTGAGGATCTTTTAAAGCCGGTTTTCCTTCCACGCTTGCAAGCCTGACTCTGGTTCCAGCTTTCATTTTTCCTCCTTTTTCCCTTTCCCCCAGGGCTTTTTCCCGGCAGCGGCGCTACTGCACACCCCTGCCACCGCATCGCACTGGAGCGATGCTCCCCGCGCCGCCGGGCTGCCCCRGGCCCAGGGCATTGCACACGGGGGCTTGCTGAGAGATGACGTGCCCTGGTGCCTGCGCTCTGCGTCCTCTCCTTCCCCCACCACCTGCAGCCTGGTCCCCACCAGGCCAGGAGGTCCCCGTGCTCCGGTTTGGCCCCTTCCTGCTAGGTCTGCAGTTTGGGCGCGCGTCGGGGAGGAAGAGCCTCTCGGCAGCACCGGGGAGCTCCCAGAGCTGGGAGGTAGCTCAGGGCATCACCCCTGGTCCTGCCGAGGCGATGGCACCGCGGGGCATCCCGCCAAGGCGGCACCACCAAAGGATATCCCAGCAAGGCGATGGCACTGCAGGGCATCCCGCTAAGGTGATGCTACCGCTGGGTGTCCCACTAAGGTGATGCTACCGCTGGGTGTCCCGCCAAGGTGACACCGCCGCAGGGTATCCCACCAAGGCAATGCCACCGCAGGGTGTCCTACCAAGACAACATCACCACAGAGTGTCCTACCAAGGTGACACCACTGCAGAGCGTTCTGCCCAAGTGACGCTACCAGAGCATCCTGCCCAGGTGACGCTCACACCGCATGGGGGCCAGGCACTGCCTGGAGCAGACCCCCCCCCCCCCGCAGATCCTAGAGGGGCCCCGTGCTGCCCCTCTCCCCAAGGACATGCAATGCCCCCCCTGTGCACTGCCCGTGGGGCTCCAAGCCCACCTTCAGCCTTGCAGGACTCGCTCCCCCAGAGACCCCCTGGCCGTCCACAAGCCATGTCCTGCACAAGAGCCGCCCAGCCCAGCACGCCTAAGGCTGAATGCCGCCCACCAGAAAGCCACCAGAAAGCTGTGGCTTTGGTCACACTCTGGGTTCAGGTCTCCCTTACAGTGGGAATAGCAGCAGAACAGCACCTGGGACTGCCCGAGGGTCTTTGGAGCCTGATCCTGCCATCGAAGTCACCGGTGCTCAGCACCTCACAGGATTAAACCCTGGATCTGCAAGGGGGAGGAAGCAAGAGGAGCACCGCTGCTAGGCCAGCGCAAGAGGAGCATTGCTGCTAGGCCAGCGCTCGGGGTGGGATTCGCTTTGGTGCTAGGTCTGATGGCACCTGGACGGTGCTGGTGTGCGAAGAGCTCACACGTCCGCACCCCCTCAGTGGGGTTTCCCTGCTGGGGGGGGGGCAGGAGGACAGCTTGGCCCCAGCTCTCCATGAGGAGGAGGTGCCCACAGAAGAAGGAGGCTGAAGGCTCCTCCAGCATCAGCAAAGGCTTCGTCAGGGCTTGGACAGCCCAGCCTGAGCAGTCCCTCGCTGGGCAGCGCAGTCTAGAGAGGTGGGGTGAGGACGGGAGATGTTCCCCATCACTCCCTGCAGTCACCTGGGTTTTATAAACTCAGCCCAAAAAGGTGGCAGAAGCTGCTGGTGGGGGGGGGGGGGGCTGAAAAGACCATCAGCACCACCACCACCAACGCACGGACTTTCTTACGCTTTTGTCTCCCCTGCCCCAGGCTGGTGGTCCAGGGGGACCACGCAGCCCATGGGAGTCCTAGCAGATGGGACCTGGACCCTTTTGCCACCGGGATGCTCCGAAACCCCCTCAGCCGAAACACAAAGCCTTTCGCGGGGGTGGGGGGGAACTGAGGCCCAGCGTCACGACTTGCCCGAGGCCACCGCAGCGGGGAGCGGCCGGGATGCAGATCCCGCTCCTGCCCTGCGCACCTCACCCTGCCCCGGACCGCACGGCTCCGGGCCCAGCATCGGCTTACGARCACTGAACGGGCGATACCTGGGAAGGGGAAAGCCGGCCCCTCGGCGATCCGGCGGGGTCGGAGCGGGGAGCGCCGGCAGCGGCGGCCCCGGGACGCCCGGGGAAGCCAGGTCCAGCGGCAGGCGCGGCCGGAGGACGGAAGGGATGCYGTCCGCAGCCGCGCTCTCGTCTCCGCGCAAGGAAGCCCAGGTGCACGTGCACAAGCGTGTGCACACGGACAGGCGCACGCACCCGCGCTCCCGTCACCTGGGCACTCGGTAAAACAGTCTCTGCGGCTGCGCTTGCAAAATAACCCCCCCCCCCCACGAAGGGCAGGGAGTGCGTGTGTGCACGGGAGAGAGGGAGGGAGCGGGGGGCGGGGGCAGCATCTCTTTTGACACTCGTTTTTAATTTAAGGGCTCGGCTTCTTGCTGGGTAGAGAACCGTCTTTCCTTTCCAGGCGCGCGTACGGCTCGAAAGCGGAGGCGCCCAGTCCGTAGCCGCCGGGTGACTCGTGCAGGCTGCCCAGGAGCGGCCCGCCGAAGCACAGCGGGGCGGCGGGCAGCCGGGGCGAGGAGGACGAGGCCAGCGACGGGACCTGCAGGCTGAAGGCTCCCGGCCCGGGGGGGCTGCCACCGCCACCGCCGACGAGACCAGGGGAGGTGGTGCCCGGCGCGGCTAAGCCGGCTCCTTTCCCAGCGGGACTCCCAACGGGATTCGCGCTCGGAGAGAGGAGGTTGGGAGGGGCCGGGACGGATAAAAGTCTGCCTTGCTCCAGGAGCCGGAGGATGTTACAGGTGGCGAAGGATTCGGAGGTGGAGGTGGAGCGTTTCTCAGAGTCCCTGCTCTGGTCCTTCTTCTGCTTGGTGCGCCGGTTCTGGAACCAGACCTTGACCTGGGGCAGGGAAAGCGGGGGCGAGGAGGAGCAGCGGGACAGGGCAGGAGGGAAAGACAGGCGTGGACGGAAAGAGAGCACAACAGGGGATTAGCGAAAGAGAAACAAGAACCAGGAGAGAGCGAGAGATATAAGAGAGAGAGAGAGAGAGAGAGAGACGTATTAAAATAAACGCCCATGTGCAGACCCATCCACTGCCACATGACTACGGAGATGCCATTCCCGCTGCTGCTTCCAAGGAAGCAGCCCCTTTCTGGAAGGGCAGAAGCTGCCCCTGGGGTCTCAGGCAGCGGGGCTGCGGGAGGGCCGGGGCGAGGGAGATGCCCCAGGGCCCGTTCTCCTAACCTGCGCTGGTCCCGGGGTCCCACCACCAGCCGAGGGATGGCTGGGCTCCCCTTAGCCGCCTGGCAGCGTGCGGAAAAACAGGAAGGGACCCAGGAGCCCGAGCCGTCCCGTTGCTGCGCGGATCRGCTCCTGCGCTGGTGAACGCTCTCCTGGGCGGGCTGCTCTATGGGACGTGCTAGATTTCCCTCTGCGAGTGGTCCTTAAATGAAGATTTTGTCTCCTCCTAGGAGCCCTTCCCTTGCTGGCCCACGACACAGGGCAGCTGGGGGGTCCCTGACCTTGCCGTTGCGCAGGSGGACACTTTGGGGGACTGCACAGTCTCTGCTGACCCTGAAATCTCTCGAGACATAGAGCAGCTTCGCAGGTCCAGACCCACCGGGGGAGACATCCCCAAGCTCCATCTGCCTCTAGCCCAACCAAGGAGCAAGGAGGGGCCACCGTGGGACCCCCCCCCCACTCCAAAACTGGAGACTCCGAATCAGCCAGGTGAGACGTCTTCCCCGTCTCCAGCCGTGCATCCCCCCCCCGAGGCACGTGTGTGGGGCTGACGTAGGACTCGGTGTCCAACCTAGGGCTGCCTCTGGCATCCCCTAACCTCTCCTCCCCGAGCCTAGGAGGCCAGGAAGACACTTCTGTCCCTCCCTGGAAGAACAGAGGGGTAGGAGAGACAGAGAGAGAGATGCAAGGGACAGAGAGACGGGCAGAGAGACGGACGGTAGGGGAAGGACACGAATGGGAAGATACTCCGATTAGACTGGTGGCAGAAGGGGGTGGCGCACGCACGGATGAAGAGCCAAGCGCCAGGTCTTGAATGTATGAGTAAATCCCAGTGCATCAACACAAGCCTTGCCCCCGTTCGCGCCGAGGCCAGCGGGGTCTCTAACTCATGCAAGTCATTGAAAAAAACCATTCCAGCAGGACGGACAGTCAGTCGCTGACACAGCCCTGGCGCATCCCCCAGCACAATAGACCCACAGTACAGAGCTAATGGACCGTGGGGGTGGAGGAGGTCTCAGCCCCCCCGGCCCCTTTCCGGCGTCATAAGAGGAGGGGTGTCCCCACAGCTCCTCCACGACCCAGCCTGATGGGCTGGGAGACTCCTAGAAACACAGGGCTGGAAGGGATCGCCCCGCCGCTGAGTTTCTGCATCCGGATGTTTCTGYGTCAAGTTCGCTCACCGCGAAAGAGGACCGTTTTGTACCTTCAGACAAGCCCACGGCCTTCAGCATGAGCAACCAAGCAGYCCCCAAAGTGGACCATGCCCTAGGAGAGAGCAGAAGGATGCCAGGACACCTCTTAGGCAGAGCGCAGCTGCCGGGAAACACCCGAATCATCCGATTCGCTGTGCATTTTTCTAGGGTTGGGGAGACGCCGGGACCACGGKGCTGAGCTGACATCCCCCATCCAAAGAGGATGCGGAAAGCAAGAAGTGGAGGGCTGGGGAGAAGCTGTTCCCCAACCAGCACACTGTTTGCTGCTCCCCATCACCCAAACCGCTCCCAGAGAAGGCCCTGGTCCCTGCACCATGCCCCCCCCGCACCGCCGCAGCCCCCCCGGGGCTAGGGGCAGCACGGCCCGGTGAGCTGCTTTGGGGTTTCACCGGCTCCGTCTCCCACCGACCCATCTCACGCGGACAGCAGGACTGACGGGGACTCGCACAGAGCCACACCACCCTGTGCCGTTACCCAGCTCTTAACGAAGGCTCCATGCAGAAATACGCTCTTTATTCGAAAAAAAGTTGCCCCCCCGCCCCAGGCTAGCCCCATCCACGCAACCCTACAAGAACATCAGCTCAAAAAAACCCTTAACATGCTAATATCTTTGAGGAATAGGAATTTTTCCCAGCGGCAGAAGGATGGCGCTTCCCCAGCCTCGCTTGTCTTTGCCCCTTATGTTACGCACTCAGACTGATTCACCACCGCTCTGTTATCCATGAAGATGGCAAGACGGAGCAATGCAGCTACAGGCACCTACCGACCGGCACCATCTGCCCCGGATTTTTGGACAGCCTAAAGCCAAGGGATTTCAACGGGGACGCTTGCACGCCCTCGGTGCCTCACCCAGGACAGCAGCACACTGCCGTTCCAAGGAAATCGTTGCCGACGTAGCAAAACGAGGGGCGGCGAATTCAAAAGTCAAAATCTGCGAGATTAAATTATTGGTCTGGAAGTGAGCAGAGTCCACTGCTTGGCTAAAAACTGCTCTAAAARTACATCTCCTACTTCTGCCAGAAATCAGCTGGGCTCTGCCTCTGACCTGGGCTAGCTGGGAATCTGCTCTCGTGGTCCTCTGCCTGGATGTGTCCCCGGGGTGCACAAGGCTCTGCACCCATGGTCAGGCCCCAAACCTGCACTTCTGTGACCCTTCTTTTAGAAAACGCTTGCCAGCAGGCTGCACAGCCTGGGCTGTGGGAGAGCTGCTGGCCGCCGACAGCCTGAGCCCGGCTGGTTTTCGCTGCTGCCGCTCGGGGCGGACGCAGCCTCAGCRGGCTGCAGACCCACGTCCAGGCAAGGGTCTTCACAGGCCCACGCAGCGTGTAGCAGCCAAGAACGGGGGAATAAAGAGCAGACMAGGGACGAGAACATCCTAATCTGGTCTGGTTTTGCACAGGGACCTCTGACTTTACCCRCCAAAGCTGGTCCCTAAATGGGCAATGCAGCAACTCACTAGGGGAAAACATTTGCTTCCCCCAGCAGGTCAAGTCTGAGCTTCRTCGTATAAACGAGGCCTGAGTTCCTGCAAAAGGTAGCGGTCATCTGTTCTTCAGAGCTACAGGGAYGGGACACGAGGTGATGAGCTCAAATTGCAGCAAAGGAGATGAGATGAAATGCAGATAGAGGTATATCGCTGGCCAGGACCGGGTGTTAGCGCTGGAGCAGTGTTCCCACCCTCCCAGGTCTTTCAGACCAAGCTCAACAGACACCGGTCAGGAAGGCACAAGCGGTTTTTCCTCCTGCCTTCATGTCCCACCCCAAAGCTTTCCACTGGTCCCCAAAAAGGCAGGAGCCTCAGGATGGGCACAGTTTCACATGGGGAGCCAAAAAAACTCAAGCAAACAGGGATACACATTCCTCCTAAAGTTGTAAAAGTGGCATTTACTGAGGTTCAGATGCTGCCTGGAGTCTGACACCATCCTTAGAGAAGTCCTTGCTCTGGTCCTTGCTCTGATGGGGCATCTGTGCAGACACCAACTTGAGATGATGCTCAGGGGATGTGTCCTCCAAAGTCAGATGTCAGTAGCTTGCCATATTCACTTACTTTAGAGCCAGCTACCCGAGCAGAGGCACAACCCCGTTACGGTATGTCCGAGAAGGGCGAGAAGAGCCATCAGAGATCAGAGCCAGCAAGTGTGCCACCCTCCTTGACGAGAGGTTTGCCTGGGAGAAGCACACGCACCTGCCAACCCTTTCAGGGTTCACCGGAAAAATGGCAGGACGAGATCAGCTGGGCTCCCCCGAGGCACCCACCGATCCCGGGGAGCGCAGACCCTGCAGTGCCCCTTCCATGGATTAATTAGCTCTGCCTTAAGGAGCTCATTGGGTTCTTCGCTCCCACTGCTCCTGCTGGGAGCCTGTCCCAGGACCAACCGCTTCCAGGCAGCAGATGCCTCCTCATCCCCAGCCTGAATATATTCTTGTCTCACTCCACTTTTGCCAGGGTTGTCTGATGCTATTGATAATGATTGTACCCCCATTTTTAGTTTATAGATCAGAAACTTCCCATGGATCTCTTTCCAGACCTTTCTTCCAGTGTCCTAACTGAGCTCTTGTATGAGGTTCACCCTTCCCCAACACACCTCTGCGGGTCTTCTCTGAGCCCATCGCCCCTGAACACCACGGCCCAAGCTGAACATGCTATGTTAGATAAGGTTTCCTCACACTTCGTAGACTGACATGAGCTCTCCCCTATCTGTGCTGATGACAAATCAGATGAGCAGGATCACATTTGCCTTCGTGGCTAAAGTTCACGTTCCGGTTGTCATTAATTAGTAGATCCATGTCCTTTTCACCCTCCATTATGCCCAAGCACTCGGTTTCTATCATTGGAAACGTAAATAAGCTCAGCCAGATATGTTCCCTGACAACTCCATGAGTAATTTCCCTCCAGCTCCTGATTCTTCGTCTTTCAGCAATATCCTTCACCATTTCCCCTCTATTACAATTCATCCTCCGTACTGCAAATTCTCTAGTCATCTTTTGCTTCATTTTCATTCATAAAACTCACTGTGCTGCTGGCTGGAGAGATTTTAGGAAGCCAAGTATGTGAGTTAAGGTCTCCTGGTAGCATAAACAAGCTTTTTGTTTGCTTGCTTCCTATTAGTAACTTCTTTTGATAAACTTTGCAGTCCTGTGCTTTGCTTGCATGAAGCATTTATCTTGTAACTTTGCCTTGCTGTAAGCATCACCTCCTGGCATATGGCCTCTCCTAAGATGGTCTGTCTCCTCTGGGGGCACTGAACCACCRTATCGAGAAAATTCACTTGTTTTTAAAGACCCTGTGATCCCAGCAAGAGGCAGGCAGCCCTCCCGAGCTAAAGCACACAGCTTGGCAAGCATGGCTGAGGGTAAATCGTCATGCAATAGCAGATGAGTGACAGGCACCTATAGGAGGTCTTTTCTATACCTTTACCAACAGTGTGGAAGAGGAGTATAAGCYCATGGTTTGTAAAATTTGAAGACAGTTGCTGGAATAGGAAAGTGGAAAAACCTGATGGCGATGGGTCAGCGAAACTGAGACTTGGATTGCACAGACAAATAACATGCATTTGAATGTGACCGAATACGAGAGCATGTGAGGTCTTGCATCCGCCAGAAAAGGCAGGTGACTCAGAGGATGGGGAGGAGGCAAGCTATGTGGGGGAGATGTCTCTGAAAGCCCTAGGAGACATGACATGCGAGAAACCTGGCAAGAGCTCGCAGTTTGATGCTAAAGCTATGAGGATAAGCACGATCTACAGGTTTATAAATCCATATGGGYGCATAAACAAGGAGTCCTGGTGCTGGATATTCATGATATCAAATACTGTGACCAGGTCTAGCATCCACTTTCCTGTAAGGACAGTGACCAGCTGGAAAGAACTTGGGATAAAACCCCTCATGTGTTTTTGGATCTGGAAATTCTGCTTTTCTCAGTCTCTGCCGCATGAAAGGAGATTGCTAATAGCAGGGGACCTCTCATCAGAGCAGGCAAGGCAGGACATGATCCCTGGGCTGAAGCTAGGCAGACTCAAATGGGAAAGAAAGTGCCTGTTGATCACGTGGAGGAGCATTGCCCAGAGGATCACCATTCCTGAGGAAGAGGCGTGCTCGCCATCGCATTAAGCTGTTCAGTTAGCATGGGAAGTTTTACAGAAAGAGATGCCCTGGCAAAAAGTCAGATGAGCTGATCAGAATGGTCTATCTGCCTTTCAAGTCCATTACAGTCCTTCAGAATGCATTAAAAAACACCAGCAACGTGTCACTGACCACCCATAGCTGCAGGCCCCAGGCACCCTATTTTTGCGCCCCCTCCATGCAAGCTTTTCTTTCTACCCATTTCTTCCATCACATCAGAAACTGAAGATGTGCAAACTTTGGAGCAAGGTCCATCTCTTCCTTACTGGTGGAGATGTTCCTCCAGGAATGCACACAAGAGACAGCTGACAAACCCACCGTTACTGATCTGATCTGTACCACATTCCTCCATGGTCCTGGGCTGAGTTTGGAGGTCCAACCCAGGACCTCCTGAGGTTTGAATTGTGACTTTCCCRTAACAAGCTCATATCCCATTAATCAGACATCCCTGACTGGCTGAGAACCATGACCCCTCGCTTTAACCAGCCTCTGCCTGGAGATCTCTGGGCACCACCACGAAAAAACGCCAAATCACGACCAGAACGTAAAATTGGRCTGTCATCAAAAATGGTATCAGAAGGGCCTCTGAGAAACCGTCTAGTCCGTCCCCCTCCCCAGGGCTGGACTGGTTTTGCATCTCCCCGATAGATGTTTGTCCATCYGTTGTCAGGCTAACGCCAAAGCAGTAACTGCTATCTGTATTTTATCCCTCTTCAGCCTGCTCACTCCAAACCTCATTCCAGGATCACAGGCAAGGCAATCCAGCATTTGGAGCTGGAAGCGGCACCTGACTGGCGTTGACCAAGAGCGGGGGCCTGCTGCGAGCCCTGACMCTTCCGACTGGCGTTTGCTGGCTTGCTTCTTTGCACGTCCGCTTGGCTTCCTCCCCGGCTCTGAGAGCAGTCCATGGGGGTAAGGACATGCATAGGTAAGGACACGAGGACGGCCGTAGCGGATCAGCCTGTGGATCCCTCTGGCTCTCCGAGAGGGACGTTTGACCCTCAGGAGAAGAGGGTGAAGGCAGGCTGCTGTGGGGTGATACATCCCCTCCTAAACCCTCCCGGTTTCCAGCACTCAGCGCGTTGGAAACATCAGAGCAGCCAGGGCTCTGCATTCGGTAACCCCGAGGATCCGTCCTCTCCTCGAGGAATTCGCCTGGTGCCATTCCGAGGTCCCGTTCGGGAACAGAGCCCGTCCCTAACGGCGAGGTAACGACAGTCTTTAAGAGCTGACAAACCGCAGCATCGCGGGGAGGTCCCGGCGAGGCCACCCGGCCCCGCTGCCGCACCGCGGCACCACCTGCCTCGCCGAACCCTTCCCGCCTACGCGCCCGTCCAGCCCGGCTCTCTCGGCCTCCGGCAATGCCGTCTCCTCCCCCCACCTCAAATGCCAGGGCTGCAAAGCCTTTCCTATCGAACGGTCTTGTCCTCGTGCTTCACCCGAGTCCTGCTGCCGCGGTGCACCGTGTCCCGGCCGTTCCCTCGGGCGAGAGGGAGGACGGCTGCTTCCCTTCCCCTCTACAGCAAAACYGCTGCTGCTCTCAACGCCGGTCTCCTGTCCTCCCTCTGCCTGCCCGTCTCGAGGCCGGGCTGAACAGCTCCAGGCCTTCAAGTCGCTCCTCAAATGTCACGTTAGCTACATCTGCGACCGCTTCCCTGGCTCTCCGCTCGATAGGAAAGCAGGGGAGCAGCGTGTTTGGTGTCACCGGCTCCCGTTGCAAAGAGAAAACAATTCAAAATGTCACCGAGCGTCTGAAATTTTTCCAGCTCCGCTATGGGGATGTTCTGCAAAGACACCGGCTGTCCATCCATCCGGCTGTCTGCCGACAGCGGGACAGGCACTGCCGAGCCAGCCTCCCCACGAGCTCGGAGTGCCCAGCAGGACTCAAACGTCTGCGTTTTGAGGCGAGAACCCGCCTGGTTTTGTGAATGTTCACCGCAAGGGATTGCACCCTCCGCCAGCACGTGCCATCCTGTACTGACCATCTTAAAACATTTAACGAACTGCAAATTCCCCCGACCCGCTTCTCCACCCAGGCAGCAGGGGAAGCAGCCCCAAGGGCACTCGGACCACCGTGATTAGGAGTGCGGGCCAGCAAAACCACCGCCGGGTTGCTGCTTCCAGCAACCTCCTTTTCCAAGTCCTCTCCGGGGAACCGACGTTCTCTGCTAAGAGCCGCTGCTTTTTTGGGCGCTGCCCCTCCTCGTCTGCACCCGCGTGTGTGCACACATGCACTCGGGCCCTTGCACTCTCCTGCAGGCAAACACATTCCCACGCGGTTTGTGTGCTCTCACGTGCACCACCACGTGTGCGCTCACAGGAGTGCATATGTGTGCACACATCCGTCCCCCCCCCGAAATAGCTGCATCTATTCCAGCAGCACAGGAGTGCATATGTGTGCACATGTCCGTCCCCCCCCGAAA